>NC_048423.1:10315106-10326737 GCF_013103735.1 Etheostoma cragini | reverse complement strand
ATATATATATATATATATATATATATATATATATAGTATCTATAGTCTGAATCATGGTATTTCCTCTAGCATTCTGTCGTACGGTGGCCCTCGCCTTCTGATGTTGGAGTCATTTAATGTGACACAGTGAAAGTACTAACCATGTTGGAGGGCTTACTTGGACATCAGAAGTTTGCGGGTCAATTCATTTGATTTGACTTTAAATTTAAAAAGCACTGTCATTACATGCCAAAATGTGATACAATTGTAAATTTACATTCCCTTCTACATACACATATGGACCTTAAACAGTTAGCCCTCTGGGAGTTGAAGGAGAAAACGAGGCAATTAAATCTTTCCAACCAAAGGGTTTGGTTATTAGAAGTCGTTCCTGTCTGTGTCAACATTGTTCAGATAAATGCTTTCTGTCCTCTCTGTTCTCGGAAAACAAAGCAACACAGAACAGCTGGGAGCTCTTTTTGGTTTTTAAAGGGGATTCTACTCTTGTTTGTTACAGATATAGTTAAACTAGGAAGTGACTGAAAATTGTCTGTGGGTAATTTTTATTTTATTTTGTTGAAATATAGATTTTCATCATTATGCTGCATCAATGGTTATCATTAATCTTTACACAGACATTACCTTTCCCATTCACTTAGGACTGTGATGATTTATATTTAAAAGTGATTTAGCTCCATTGGTAGAACATCATAATCTCAATTCTCATCCTTATTATTTATTTGGATCCCCATTAGCTGCCACTAAGGTAGCAAGTACTCCTTTTGAAGTGCTGTTACTGCTTAGTGAAAGCATTAAATGGATTGGACAGAGCTGCTGCAAATCTTCCTATGAGACACATATAATACAGCTAACGTGCTACAGGTGGAATCCCTCATGAATAATTGAGGTGCCAGTGTGTTGTTCTTTTGTTGTGTGGACACAGATACTGTATCTGAATTATTGATGGGACCAAGACTGAGCTGGGAGGTGGCATTCCTTACCCTGATATTCATAAATCAATAACAAATAATCCCTCATGATGTTTTTGTCAATCTACTGCGCATTTACAACACTCTGGATCCTAGGATTGCAGAATTTTCTTTGGTAACCCGTGATTTGTGTATTACTAAGGAAATACTTTTCCTCTTCTAACATGGAAATTAGGATGAAGATTGGCTGACTGAAATAATTTGTTTAAACTGTCATGACTGACATTAGTCTTTCTTTGTGACCGTCTTTCTAGTCTTTTCGCTATAGAAAGCAGAGGAGGAGGGGGCCTCTGTACCCACTAGCATGACACCCTGCTGGAAATGATCTGAAAGACCCACGCATTCTGGGAACAACTACACGATCAGTGCAGTCTCCTGGAACTACCCAGCAAAACTTGGCCCTAATCCTGCTTTAATAGTAAACAACAGCTGTAAGGCACCAGTGTGCTCTGATTAAGAAGGAAAATAAATGACCTCAGTGTTACTTCTTCCCAGTGTGCTGTTCAGCCATTCAAGTATCCTACTTATTTCTTCCATGTTAGTGGGAAAAGATTCTGTCCTCTAGGTGATAGAATTGTGTACGAATATAAAATTGACTTATTTGGCTTATCTTATTTTATCTTCAATGTCTACTGCAGCTAGGTAATCAACCTACTGTAACTACATTATGTAAACAGTCCCTGTATGGAATCACATTTTATTGTGCCCATTTCTTTTTCTGACTATTTCCACACTTCGAACACAATTAAATATGTCATTGTATTAAAAAAATGAGTTTCACTGGCACACTGACGGTTCCCAGAGACCTGTACCCGACACATACAGTACATGCACACACATACATACATTTACACGTGCTAGACAGAGAGAGCCCGGGTGTTTGGTTTCTTTCCTTATGCGTAATGTTTTTTCAGGCATACTGGAGTCTTCGCAGTCTGTCATTGTTGAACAGAGGTTTAAAATAGACAAGGGTATTTGGAGGCAGCTTAGTTGCAACTGTAGCACACGTGATTGAATTAGAGGGCCGTCAGTTAGGTCCATTATAGAGATACCTTGGATATTTTCCACCAGCAAGTTGATCGACAGAGTGTCTTCTGTTACAATATTTTTTGTTGGAGTGTTTAGCTACGCTATGCTGATCAGTTAGCACATGCTTCATCACAATCTACTTTCTATTTGGAACAATAGTCACCAATAATAGGTATGGTGAATGGCAACTGGAGACAACAATTATTGTTTGCCTAGTGTGCACAATATTTTTGAAATGTGTCCTGCAGGACAGTTTCCAAGCAGGCTATGCTGTGTGAAAATCTTAGGTGAACAGTTTGAGTGATTAAAGAGATTGATGACTGAAAGACCCTCAGAATGAATGACACAGAATGTGAAGCATGCAGTCGGTCTATATTGGCTCAAGAGGTAGAGCACACATTTACCGTTCACTGTGGTCTGATCACGTTAAAGCTCAGTACGATTTTTATGGCATACTAAGGTTACCCCACCACAGCTCTGTCAATGATATTTCTTTGAGACTTGGCTGCTGTAGGTGACATTAGACCAATGCAGGAGAATGTATGTCTTGTAAAGCCCAGGCTGTGAGGATTGAGTGTGTAGCAAGGTTGCACTTGCACTATTTTTCACCCTCCACTAAGCTAAAAATAACGTGATGGTATTTTGGTATTTTGCCGCCAACGTTATTAGAACGCCCTTCCTGTGCCTATCGCAACACCTTTTGATATGAAAATAAATATTGGAAAAGGTGTAACCTTGACCTTTTTAATTGTGTTAAAAAATATGTGAATGTTCATTTGTGTTGAAAATGTGTGTCTAGACTTGGTAATGGAATTGTGAATGTGTGTCCGCATTTGAAAGTATGTTAGTAGTTTATTTTTCACACAATCCTTTCTGTCTGTATGCTCCTGTGTTTAAGTTTCCTGTGCTTCATTCAGTGTCCAGATATTTGTCCTGCTTCAGGCACAAATTTTGCAGTTGTAGTACCGTAAAACTGCTAAGCTGCTTTGTGCTGCCGTTCTTCCGGGCTAATTTTTTGAATGGCAAACATTGCTCATCATTTTCAGTTGTTTAGCTTACAAGAATATTTCAGAAGTGCTGGCTGTTGTTCCAGTTGACAAAAATTAGCGTACACTCTTCAAATCCAGATGGGATTTCTCCACAGTTAGACACATTCAAGAAACTTTATGAAGATTTTTTGTTGTTGTTTTTCATGTGCTCATTTTTTAATTACTGAAAAAACAGCAGGAAAAAAGATTACAGGTAACATAGTTAGAATAGCAACCAACACCTATGCATAGGATGTATCTTGCAGAGCTGTATGTCTTCACATGTCACATTGCCAATTTGTTTTTTACACAGTGAAAGTGTTAATGTATTTTCGTTATCTGCTCATTTATAGGAATTCATGAAGATGGAGATTGGATTATTGGTTGTGAGTTAGTGAAACACTGTGGACAGGCTAACAACCAGACACCAAAGGTGGACACTTTATTTGAATAATAACAAGATTAAAGCTATTCTTTGACTATTGCAGCTGCCATTTCAACAGCGTAACCAGATTTTCTTTAGATTAAAATTGAAAAAAATGTAATCTGATCAACAGACCTATGATGCATTACTTATCAGTCTTTTGAATTGCAGTACTCTGGTGTTATCAGTGCTTTGATTCTGTGCACGCACCAGGAAAACATGAAATGAACTGAGTGTCTATAAACAGCAGCACAGCCAGCGGTGGATAAAACAATTCAAATTTTGAGGCAACTACAAAACCGCTGAAGTAAACGGGAAGTAACATAAATTGTGTTAAGGTGATTTGCAAATACATTCAGTTCCTTTGTCTTCCTTATCCTCTGCTGTTGTGCTAAAAAGAGTTTTCCCAAAAATGTAAATGAACTCAAAATAGCTTAAACTGGCTTGACATTGTAATTAAGACATACTCTACTTTTCAAACATTTTTGAATGATAACTCTTCTGAATAACCCACGCAATCATTTCTTGACTCTGGCATCTCTCCCACAGTTGTCTTGCATTGCACCTACTCTCAGCTTTGTGTCTTTCCTCCCTGTTGCTCTGCTTCTGTCCCTCTCTCTACCCCCCTCCTCCAAACCTCCCCTCCCACACACTCTGTCTCACACACCTACTGTCTGCCCGCCAGGTCTCTGTTGCTAAGCGACAAGCGATGAGGGATGGACTGCTCTTATGAGAGCGACGTTTGTCCGTCATGATCTCATCCGTATGCACATACACTGGATTTCTCTTAGTAAGGTTTGTTGGATTTCTCCGGAGATAGATTAGTGCTGTTACTGCATTTGAATTACACATGTTTGTATTTTAGTGAACCCATAAATAAAACAACTTGAATATTACATTTTAATTAAATACATGTCCAATCCATCCATCTTCGTCCACTTATCCGGTATCAGGTCGCGGGGGAGCAGCTCAAGTGCAGTGGCTTCCAATGTGCTGGGATAATTATTGAACCAAAAAATAATAATTTTACAGCCAGTGAATGAAATTGTGCCTTACAAATTCTGTGTTTATGTATTTGACAAAATCTTTTGGCCTAATATCAGAGGTTCAGTATAAAGAGTTACAGTATTTGGTATTGGTAGTGCTAAACCTTTTGGATTATTTGGTCATAAACAACCAAACCTGTTACAGTTTGAATCAAATATTTCCTGAAAACAGTAGACAAATGACACTTTTATTCTCAGGATAAGATGACTGAGTTTATTGGAAGTTAATAACTATTAACTGAGTTAGGTCAAATTACCTAAATTATTTATTCTTTTTGCAAAATAGAAAATGTTATAATTGGAGGATGTCTTTTAATAATAATAAAACGTCTGCAGTATTCTGTAACCCGATTCTACTGCTTAACTTATTGAACCACTACTGCACCCCCCCCCCCCACCCAACCACCCCCCACCATACCTTCCCTGATTCCTTCTCATGTTACCAAGCTGTAAATTTCCCCTTTGCCCGCCTCCCTTTTGATTAGTCCCTTGGGCTCTTACGGCCATTATTTTGACATATAAGCCTGGAGCTGAGCGCTAAAAAGCACTTAACAACAGTATTGATTAACAGTGGCTATTAGCGTGTGAAGATGAAAGGAAGATGTTCTAACAGTAAACCTTCACTGGCCATCCAGAGCCTGTTAAATAAACACACTAAGGTTGAGGATTAGGGATGTGGATTTCCTCATGGCTGCGTTGAAGAGAAGCTCAAGAGCTGGAGGTTACTTCACTACAACAGGCAGAATGCATCTAGTTGAGTAGATTGCGAAGGCTCTCTCTTGGCTATAATGCCCAGATGAAGCTGGAATGTAAACTTAATTGTGATGTAACCCACATTGTGTAATTTACATAAAACCCTTGCGTAGATGTTTGCTTGGCAAAAAAGAGCAAAAGCTGTCTATATTTGCAACCACTTGGCATACCAGGATGTCAAGCATCGTAATGGCCACCCTTCCTTGTCCACATCCTTGAATACATCGTTGTTGTCATCTCCAAAGACGGCAAGCGATCATCTTAAAAGGAAGAGCTTTGATGAGTTCTAGCTGCTTCATGATTAATTACTCACACGCACGCACATGCACTCCTTGCTTGTTGCCCTCGTTGTCGCTTCAGTATAATTTCATAAAGTAAATCCCTCTCTCATGCAAATGTGGCCATAACACATTCTGTGTGTCACCCCTGGTGACTTGTCCTTGGGTTTGTGCAGTGTTGCAGTGATCAAGTGCACACTGTGTGGACAGAAGAGGAGAGCTGATTCAGTCTTCACATCATTCCATGTGAAAGCTGTTGCCAGCTCTCGCTCTAATGCACCCTGACAACACTTTTTATTTTTATGCTGATTTTTTGGTGTTGTTTATTTGAGCTCAACAGTGCAACCTGTACCAAGCAGAGGGTCAAATTGCTGACTCTGGGTAAACAATTTTCTCCACCCCCAACAGCAAAAAACCACCCCCATATCACAACGCTATCACAGGGTAAGCCTCTCGCTACCTCAGGTGGAAGGCAATCCTGCATTACTTTCTGTCAGCTCCTTAAATCCCAAACTTGTTCCAAACACAACAACGCCCCTAAAAGGAACAGGCCGATCGCAGCAGAAACCAGAGCCGATGCATGTCTCACACCAAATACAAACAAACATGGTCCGACTTGGATACAGAGTGTTTCCTCTGAGCTGTGTGTGCCTTGTCTCTGGATGTTTCATTCTACAGTAAAAATCCCCATTGATAGGGTAAAGTTGAGCAGCGAGGAGTCCTCAGTCCTCCCCAACAGCCTACTTTACACTTGACATCACATCGGGGCTTAAGGCTCTGCAATAAAGTCCAGTGTTCCTCCGAAGGCACTGGCAATGACCTTTCCTATAAACACACAGAGTGGTTTGCTGAGCTGCCATCTTGCATAATTACACAGACTCTCTGTAGGCTTCAGAACTTGTATACACACTTGCTGCAATGTTTCATCCAGTCTCCATTCTCTCTTAATGGATCTTGTTAGCTGAGATCAAAGATTCTTTTGTCTAAGGTCACAGTACAGAAATAAAATCTTCCCCTTGGAACACATTGGGTGCCTTGGTGTGGGCTGAACACAAGCCATAACAATCCCCTGGGTGTCTTCTACCCATTTCCTTTTCCTAACCACAGGGTTAATGCATGCAAATTCTCTATGAAGGCGTGAGATCTAAATTTAAAATGATTAAATCTGCCTAGAGTTAGAAAAAACCATTTGCACTTACATTTGTTAGCCTATGAGCTGTTCCCGAATCAAGGGCAAGTCTCTGAATCATTAGACTCAGATGACTGCCTTTTTTACTGCCTTAAACAATGACATTTCCCAAATAACAATGTTGACCCCTATATTGTGTAATGCAGTCTGAGGACCTAATTGACACATTATTAAATTGGAGGAATTTAAATCCAGCGTTGTTTAATCCTCCTCATTAGGCAAATTTCTGCAATTTTTGTACAGGTACCAAACAACCAACAAGGGGGACTATTGATTGATTAAAATTCAAACCCATTCCCTCTGCTGCTATTGTTCCACATCAAACATGTGGCTTAAGCTTGTCCCAATAAATTCACGCGGTCCTGCATGCTGGCTGACATCAGCGAGAGTTTTGAGAGTATTATTGCATCAGGAGAAGATAAAAGTAATGAGACCTGTCTCTCAAGCAGAGAGAGCCTAATCTCCTTGGTGTCTTCAGGCTTCTCTTAAGCTGGTGGTGGAAAGGAGAGCAGGAAGTAAAAAAGAATTGGAGAGGAATGGAAAAAAAACTAAAAGAAGAGAGATGACATGGATGGAGATGGAAAATAAAAAAGAAGGAATGGGGAGATAGAATGATAAACCAAACTGTATCACGGGGTTGATTTATGTTTAGCCAACTGTGACTGTATGACAGGGGCCGGGCTCCAGACTCACCTTTTTGACTAGGAGCACCGTAGCCCCTAACTTAAACATTTTAGGGGCACACAGCTGACATTCATCTGCAATGCAATTTTTCCCCTATTTTAACTGTTTTACTAATAAATGCTTTGGATAACTACAGAAACAACAATGTGTTGTCGTATACTAGTTCACGTGCACCTTTTAATTGAATGGTGCTTAACAAATGCACACTCAGAAATGTAAAGAAAGTGTTATTGTCAAATACATTATCGCCTCAACCTCATACAGGGTCTCTGTCATTCCTCTCTGGCTTTTTTGTTTACTCTGAATTAACAATCATAACTAAGGATATTAAACTTCATTTAACACCCACTGTGGGAAATATTGAGTGATGAGGGAGCCAGAGGCAGGTAAGCTCACAACCCTCACGCAAGCACAAGTTTTATAGGTAAATAGTTATATAATTAGCATATGCTGCATATGTAGAGCCTTTTTTTTTTTTATAGTTAACGTTACTTCTCTCACCCAAGTGAGGGAGCGGTAACTTACCGCAGCAGCGTATAGCAAATGTTGCCTCTGACATTAGCATTGATGTAAAAATGCAAATAAATCAGTGAATACATGGACAGTTGAGCGATATCCCGCAGTTTTGGTGTTGAAATAACATGTATTCAACACAGCTATACCTTCTGGAAGTGCAGGCAAGCCGGGTTAAGACCATGAACAAAAAGAGGAGGGCTAACATTAGGCAAAGGCTAACTTCTTATCGGCAATCCCTACGCAGCATTATTCTCGCTAATGTACGGTCTTTAACAAACAAAATTGATGATTTGTGGCTGTGGATCCCCACTCGTAACTGTATTATGGACTGCAACATCAGGATTTTCACAGAAACATGGTAGCAATAGCATGTGCGAGGCTAGGAAATCGTCGCAAAATGCAAGGGGATGGGTTGGAAGGAGAGGACAAATCAAAAGAGGAGGAAGAGAAGTGTGAGAGCTCTGAAGGTAGCAGTGGAAGATGAAAGCTACTTACCACTTAGTTGTCAGAATGCATCACACAGGGAAATATTTGAATCCACACATCAACAATTGATTTTGTATTTTTGTGAAACAAAGCTTATCAAAAACGTTAAAAAATGTTACTACATTTGCTAGCTTAGCGTGTTGAATGACTGTACTCATACTAAGTCATTCATATCTAATGCAGGGAGTGCAATGCTCAGAACGAGTGTCCCATCATCCAAGATCTAGCACTCATCTGTTCTGTGGCTACAATATTCTGGACTGACTGATTCATGAAGTAAAAGACTTGTTTTTCTGGTTGAATCTAAATGCACAAACATATGGCCATTAATACATAACATAATTTCTGCAGAGCTCTAAAGCAAGGTTCAATTGTTAAAAATGTCAAACTTTAAAAGGCTATAATATGCTATTGAATTTGGTAATATTCCTTTGTAGTAACAGATTCAAAAACTGCCAAGCTGTATTATTTGTGAGACTTAACCTATGTATGCATACTAAGAAAGAATTAAAACTTAAACTGCCATTAGAGTAGTTGATTCAACCGTTTTAAGAAATTAAGAATAAACAAATAATGATAAATAAACAATACATCATTCTTCAGTGCATGCATATTTAAATGTATTGGCTACATTGTTTATTTTTGATGTATACAGGGGTGGAAACATTTTAGGAAAACCTTTAAAGAATAATACTTCAGGGAAAACATCTCTCTGACACCATCTTAAAAGTGTTGTTATAGGGTTAAGAAAGGTGGTATATATTGAAAATGGTATTGCATTAGCGCATACCTGTCTCAAAGATTTACATAGGTTACTAGTAAATAATATTGGTAAGATGTGCATAATGCATAAGGCTGCACATATGATACAAAAAACAATACATGTATTTGTCATAAAAATCATCTGACCTGTTGTGGTTCTGGGCTGATTTGTTTGTTCCTATAGTATTTTAACATTTTCAGCATCTGTACCTAAAGCTTCCGCCCGCACCTACCAGATTGCTGCTGCTAAAAAAAACAACGGAAAGTATCTGCCAGTCATATTGAATGTTGCTGTGTATAGAACGGGCTTGATCAGTGCCGGTTAGACAGCATGGAGCCAATTAGGGCAATAGCCAATACCATCTTGTTTGTTTCCCGCTCCTGGAAAACAACCTAAATGGCCTGTTCTGCAGAAGGCAAAGGGCCCCAGATTTCAACTGTCTGTCTGTACACTGAGTCGCTTATTGACAGAGAGCTCTCCGTCTGTCTGTGTTTAGGAGGAAAGCTCATTAAAGTGTTCTGAGGACAATAGGGGATCAGGGCTAAGAGAGGTCACTGTTTAAGAAGACTTTTGTTGTAGCTGTTTCTGTTGTTTCTTTCTGTCCTACTGCCGCTACTTAAATACATTGAGGCGGTGTGGAAAAAAACAAGACCATGCAGAAGAAAGGCTCATCCCTTGAGTCTAGGTTCAAGGTTCATTAAGAGGGTCCACACCTTATTCATAGATCTCCAAAAGATGTAATGAAATAAATACTTGAAGTTGTTTCTTGTATTATATAATCTACCGTTACTACCTACTACTACCAATACCAAGAAGAATCTTATAAAATATGTAATTTAACTTCAAATGAAAATCTATCCCTGTTTAACTAATTCCATTTTTTTGACTGAAGTCCTTAACTTCTAAAATTGAGGAGTACAAATCGAAATTTGTTTTGACACATAATTAAAAGTATCAGCATTCTTAAGCATTTTTTAAAACTGTCAATTATAATGTAATGCATGTTAAACATTTAAATTGAAGTGCCATCAAAGACTAGTCAAGGTCAAGGGTTGACACTCAGGACAGCAGTCTGCCAGAAAACGGTCTCCCCTTTCATGTCTAAGCTGTCCTATAAAATAAAAGCCTAAAATGGCAAAACAAAATCAAACATACAATGCTGTTTATGAATACTTTAATAACAATAACTGTAAAAAATCCTTTCGAATTGTTTTTTTGAGGAAAACATTTGCTAGCACTCAATGAAATTATGTTTTTAATTGTGAACATTGCTTAACTCGAAAGGGTTTTCTACTTTTTTAACCTTTTTCTTATTTCAGTTTACTAGCTAACACAATAAACATGTATACAAGAACCAGTATCAGACATTCTTTTGGTTGAACAAGCTTTGGACTTTTATAAAAAAATGTTTATCATTATAAAGCAGCTTACCATGCTGCAATGTGGTTAATACACATGCAGTATTGAAAACAATGACCCCGTTTCTGTAGTGTCGTGTGCAGCAGAGAGCGTCCTGCTGCTGATGGAGCTCTGTTAGCAGCGATATGAGTTCTGCCACTGGCTCCATGGTTAGGAGGTCTAGACAGGCTGCGAGCTTGGAGGCACACTATTACCGCCTGATTCATGGGTGTGGTAAGCGATGCCGACACAAGCCAAGCCCTAGTTGAAATAGAAATGAATCATTGCCCTTAACCCACACATACAGTACTGTATATACACACAGACACACACATAAAACTGCCCAGTGGCCACGAATGAAGGAAAGTCCTGTTTGTTAGAACAATAATAGAAAATAGAGTCAACCTTCAGGGTATAGCTGAACAGATAGAGGTTGTTGGTTCTAAGCAGCAAGAACATCACAGGGACAACGTCATTTTAAGGAACATCACAGTGTCATTTAGTCCAAGCATGACAGGTCTTGAATGCTGCACGTGTATACTCGTCCGGTTAAACACATTCACATGTATATTTCACTGATGTACAAAATGGTGGAAATTAGCCTCAGGTTATTGTGCCACTGATGGCTACACAGGCTGATGTCATTCAAGCATGTTTGCTTTTTTTTATATTCCACCTACTTTCTGATACGATAAAATGGCATGCAACACCCAAAATGTAGATTATAGTTTGGATCAGAACACATCTAGTTACTTTACTTGAACATATGTAGAATAATCTAATTACACAAAGAAACAAAGACATTTTTGCAGGTAATGTATGTAAACTGGTGCATCAACCACTGCTTCTAGATGTGTTCCATGTCTGGTTTATGAAATAGACTAATTTAAATCTTTTCCCTTCACGTCAGACCTCATTTGCACAGAAAATAAGAATGTGAGCCTGTGTGTATCACCATAGTAACAAGCCATCTCTAGATTGGTAAAGTATGTATGTATATATATATATATACAGTGGGTACGGAAAGTATTCAGACCCCTTTAAATTTTTCACTCTTTGTTTCATTGCA
>NC_048423.1:10307788-10315006 GCF_013103735.1 Etheostoma cragini | reverse complement strand
ATATATATATATATATATATATATATATATATATATATATATACTCTTTACAAGAATGAAACAATCAATTAGTGCATGTGGACATGTGGAGTAGAATGTGATTTGCCTGTGTGTGGTATGTAATGACTCCACATTAATGGTGCTCCCCCCCCACACACACACACACAGTCATTTGTTACATTTGCACTCCATCTATATTAAAGTAATTACATTGTCTCTTTATTTCATTTTCATGGTATTTTTTATCTGAGGCCATGAACATTTCTAATGTCTGGTTTCTGTGCTGATTACAGGGGCAATTCATTATCAATTATTAGTACAGTCAAATACGGTAGAAGCAACAATCAGCAGAAGAGCCAACGAGCATCTTGTTGGGAATTTTTGAGGTACAAATTCCATTGGTGTGGTATCAGCCATCTCTCTGGGTCTCTAAGAGTAATGGAGAGTGCAAAGATAATTATGCTATTGATTTTTGAGGTCTGAAACTCCTATGGTGCCATTCATTGCTCAGCCACATAGTAAACTAAGTGAAAACTGCGGTTAGTGCTATTTTGTTTGGTCTCCCAAATGTTAATGCTCCTACAGCTTTCAGCTGCCAAACTAGATCTATAGGGAATAGAGATACAGCCGTACATTAGCTCATTCTCCGTGCTCTTTCTTCAGGCTTTTTTACATCAGAAATGGTTAAACTTTCATTCAGATTCTTCCTACATCTTTATGTATGCCCTCATTTAAGCCACTGAGCTTCATCATCTACAAATAATAAAGAGCCAAAGGCGTTGCGGATGACAAGCACAGACCTTTCAATCTCCCACAATTTACTTTGTCGTCTATTTTTATCCCCGACCACTGGGGCTTGAAATGTTGTATCAATGGAAGACGTGCAGTACAGCATTATTTTTTTTACTCTTTCATTTTCCTTCCAGTCATAAATAACTCACACTAATGCAGTCGTGTCTTTATTCTGACCTCTTTTGTTTGAGCTGAGGGACATGAACCCATGTACATCCTAGACAGCATTCACTGCCAGGCCTACATTTTGCTTTTTCATATTGCTGTCTTATTGTTTCTCGTCCCTAGCTGAGAAGATATCACAATTGTAACATACACCTTATTTGGAGCACAGCCATTTTGAAGAATGAGTTCCTGTCCTGTTGTGCAGATGGGTGTGTTGTCCAGTAGTGATGCATTGAGATGTAAACTGTTTGGCTTGTCCTGTTTGCTGACATTGTTGACAACTATTTAGTTCAGTGTGTCCACAAATTGTCTAATCCTCTGGCTTGCAGTGCTCAAAAGGCTTGGCAAAGAGGGCCAGTACATGTCTAATACTGATTCTGGAGAAAGTTTTCATCAACACCGATAGCTTTGGTTTTTACTTGATGAGACTAATGATCCAACTCTGATGTTGTATAGTGTTTGTCTTTGGAAAGTTTGGACTTTTGGCTTGGCTGACCTCAGTCTCATAGTTCATTGGTAAACGATGCTGTGATTTGGGACTTTCTAAAAAAAGATTTAGGTCCGTATAAACTCAACCCCGTGAGCATAAACGGTGTCTTAGTATAGATTACTATACCACATGTGCAGATTTGTCTTGCAGCTTCCCAGCCTCTGTAAATCACAGAAGAGGGGTGATAAGGAAAATTGTGTTGATAGCGGTGACATGAATGGGTGCTGTCCGGAGCAGATTGCATTCTAAACTGTACCTGTCTAATCCCTATATCAAACACATGGCAGCTCGGGTAAGTCCTTAATTTACGGCTCAACATGCTTTGGCCCGTAGAGTCCCATTATCTCAAATCAAAATACTCATCTTTATTGTTGCTTTTTGATCTCTATGTTTTACTACATTATCTATTAACTCAATGTATTGTTGCAGAAAAACACCACTTCCTATGGCCTTACAGTAATTAGCATGTACCATTTGTCCCCTTTAGTTCTATATGGTTCAGCAGGCATGACCTATAAACAGAAATAGCAGCTTTTGGCGTTGTCAGATTCTGCCTTGCAGCTGTGTCTGTGAGCATGCGCAATAATAGGCGATGTGAAGAGGCTCCTTATACTTCCTTCCTGTTCCTGTTTGCTGTGACCCAGTGTAGGTCTGTAACCCAGGGACACTGGGCAACTGTACCGGCATTAAAATAGCAAACGGGGGAACAGAGCGTGTTATGAGATTCACTAGTTTCACGTCTCCCTGGGTGAATCTATAAATAGCCTCTCACAGTGGAATAGAGTTTTCCCCAGCGATGCGGAGGAAAGCCAGAGGAACAGCTGCGGTTAAGCCAAGTCCTGTTAGATCAGCAGAGTCACATGGCCATGATCCTGTCTCTCTCTCTTGTCTTTTCTTTCTGTCTCACTCTCTGTCTCCCGTCTTTTACTCTTTCCACTCTTGCTCCCAATCTGTCCACACTGTCTGTCTTTCACCGTTTGTTTATCTCCCTGTCTCCCAGTATCTTTGTCTCTCTGTCACTGTCTTGTCCTTCCTGTCTCTCTGTCCTGTGTTTCCTCAGTTTTCCGTGTCTTTCTCAAGGTCTTGTAATTTGTGTCTCTCTGTCACTATCTTTGCCCCCCCCCCCCCTTGCTTTATCGTGTTGTCAGTCTATTTCCTTTGCCTCCTCTGGCTCTTTGTTTGAGTGGGTGTCCTTCGTCTTCTATAGTCTGTTTGTCCCTTTCCTGTAGATTTCTCACTGTCGGTCCCTCTCTTTGTTTCTTCCCCCTCTGTCATGTTTTATATGTCTTTCTCATTATAACCAACCCTCCCCTGTGTTCTCTGCTAATTGGTAAAATCCTAATATGAACTGTGTTCATCTGTGTTGTTATAAAAAGGTTTCTTGAAATAGGATGAACTACATACCTTTTTTAATAGAAATTTTAATAGGCATCACATCAACACCTTTCACATTAATGACTGAAAGTGTCTATAGTTCGCAAAAATGTTTTATTTACTCAAAGAGTTCTGTGTTGCATTTCGTATATCACATTTTAATTTTAATAAAGTTTCTGCGTGCTGTCAGCCCTAATTTATTTTTTCATTGAAAAACATGAATACAAATCTGTAAAAACAATTAAAAAGTGAGTAATATTATCAGGCCCTGAGACAATTACACCATTATTTATGTTCAAACTGAACAGGCAAAAGAGAGATTAATAAATAGGAACTTAGTAGATCAAAGAAGAACCATTGCAAGTATACTATTCAAACTAGAAATCATTTTCATAATCCACATCCTAAAGGTATAATGTTTTAAGATGTTGATTTCAGCCCTGGTTGATTTGGCTATACCAGTGGTGGTTAATGGTAGTAACAGCAAGCATGGTTTAATTCTACCGCAAAAATGGTTTAAGTGTATCTTTTCAGCAAAACCACACACAATTCCCTCAATCCTTGTAATAAATAATCAGTGGTAAATGCATTGCATTTTACTGCTTCACAATACTGTATTTGCAGTTGAACACTTTTAATGTGAACTTGCAGCAAAAGGAAATGTTTGGTTTGCATTTGCAGTAACTTGGTACAGCTCTAAAATGACTGTGGAGGACTGAACATGCTGGTATCAATGAGATAAAATAAAAATAAAACAGTAATGCTGAATTACACAAATGCGTAATTTCCTGTGAATCTCTCATGTGGTGACAGGCAATTGGAATCCAGCTTGGGAATGGCAGACTCCCCCACTAACAATCAAGAACACTATATAGAGAATCAATTACAGCCTGTAAAAACATTAAATGGCCATTAATAAAACAATCCTGACCATAAAAAGTATAAAAAGGGTTAATTTTTAAATTTTTAATATTAAGGATTGCTGTTCAAAGACAAATATTAAACATAGAACTGACAACGTTTTGGAGATTACTGCCCTTTTCTTATGACTCAATTCTCCTTCGTACCTGTCTATAAGGTGTGCATTCATTTTGAATTTTTTTTTATAAAAAATCTTTCAATCATCATACAATTTGGATTTTGGTTAAACACATTAACTAAACCCTGCATCTTTCTCTCGCTCTCTCTCTCCCTGACTTTAGCTCTCTCAGTTTGACATCACAGGTGTGTATATATAGCCAGCAGATGGATTCTCCCATGGCAGGCTGGTTCAGTGCCTCTCTCTGCGTCGGCTCAGCCCCACCGCTGGCCACTCAAATGAACTAGAAGCAATTTCTTGTTTACATTGTCTCTTCTGATCTGCCCAACCATCAGTTTGTGACTGCATCCATTATTCATGTGTTCCCGTCCACCACACGCACACACAGTAGAACATTACTGCTGCTCAATGTGTTATTGCCTCCATGTTCGAGGGTGTACCAGTGAGAATTGCTATTCCCATTTTAACCTGGCGTCCTTGTGGGTCTAGACACAGAGTATACGTTATACATAAAATCTACATGTCTTGAAATCCATGTCTAAATATGCAATAGTCTGTCTTTAAAAAAAACTAATTCATGAAGACATTGTTTGTTTGGTATTTCCATGATGTGATGTAGCACTAGCAGACCTGTATGTCAGCTAGCAGTATTTAGCCCAAAATTGTTGTGACAGGACTAATGTCTGAAGGCGTAATTTGGAGTACACAGTAGCAAGTAGAGCTAGGAACAGGTACAGCTACTGGGAGACGTGACTTTAGTGACAAACCATCTTGTGTGATGTGATGTTTGTCCTACTGCGGGGTGAAGTGTGAAGTTGATGAGGCCCTCTGGCTAAGAAGTAACTGCTGAGCACAGACTAGCACATACTATGCCACGACAACATGCCTGGAGTGCTATCGAGCAGGCACATAGCCAATCAGAGTGAAACCTTAGACATCCCTTTGCACTGTCACCCATATGCACACACACTTTGCTGAGTATTTGCAGCATGTGATGGCGAGACGCATGCTGGCTACGTGGTCAAGAGAGTACTGAAGGAAGAATGGACTAGGGGTGGTGGGTGGTTGGGAGTTTAAGAGAAGACAGAATCTAAAGCATGTCGCATGCGTATTAAGTTAGACATATTTACTATTTACAGTTGACCATATTCTCTAGCTTTCAGGCAACACAATCTCATAAAGTTTTGTGATATTAGCTTGAACATTGACATGTAGATGTTGTTTACATAAGTGTTTTTAGCACAAACAAAGAAATGTATGTTAGTCACAAAATATGTGAATGGATTTTTTTCTTTATTTTTTATGACTTTTAAAGACTACAATGAATGATAGTGACTTTAAAAGTCAGTGAATCTCCTAACATTAAGCTATTTAACAAGTATAAAAAGCATAAGTAACTGGATTATATACCTCAGTACTGAGTGGCTTGACGGCAAGACCAGATAATGGTCTTATGACTAAGTCAGGCTTTTTTAGGGCCAGTTTATTGGCATTGTTATGGGGTTGGAATCAAATTAGGAAAATGGCAGCTGTGTCCTTGCCATATCATTATGAAATCTAATCTAATTTGACCAGACAATCCTCTTGAAATGGACTGAGCACTCTCTTGGGCTCATCTATTATAGCACTGCTCTTTAGCCCTGCAAAAATACTCAAGTTGCAATCTGGATTGTTTTTATGTTGCATGTTGCCACATACAGTATTGGTCACCCCAGTGGCGGATTGACCTGTGGTTGTGTACTCTTCCTAGAACGAAATGTTTCTTCTTCACAAACTCACTGTAAACACAAACATTTTTTACATGTGACATGTACAGTACTGGGAAACAAATTTCTGTTTGTTGACATAGCACATAATCTGCTTTGATGGCTACTTGTTGTATGTCAGTGTGAGAAGGGACATTGTAAAATCTGTGTACTCTGGTGCAATACGAGTCTGCCTCCTTGGAAAGGAGCAAAGGGCTGCCATCAAGTGGGTTGAAAGTTATTGCAATTCCAGGGATTCTTTGCGGATGCCATTTGCTGGGTTTAACCGCATGGTTTTCTGAGGCTGGCGGTGATAAATACAGACCTTCTTTTTATGCAGGACCAGGTCTACCATATTTAAGAATAAATACAGAAATAAATAAATGCTCAATAAATAAATAGGCATACAATTAATTGTATGCCTACGACCTTCGGGAGGTTTACTCTGACTGTCGTTCGTTATGAGAAGATGAATGAGCGTTTGGTTATAAGGAATAATGTAACTATAACCTGTTTTTCCCAGAGCACAACCATGTAATGTGCAATGTAATCAATGACAGCTTAAACTACTGTCAGTCAACACACCACCAGACTCTCAAACAAGTGTAACGTTATAGCTAAATAAAACTGTAACATGATCAACAGCCAATCTGTAATAATTAACGTGATGGCAGCCTGCGGGACGTAAATGTTTAGCCTACATTAATTGACTACCACAAGTTTGGAAAGTAACCAAACGCTTATTCATCTTCTCATAACGAACGACAGTCAGAGTAAACCTCCCGAAGGTCGTAGCTGAAGCAACAAGCAAGCTAACGTTAGATGGCCAATGCTGAGCTGAACATGTTTGCTCACCACAGGTTACTCACTTGTTTTGCGTTCAGCGCTTCTTTGTTTGGGTCTTGTTGTATGACGTTTTAAAGCCAAACTTTATGATGAATGGAGGAGCAGCTGCCGGTGTTTGTTGTCAACTTTCACTCACGTGCGGCCGCGCGCAGCAGATACTACGTGTTAAGGTAGGCAGGTTATAGGTAACGGAGGAAGGTAATAACGGCAAGCTCAGCCGACGCTTCCTAAAAATAAACATTGTTCACGAGTCCCGCACCTCGAGTCGGAGTCGAGTCTGAAGTCACTGTGTGTGCGACATAACGTTACTTTCTATGCATTCTTGATTAGTTCCATAACTTTGTAAATTAACAAAAGCTAGCAAGGGTTTGCCTTTCTCCTGTGTCTTGTGAATTGGTAACGTTACACACACTGGTTCTATTGGCATCACATGTAATGGTACACTGACTGTTGTTTCGCTGACTCCAAAAAGCCTTGCAATGGCACCAACAGGCAAACCCGCATGTAGAAGTCCTTCCACGGCGTCCACAGGCAGCATAGAAGCAGGGCGACCAGCTATCCCTGGTGTGTGATTAACGTTAGCGACCGAGTTAAGAAGATAGGCCGCTTCCTCCAGATTATGAAAAACTACATTGTCCACATCTGTGTCCATGTGTGCCGCTAACTGAAACACACGTTCTGTCAGAGTTTCTAAACGAAAAATGATAAAGTCAATACTTATAACGTTAGCATTGTTTTCAAAAACAGTTGCTAAATGCCTCCTGTCA
>NC_048423.1:10269497-10307688 GCF_013103735.1 Etheostoma cragini | reverse complement strand
TTGTATGCCTATTTATTTATTGAGCATTTATTTATTTCTGTATTTATTCTTAAATATGGAAGACCTGGTCCTCCATATCTTTCTGCATCTTTGTGCAGGAAATTTGTATGATTTTGTTGCCCTAAAGGCTTTCAAATCAAAGGGAAATCTACACATTCCCCTTTTCTGCCAGAAGGACAGGGACGTTGAGTGCCTGCTCTTGTCAAGTCAGGAGTGAGTGAATGGCTGGAAAGGAACAGCTGCGTGCTGTGCATGTCAATGAACTGCCATGATGCAACTCTGCTCACTCAGTCAGACACGAAAAGGAATGTTGAAAGGCCTGCATGAGAACAGTTTTACTCTCTCAACCCTGCGAAATTTTTTTAACTTTCAAATTCGCAAAATGGGGAGAGGGAATCCACATTCTGATGGTATCTAACATAATGACACTCAAATTATTTAAACACAGATTTAATATATAGCCTAGCAGATGGATGCCATATTGGCGGGATTCCTGCATTGACAGTCATTTTTTGACCTCAGAGGTTTTAGCTTATCATGAATGTGGATGTGCATGAGCCCAGGAGTACTGAAGCCTTAGCCGTCCACTTAACAGGATAATGTTTTAAAGTAAAGGCTGATCCCTGTAATTTGCTTGTTGATTATTTTTGGCAAACGGTGGTTATGCACTAAAGCTTTAAATGCCCCTTCAAGTTTGTTCCTTTTTATTTCTCTCCTGTAGATTTTTTGCAATTCCTAAAGCAGGCCGTGTTCCTGTTTTCTATCTTTAATATGCTCACACAGATTATTTTTTTTTATTCCAGGAGGCTCAAAAGGTGATCAATCCGGCAGCAGACAAACCAAAGGATGAGAAGGAGGAGGTCCCAATCAGTGAGGTGGGATGGATGACTTCAGTCAAAGACTGGGCTGGTGTCATGATCTCCGCTCAGACAATCACTGGCAGAGTTCTGGTAAGTTTTCCATCTTTTAGTGGATATAAATATCTCAACCCCCAAATCCAGACTCAAATCCTTTTTGACACTAATCATTTGCCCAACCCACATTTAGTAAAATTGCAGTACAGCAGTTTGGTGTTTCCTCAGGCTAATGGACTGCAACTGGTTTTCACACCCAAGTTGGCTCTTAGATTAATCCACCGTATAATCCATTACCATGTACACATTTACTCACCTGTTTTATACAGGTCCCACTGGAGACATACTGTAGGGCCATTAATTTGATCCCCACAGAAGCTAGCAGATGCTCAGTCCTTACTGAATCTCAGTTGGCTATTTTGGCTGGCACTGTCCAGTCTACTTTCTGCTGCAATGACCTATGCCCGGCACGTTGTAACTCACTCTGCTGGGCCTCAGCCAGCTGAACTGATGAATGTGTGTGTATTTGTGTGTGTGTGTGTTTGTACACAGGCTTCTGTTTATTTGTTGAGTATGAGAGGTAGCATGGTGTTTGTGCAATAGGTAAGATGCTGTCACTATGGCTTTTTTCTTGGTACAAATTACAGTCCCTCTCCCCTGCTGACCCTCCTTTCTTTAGCTTTATCCCTCACTCTGCCGCCAGAATCTTTTCTGAGCTCTACAAGTCTTTGCAAAATCCTGATGTATCTGCGTAGGTCTAACTTTAATAATTTAGTTCATTTTTTTTCCATTGTGACATTGTGACCAAGAAGATTATCTCAGCAATAGAAAAAGCAACTTCAAGGATTCATATTCCAAAAGCCCTGCTTGT
This sequence comes from Etheostoma cragini, assembly GCF_013103735.1. NCBI lineage: Eukaryota > Metazoa > Chordata > Actinopteri > Perciformes > Percidae > Etheostoma > Etheostoma cragini. The sequence goes on along the minus strand of NC_048423.1, from coordinate 10,305,963 downwards.
AGTATATACATAGTTTGAGACTGTACAACACATTGTGAATACAATCTCAATATCCTGTGTTGCTTCATGCAACTGCACTGCTCTTGTAAAATACATAATTAATGCACTCCTCTCAGCAAGATGTCTGCCACTTAGAACCGGAGGCCCATTCAAGTTAACCCTGCCATTTCCATTTGTGGTGGACAATATGCACTTGAGTGAAATGTCCCTGACAGCAGGCAGCAGGGGAGTCAGGAAAGAGAGAGAGATAGATCCAAACTAAAATACCAACACTGTCATTGTCAATTTTTGCTGGAATGTGGCAGTACTTTCTTCACGCTTGTTGAGAATAACTAGGATTCAGACCTTTCATGGTTAAGAAGATGAAGAATCTTGAAGGGAGCTGTCAATTTACAAAATTAGCCTCTCTTTCATCACTTCCCCACTCACACACTCCGCTGGCATGGACATAGCTCCCTCTCACTTTCGTCCTCTGCTCTGACTGAGCGCTCCCAATCTGCCATGTGTGTGTGTGTGTGTGTGTGTGTGTGTGTGTGTGTGTGTGTGCGTGTGTGTGTGTGAACTAATTGATTCCTGCATTAAAGCTACAGTAACAACGTATGTAATCTCATAATGTCCAACAAAAACAGTGAGGATAAGAACCTATAAATGTAAATATTTGCCCTATGTCTCTGTGCAGTAGATTTGCACGGCATGGTGGGTACAGAAATAGGTCAGTCCTGCCATCTTTCTTAATGGAATCTTGGGTGGCAACCAGGGACCATCTGTTCACATGGTCTGCTGCCTAAACCCTGTGGTCATCCCTCTCCCTACCCATCCACTAACACATCGCATGGCACTCTGCATTTTGACCCCTGTCATCTACCCTGGAAATCCAGAGTTCTTGCGAGAGAACAATTTTTATTTGCTCAGCGGTGCACTCTGGCATTCAGGAATGATGCTTATTAACTATGCCCTTGTAGCCAAGAGGCAACATTCACATCGGTGTATCTGATATAGGTGGGCCAGAGGTGAGCTAAACGGATGACAACAGCGATGCAACGTCAAAGTTATAAGTAAACATTGCAAGATGGCTACGAGTGAACGCCAGTTGTTTGAAGCTTTGGCTGCTACAATCAACAAGTTTAACTTGGCTTTTTATCTAAAAGAGGAAGAGAAGACGGCACTCAAATTTGCCCTTTGCAAGAAGCACGTTTTTGCTGTTTTGCTGATTGGATACGGCAAGTGTAATCTACCAGTTAGCTCCGCTGATAGCCAAGCGTTGTTGTGATTGGTCGTAGTTTTATCCAATAGCGTGCAGTGAAATTTTAAAATTCATGCTTTGTGCCGGCCCTCGAGTTGGGCCATTTTTATTACTCTTTGCCAGAACCTTAATCTTTTGCATTTGGGTCTGAACATCCGGCTACCCTGTCATCTGCAAATTCAACACATCTGTCTATCTCTGGAGTAGAGTGACGGCACATGCCTTCTAACGGTGTTTTTTTTTTTTTTTTTTTCAACGTTTCCTTCCAGGTAGCGCGGCAATGGTTATGTTTAGGGGTAAAGTAGGGTTAGCTGCCTGGAAGGCAAAGTTGGGGGCAAAACAACATAATTCAAAGCCATTCTAACTGTGATTGTAACACATACAGCCCAATCCAGATTCTACAGTAGCGCCTCTGACTGGAAGCACACTTCATTTTTACTCTTTTTCTCTTTGTACACCTTTGCCTGAGATTACTGCTCTTCAAGGACAGTTTCTTACTGTGTGTGTGTGTGTGTGTGTGTGTGTGTGTGTGTGTAACAGAGGTAGAGAGAGAGAGAGAGAGCAAAGAAACAGAGACAGACACACCAACAAAGGGACAGGCAGATGGAGAGTGAAATAGAGACTGGTTGTGAGAGTCAGTGAGAAGTACGGCACTGTTGGCTTGAAAGGGGTTTCTAGGCATAGAGATACCCCGGTGTATCACCTACTGTGATTTGTTCTACTTCTGGTGGGGCTGATAATTCTGCCAAGCACCCTGTGTTTGCTTACCTGGTCAGTGTAACGATATGCAGCACAATATGTACAGTAGCCTTCTGATGAGAACTCTGTGTAGGTGAATGAGTACTGTATGTCTTCATGTGGGTGGAATTTGCACATTTGTAGATGCATGTATGCCAGTATTTCTCCACATATACAGTACATGCGTGGCAGCTTATGTTAAATATGTGTGTGTGTGTGTGTGTGTGTGGTTGATTTTGTGGGACTCGTGCACTCCCATCAGTGCTTTACTGCAGATCAAAATTGCAATGAGTATCCGTATACACATAACCTGGCTGGTAACTATGGCAACTGCTGTGTAGTGGCGCTCAGTCCTCTGACATTAGGGGGGTGCCTGGGTATAGCAGAGCAGAATCACACACACACGCACACTGGTAGGTTTAAAGTGCAGGATTTTCTTTTAGCTCAATTTACCTTAACTGAATAGCTTTAGAATCATTGGAATGGTTATGAGTTTTTTTTTAGTTGAATGGCTTCGTCTCGCTCCTGCGAGTGGAAAAACCACCATTGAAACTGTCGGCCGGTGAGTCGCCAGCCTCAGCGTCACAAAGGATTGCATGATATCAGATCTTACGATGTAACAAATTGCATCATGGCATTACACAAACATGCCCATTCAGAAACTGGCTAAAGAGGTAGTGATAGAGTCTTTCACACTATCGACATGGCTGAGCCGGAAAAAAGAAGCAGGAAGCTAGGAACGCATTGTCGGAGGAAGAGAGAAAGAGGAAGCGGCAGACTGACCAAGCAAGGAGTCAGACACAAGTAAACATAGGAGCTACCAAATATCTATTCCGAAGCTGTAGGGGAGCTCTATAGAGAAACCTGCGAGTAAAAACTGAGAAAACAGCGAAGAAATGGCCAAAATTGCCCTTTAAAGCTTGATACAGGCTCCATTCAGGTGGAAGAGCCGAAGCAGATTGAGACAGATTGAGGCAGAAAAGCAGAGCCCTCCATCCTCGTTCATTAGTTTGTCTTGATGACTTCACTGCCAGGGAAAGATCAAGTTTACCCTCAGGCTTATTGAATCACCAAACAAATCTAAATCCAACCGTGGCAGCAGTTTGGCCCAGTAGTCCCCCATAATGTTTCCCCGTGTTGGGCAGAATCACCGGCGTGTAAAGAACAAGGCCCGTTTTGTTATTGGGGCCTAATGTCTTTGTCTTTGCCAAACTACTTTGCTCTGATGAAAAAGAGATTAAATGAACACACATCCACCCACGCTGCATAACCATTAAGACCAAACATGTGCTGCATGAGAATCATTCTGGTCCTTAGCGGCCCTGTTTTAAAGGAGTCCCATTCCTGAGCTAGGCTGCGTGAGCAGAAAGCTATTACGGCTCATGGAATTGTCCAGACCATGTAATAACCGTGAACAAAAAGCAGCAGGTGCACACAAGCATGTGTGATTGTCTGTGTGTGAGAGAAAATGTAGGTGTTCAATATATTTCTGTGCCTTATGTGGTTTCAAGAGACAAAGTCGCTGATAATAGGTTGTTTCCTCAGACTGATCGTATATCAAAATACCTGTCTTTGTGTGATCATACCCTCTGTAACCGACATGCATCAGCCCCTCCAACTACCATCAAACCTAGAGCCATATATCCAATTTCGATTAGGCTACGTGTCACCTTATGTGCCTTATAAAATACCAGGGGTAATGATTGATGTTAGCATGAGCCAGTGTTGCCCCTATGTGTGTCTCTTTAGCTTTTTGTATCACCTTTACACTATCAGCTTATCAAATATTTATCACCTCACTCACACATGGCGTGCCTCCGGTGTGGTTTTCAGTTGACACTAAGCTCTGGGTCAAAGAAAAAAACATGAGGGGTAATGAATTTAAACATAATCCCAACATGACCCTCTGCTGGTATTATAAAAAAAGAAAAGAATAAAAACAAAATTTCAAATATTTAAAAATGGTTTTGTAATTGTTTGGAAATTGATAGATACTGGAGGTGAAAAAGTCAAAGGGACCTATGCAGAGCAGGAAGCAAGTAAGCGGCTAAGTGCCAGGTGCAGCTTTAAGAGGATGTGTATCTCAGAGGTCCACAAGACAGCTGTACACACAAAGACACTGCATGTGGAACATAGGTGAATGGCAGAGCACCTCTGTTTTGATGGTGGATGGCTCATCGCTCTTCTGACAACCGTATCACCCCAGTTGCTTTGTAGAAAAAAACCTCATTAAGCACTTAAGGGCACAATGTCTGAGGAAATGAATAGTTGGACAGCTGGAAATATGAGTGGGTGGACTTCTTACGCTGCATTGCCACAGCATCTGATCTAATTGCTTCCTGCAATAATGTTACAATCACAACACATGTAATCCCATGATGTCCACAAAAACAGCAATTGTCATATAGAAATTTTCCCTATGTCTCTGTGCAGTAAATGTGCACGGCATGGTGGGTACAGAAATAGGTCAGTCCTGCCATCTTTCTTAATGGAATCTTGGGTGGCAACCAGGGACCATCTGTTCAAATGGTCTGGTCTCTAAACCCTGTGGTCATCCCTCTGCCTACCCATCCACCAACACATCGCATGGCACTCTGCATATTGACCCCTGTCAACTGCAAATTCAACACATCTGTCTATCTCTGCAGTACAGTAACAGCACATGCATTCTAACAGCGATTGTGACAAATCCAGCACAATCCACATTCTACAGTAGAGCCCAGACCGGAAACACACGTTTGTACTCTTTCTCTCTTTGTAAACCTTTGCCTGAAATTAGCACTCTCTTACCCAAGTTTTATTATTTAATGTGTAAGGACAGTTGCTTACTGTGTGTGTTTGTGTGTGTGTGTGTGTGTGTGTGTGTGTGTGTGTTTGTGTCTCCAAACCCCAGTGACTGCCTGCATGAAGAACAGCTGTCATTCACACTGTTCTACTTTTCAGACAGGCAATGTTTAAGATGTCTTACCCTTATGTACTGTATATGAACATTTTTGTACTGACAGTTCTTTGGGCTTTATAAGCATTTTGGGGATTTTTTTTACATCAGCCATACTGCCAGAGTCTGTTTGCATCCCTGAGTTTATCCATGAACGCATTTGTATTTGACGGGGTATAGATACATTGTGTGTGTGTGTGTGTGTGTGTGTGTGTGTGTATGTGTGTGTGTGTGTGTGTGTGTGTGTGTGTGTGTGTGTGTGTGTATGTGTGTCTGTTTCTGTGTCTGTGTTCGTGAGCATGCATGCATGTGTAAATGCATTCTGTTTGTGTCTATTTGGGCTGGCTAATTACGCTTTCCTGTTGAGTGTGTAGAACAAATTTGTTGTTGTCAGTAAACTTCACAGCATGGATACAGCTGTCAACACAGCACCATCTCCAGCATCACACTTCTCCGTGACAATAGCCTCATCCTTTTGTATGAAGGTAACAGGCAGCATATGTAATATAAGATAAGACATCTGGCTCATTATATTGAATGATTGCAAGAGTCAGGATTTTACTACATGGTATTTTATCCATCCACGGGGAGCAGTATGTGTTACTGATGAATGAGGAATCGGTACAACAAACACATCTACCCACACACATACAGACACTTATGCAAGTGCACTCTGAACTAGGACTTGGCAGTCGTTCGTTGAAATCATCACAGCATTTATGATATTTTTATATATCAATGTACACAGTGATATGACATAATCATATGAATAATCAAATTGATGTTCAAAACAATGATTGTTCCAATGTGATGCAGTATATGAGACCAAACTTTTTATGTATACAATAGACATTTGTAAAACAATAACATCATATGGTAAAATTTTGATGAAATGATTCTGATAATCAAATAAAGCTGCCTTGCCTTGCCTTGATGAATGTCAATAAATAATTATATGGAATTATCAGACAGTCCTTACCAGGACACATGGACAGATGCACATACATGCACACAAACAAACTCAATTTCAATAGTGTCAGTCAATAGTATCTGTCGAAAAAAGTGCCCACAATCTATAGCCGCAGAGACCCTCTCTCCATGAATCATCACACTCGCTTCACAACCCAATTTCCCTGTAAATTTATAGGAGTGGACACGGACACATCTATACATTTTTCACCTCTGTGTTCAGCATTTGTAACATGACACTGTGCTCCATCAATGTGTTCCTCCTCTTATTCCCTGAACATAAACCCTCCCATTTGTTGAATTTAAGCTAGCTGTACTGCGCATTCATTTTGTAATTTGCCATAATGTATTGATGGCAATGCAATTGGCATTGACTTAAATCCTCTGAACGGTGATGAATAGCTGTTTATGCTGGAGGGACCACGGGGGACAAGCACTGCAGCAGAGGGAATAAGATGGAGTGAACAGAAGGAGAGAGAGAAGGGTGTGGTCCCGGCTAAAGTCTTGATGACTATACATGCACGTAGAAGTGCAGTAATCCACAACAACTAGGTATTAATGAAAATGTTTTGTACAGCATGAATTATATCTTTCAAAATATGAAATTTAAGTATTAATTCAGGTGACTGATTTAGTCAGTGTTTGGCTTTTAGCCTCCCTTGCGGCATGGCTCCAGGGAAAGCAATGCTGGTCTGTTGGGCTTTCAGTCAGTCCACCACTTTGGTCTAGACTGAAATATCTCAACAGCTATTGGATGGATTGCTATGCAATTCAGACATTCCACAGTAATAACCTTGATGATCCCGTGACTCCACCTCTAGCTTTGCAAAGGATTTATACCAAATACCTGCAAAACTAACAAACTTCCTATCAGCCTTGGTTGTAAGTCATGGTTATTGCTAGTAAACATATGTTACCATGCTGACATGCTAAACAAAAATGGTGAATATAGTAAACCTAATGCATTCTACAGCAATTTTAGCACTGTCACTGTGAGCATGGTGGGGGCATGATTAAGTTGGCATTTAGTGCAAAGCAAAGTACAAGTACAGCCTTGTAGCATGGCTGTTGACATTTAGTCTTCTTATGAAAAGTATTATATATTTAGGTAACTTTTGCTTTGTTTTAATTTAAGCTCAATTCGGATGGTTGGAGCAAACCAGAAAAACACCTGAACCTTTTAGCCTTCATGTGTTTAAGACAGTTTTTTTTTAGGTGTTCTAAGAGATATTATAGTTATTATGTTAAGTGTATGACAAGTATGAGTACATGTGTTTGTTCATTTATGTAATGATAAATGTTAGTTTGGATGTTTTTATTGGTTTTGGTCTTTGATTTACTGCTACATGTCACTGGATTTAGTGGTTCAGCTGGGTGAAGGCTGCCCTGGCTTGCTTTTTCTGGGCTCCTGCCACATGAGAAACATAAGTCGTGCACTGAGCGGTGGAGGAGTGAAGAGGCAGGAGTAGGAGGGGATGAGAAGGAAAGCAGGGTGTCATAGGAGGGAAGACGAGCAACAGGGAGCCCTGCCATCAAGCTGCGTTGTTTCAACTTGTAGAAATTTACACACTGCTTTCTCACTTTGCAAGCAGACAGTGCTGCACATCTGAGCGTGCATGTTTAAATACAGGCAGGACTTACAGTATCATATTATCCAGAAAACAGCCCACTTCAAATTATGTCACGTAAATATAGGAGAAGAACGCTGACTTTGTGAAACAATAACAGCTACAGCTAGAGTTCCTTCGACTGATAAACCACAAAGCAGAGAAAAATACATTTGTGTGTGAAATATGCACCAGGGCTAAAGGAAGTACTTTGGATCACTTAATGGATTAAAGTACATCATTCAAACCATAGTGTGGTTCTAATTCAGTTTATTCCTTTGTTTCATTTAATTGATCAGCATCCCACTGCTTTTGAATTTGCAGCACACTAGGGAGAGTTTTACAACTCTGATATGGTTGGTCTCACTTTGTCCTCATGAATGATTTTTCCTTAAGCCTTGCTTTAGGCCCGTCATAACTCTGAGCCATTCTGCGGGATGACTCATCATTGCTTGTTCTTTTTTTCCGCATATCTATTAAGCTATCCAATTGCTACCTGTGCCTCTATTGCTAAAGAGCCAGTGAACTACACCCGTCTTCTTTCACTGCGGCCCCCGTGCCCTTGTCTGTCACACCCTCTCTCAAACTGTTTTGCAGAGGAAAAGGTCAAGACAGTAGATGTTCACTTATCTGGCTATCTGGCCTTCCCCTTATTACATCAAAGTCACCTGTGACTTACAAGGCAATGTGTTTGAGACACTGTGGCAACAGTACAGGTTGATTTGTTTCCTTTAATGTGGCCGAATAAAAATGACTCTGCACGTTCATTCTAAAAAATACTTGCAAATGAAATTATGCCTCTGTAACTAAAATTATTGTGTTTTTGTATTTTATAATTTGTTTCACATATTGTTTGTCTGGTGGCATTTCCCTTGGAGTGTGTCGTAAACAAATCCAAAATCACTTAGTTAATTACAACAAATCCACCGTAGCTTATAAAACTTTGTCTAAGCTAAAATATTGCCTTCCTTGAATCTGGGCAAAGTGACTGCTTATGCATTCTGTTTAGTTTTTGCAATATGATTATTTATGCTCTGCTGAAACCTCAGGCTGAGGAGTGAAATGAGATTACACTTTGAGTCGCATTAGAATGCAGGCCAGAGACAGACAGACAGACAGACAGACAGACAGACAGACAGACAGAGTGACAGACAGTTTGAGGCACACAGTCACAGAGCAATCAGTCAACATGCAAATAGGCAAATGGACAGGCAGAAAATTGCGTGCAGACAGAGAGAGACCTAAGTAGGCAGTTACGGAAGATGCAGACATTCTCATGTTTGTCATTTGGAGTCCCCTGTCACTTCAAAGAAACCACTTTCCCCATCTCATTTTTGTCATGGCTGCCTGGGATGGTCTCAGGGAGGAATGCTGAGGGACGCAGAGCCTCTGGGATGACGCACACCTAATGGATCCAAGCTTGCAGCATCAGATTGATCCAACCGCATCTAACACCGCTGCCACTGCCAGGCACATTTCTTAAAGCTTTACAAAAATAGGATTAGGGACAAAGGACATTACCAAGATTAGCAAAGAATGAAAATCCATTTGGTTGCAATACTACTGATTAAACAGGAGTTTTATTTTATATTTCCCTATAGATTCAGAAGTACAATATTGTAAAGCAAAAGAAGGACAACCTTTGTTTTTATACTTTATTTGGTAATCAAAGGGAAATTAGCATGAAACACCATTCTGTCAAGGCTGACGATTACATTCAGTATGTTTACTTTAAGCTCTTAAGTAATAAGGTTACAGTTTTCTTACTCCAGTAAGATGATTTCTTAACTGCCATATAAATGAGAGCCTGGAGACCAGGGAAAGTACTAGTGGAGCAGGTTCATGGAGGGAAAGGTAATTACTAATGACTTAGTGATCCAACCTCATATTTGGTAGCTTCCAGGGGTCTACATAAATGATTTCCACTAATGTCTCATCCTTGTCTACAAACTTATCTTGTCCTACACCTTGGCTACCTCAATGAGCTAACATCTGCCCTTAAGAAGTGCACGCTTTTGTTTAGCTACTTACCTACAGCACATTGAACACCTAATAGCGTGCAAATGCCGAAATAGATCACTAAATCAACTGGTACTTATTCCACAATAACTGCTAACAAAAAACTGCCTGTCTGTGGCTTGTGACCTATCTTTACATTGTGCCTCAGCGCCCTTGCTCTCTTAGCTGTCAGTCAGATTTTGCACCAGCTCACCCACTCACAGGCTTGAATGCTAAAGGATCATTTCTCCCATATCCCCAGACTTTTATTTCCTCCTCAACATGATTTTAGACTGCAAAAGGGGACAACTAATTGTGATTTTAGTTGGCGGTTCCATAGTAGGCTACAAGCAAACGATAAATCAGCATCTGCAATTGAATGATAGTAAATTAACCTGGAGGTTCCTGGAGAAAGAAACAAAATACCTCCCAGCTTCATGCTGTAGGTGTTGCTCTCTAACTCACTTTGTGCTCCGAGCTCCCTGGAGTGGGCTGAGCAATAAGTTTAATTTCCCAGTTGGGATTGATGAAGAATCCCATTTTTCTTGGTGCAGGCTTTATACGCTGCATGTCAATTGCTCTGTTGAGCAGGAACTGCCTCTTCTTCTGTCTCACCATTTATACATCAGCAGGTCTGAGTCACATAGAGAGATAGTGTGTGGGAGTGAAAGGATCATTGGAGATGGGGCTGACTGCATACCCACGTTTGGTTAAAGGGTGAACAGGTTATTATTGCAGCAACATCAGTGGTTGAAGATAGATGATATGATCCTGCAACTGAGTTAAGGAACAACAAATAGCAACTGTCACATAAGGTTTAATATTAATGGAAAACACCTCTCTACTGAGCTGTGCAGAGCCTCAGTAGGTGAAAAATTGCCAGTTTTCAATGTGTAGGCATTGCTAGATGCTTCTTATTTTAATTTTTTTATTGTTTTTTTGACCGTCCTATGACTCCTGTGACAGTATGAGGCCGGTCATAGATATGGTCTCGGGTTTGATCGGAATATGCTGTTGTCACTCGTGTCATGTTTGCACTTCAAATTGCTTATCAGAGGAGTCAGCACAGTGGGGACCATCTGGTAAGCTAGGTTTCAGATCTGTTTACCCCCACTAGGATTCTGTTTCCTGGAATGGGACGGCCATGCAGTGTCCCTAAAACACATCACCTCCACCAGCCGGCCGCTCACAGTTTCCATGAGATCATCAGGGGACATTCAAGGGTGATGTAGGAGTCACAGGAAGGGGGGGGGGGGTATTGTATGAGAGGGAAGGTGAAGGTAAGATATGGGGGAAAAGGGAATGAGAAGAAAGAAAAGCAAAAAAAAAAACAATTAGAATTGATCTTGATATAGATTTCAGCAGAGGCTTTTTTTGTTTGTTTCAATTTCAATATACTTGACTTGGTTTAATCATCTTTTGTTTAAGCATCTAACAACGTCTAGCTTTGCTTGTGAGTAAATCAGAGGAGCAGAGACATGTTTTGGCTTTGTTACTGAAGTTTTTTCATATTAGGAGCTACTGCAAGGTGCTAATTACATGGTTTGTAGGTCTGACTTTGCCTCTGGCCCTAAATTGCATCAGTATTGACTTCAAAGCCTCAATGCATCAAAGGACCAGAAGCAACAACTCCCCTCTCCTCTCCTCTCCTCGGACACCATTGAAACACATTTTGAATCGCTACAACACTATATTTGACTTCATGTACAAAAGCAAGTGCTTGCATGAGTAATGTGTACCATATGTAGGGCTATAAGAGTGCTTGTTTTCTCATTTTGATTATTATGTGTTACACAGCTGGCTGCACTTAATGTTGCGATCAGGCACAATCAAAGGGAAGGTATAGGGACAGATTACCTTTTCAGGGTAAATCAATACTAATGTGTAAAAGAATACCTTGACAGCTCCAACCAGGTTGAAAATGACTTGATTTGTTTATTCCATTTACTTAAATGTCTTTTGAAATTATTCTATTGATAGATTTACAGCAAACCAGAAGCAGGTGAGAGCTCCATTATGGGGCTACTTAGATGAAGTAATGAAAGCATAAAACTCCTTCTGACAGAGGGGCTAAAAGGGCCAGACTGTTCTAGCCTCTGAAGACTGAATGATGTCTTTGTTTTGTGATCCCCTTTTATTACTTTTCTGCAGCTGTATGTGTCTCCCTGGCATATTGCATTTACAGTTATTCCCACAAGTGGCATATCACCGTGGCAACATCATATCTCTTATTCGCAGGAATGAGCTTTGTGCCCTTGTCTGTCTCTCCACGATCCCTGGGTGCTTTTACGCTTTGTATCCACTTTTTAAATGAGCTTAAATTGCCTGATCACTCAAATTATAAATTACAGTGTTGTGGTTTTTATATTAAGGTGGCGGGAGGTATTTCAAAGACAGATCACATACAACCAAAACTATCTGCATGAGAAATATGTTATTTGTGATTTCAGACTGTCCATTAGTCTGAATGTTCAAGTGTTAAACCCCTCTAGTTGTTGTAGACACTATCACTCTCATCTGCCAGGAGCAAAGGACAAAACACTGTGTGACGTTAACATAGTGCCAAGCTATAAAGTCCACAGAGGGACTAGTTCATGGTAGATGGGACTGGGTTAACAAAACTTTATTCTTCAGTCAATGGTTACTTTTGACCATGACCAAGGTCCTTCCTTTTCCCTAAGTGAAATCAAGTGGTTTTTATCGTAATCATGATGATGAAGTTCTCCTGATTTTAGTAGCAATTGTAACCCAGACCACAATGTTTCCCTAACCTTAACCAGGTAGTTTTTTCATTAACCAAACCACAATGTTTTCCTTAACCTAACCAGGTTGTTTTTGTGCCTAACCAAATCTTGACCACAGCATTGTCAGAACATAAAACGGTTTCATTTTAAATTTACTACATCATCCGGTTGATAAATGCTATAATTTGTCTTCGGAGGGTATAGACCAACAAGCTATCTACCTACCTACCTACCTACCTACCTACCTACCTACCTACCTACCTACCTACCTACCTATCTATCTATCTATCTATCTATCTATCTATCTATCTATCTATCTATCTATCTATCTAATTTAAATACTCCTGTTCCAAAACTGTTTTGTGTCACAGTGACATTGGATTCTTAGATTTATTTACAGAGAAAGAATCATGAGGCATTGGGTTTTTTAACTATGTAGAGTTTGTCTAGGACAAATGAGGGCTATTTCACAAAACCAAAATAAGGGATTAAGCCGCGATGTTTGTTTCTAGTGGACCAATGCACCTTGAATTACTTTAGTTGATTAATAAGATCCTAATTGTACATTCCTCCCAAATTATAGTCTTAGTTCACTGAACCTATACCTATATTGTGTAGACAACTACATTCATATAACAACAGGGAGAGGACACCCCAATGGGTTGTGACCTTATATTTTGCTGGGGGGAAATAACTGATGAATATACTCATATGTACATTCATGTTTACAGTTTGCATGACATTTATTACTTATTTATCTTTATAACTTCTAGATTTTACAGTCCAATTCATTCAGTGTCTCCTTCAATGTCCATATATATAGTAGGAGGGAACAAAGAACATAATATATAAAGAAGGAAACTCAGCCATTGTCAAAAAACTAAACATATTCTAATCTAATGATAGTCTAAAAATATACATTTATTAACTACTGCTTTTAACTGAAAGCATTCAATAAGTCGCTTGTCATTTGCAAAAACGAACAATTTTACACTTTGCATTAAAAGTGAGCAGTGAAAGTTAATGACTTAGGAAATGTATATGTTAGCCCATGAGAGCAGGAGAAATCAGAGTGAGTGAGGGATATTCTATTGTTGTAGAAAATTGTCATGGTAAATTTCCTGAGTAACATTATCTTCTGCCTAATTTTAAGGCAAAGAGTTCAACGATTAATTTGTGCAAATGATTAGTAGCCTAATCCTTGACTGGTATGATTACGACGGTTATAATTCAGAGCAGTGATTAGTTAATGTATATTTTTAGACTGCTTACACATTCAGTTGGTCTGCGATCATCTGCCACGCTTTCTCTGGCTGTTTCATTGGAGTGGCCGTGTTTCCTTTTTATAAATAATGTGTTTCACGTTATCATACTTCCACAAGAAGCTTCTGCTCACTCTGTATAAAGTATGAACAATGCATATTCTCCATTTTAGCATTAGTAAATCTGTTATCGACCTCATGGTCTATTAAGGAAAGTTGTGAACGCGCATCTATCCAAATTACTTTTACAGATTAAAAAAGGTCAAGCCTCGCTTTATCGGTTATCCTGGATTTATAAATTCTGCTTTTTGTGAAACAGCCCCCAGGTGCCACTCCAAATAAGGTAACAAAGCCTCTTTCCAATTTAGGAAGAACAAAACTAAAGACTGGGTGTTGCAGTCACAGTTCCTATTTGGATTTATGGACACTTACAACAGTTGTGCCCCAAACCCCTTTCTAATTTAGGAACGTATAGCCTATGAAAGCGCTTGACATATGCGTGTACACAGCAGCTTTATGTAGCACTTTCAATCATACGTCAGAATGCAGCAGTGGATTGTAAAAAGCTTGTGACTGATATTAAAACGATAAAATCCTCAGTCTTAGGGGAGCCGTCTGCCTTCCAGGCAGCAGCAACTGAACTTTTCACTGACAAGTGTGGTGGATGTTAAATATTGATAAGGGTGTCAGTGCTAGTCGACAATCCATCAAACCGGCATACTATCATCAGAGGAAAGGTGAGAGGTGGAACTGATGGACACTGAAGTGAAGTTTGGCTCAATGCCTTCTTAATAAGGGTCAAGGCTCTGTGAGAAACAGAACAACATGTTAATTGACTTTATGTTTAGTCTACATGTAAGTTTGTATTAAAAATGGACTTTATGTAACGGAGAGAGTAAATTCCGATACTTAATGTTTCTTTTGGATTTGGATTAGCTATCATTTTGCCAGGGAGCCTATTAATTATCTACTGAATGAATAACTGTATGAGTTAAGTGGAATTAATAATGTATACCCCAAAAGGCAAAGAAACTGACACCATTGGCAAATTATCGTTCTGTTCTTCTCCTCTGCCATATCTCAAACTACGAAAGCATACCAAGGGCCTGGGAAGCAGGACTGAAATTGAATATAAAATATGCTGGCTTTGTTTTCAATATTATAAGAGAGACCTCAGCTCTTCACAGTGGGCTTGTTTAGTGAAAGCAACTGCCAGCAAGTGTTTACCGTGTCACCTTTGCCCCTCCTGCTGATGGGTGAAGGTATTGTGTTAAGGTCATTCATCGCAGGTTCCAGGCATCCGCCCACCTTATTGACTGAGCCAGACAGCTGTGTGTAGGGTTTGATCTGATGTGGCAGAGAGCAAACAGAGGAGGGATACACTGAGATGCTCTACACTTTACACATAAACTGTCAACAAAAACAGAATGCTAATTTATATTTCCTGCTCAGCGGCTCCCAGTCTCTTTCACCTTGCTGTGAGCAAGATCTCTAGCTTATCAGGAGCCACTACATTGTTAGCGAGCAAAAGTGGGCTTTGGCACGGATGATAAACTTCTCATTAACCTTGAGGAAATTAAACAAAACTCTGATTTAATTAGATAGAGATCATGTTGCCCCTGCGTCTCCGCCGAGATGAAGCCTTCGCACCAGAAGGGGGGATCTCATGGCGATGTATTATATAAGTGCCGTTTGAAGAAAGAAAACATGAAGTGGTCCAGCAATATGGTTTTATCATTCAGATGGTTGTCGATCAATTTGCTTTATTGCAAAGGGAAGATGAAGCTTTTAATTTCATATTTGGCAGTACCTGGTTGTTCCTCTGGATGCCAAATGCAGAATGACATTATTTGGAGAAGGATGAAAGGTTCTGCTGAATTCTGCAATAGGCATCAGACAAAGTAATTGCTCTGCATGCATTGTAATAGATGGTGTTGGTGTGATAACGTTATGGTGTTATTAACTATGGCAGGGATGATTTATACTTTGATTAAAGGCACATAATGGAATTGTGAGTCAGTACCCGGTGCCTGGACAACATTGTAGTGACCTGAATACATTATGACCTGCAGAGCAGATGGAGAATAAGCCACTTAAAGACAACCTTTTAGTATTCACACAGCAAACTTCCCTTCCTTCCCACTTTCTCACTGTAGATATAATGGTCATTTTTCATTGTTCTGGTGGGAAATTGTAGCAGTTATGTAAATGTCAAGCTGGCTATTGGTGGATACATGGCACAATTACCTTCCCAACAATTTTCTTTCTTGTGCTTTCCAATAAATCACCGCATCTACAACATTTATGCAGCCACACTCTCTAAGTTAAAATAAAACAGCCGTAAAGGCACGAGTCAATAGCAGCATGGGTTGCAGCAACAAGTAATGGTGCCCCTCAACTGCTCCCCACGAAAACAGGATAATTCCCTGCAGATCTGTGTTTCATCACAGGTTAGTTTGTGAACAAACAGCCAATAGGAACAGCCCCTTTCAGTGTCAGGCTAAAAGGATACAATGCAAGGCAGAAGTCTGGGGAGAGGTCTTATGGGAGATCAAGTGTTTTCCACCTTTGTGTAAGGGGAAGAGTAGAGGACATTTTAAGGATTCAGCATGATGCAACTAAGCAAGGGTGCCTGAATTAAGAATGTTCAGTAGTTTAAGACTATATATTACTGAACTGTATTAATGAATTAGCAGCAGTTATCTAAAACAAATGAACAAACTATACCCGCTATATAGTATTGTAATGTAATGTTGACATATTTATTTGCATCGATGCTTAAAGCTGTAGTGCGTAGCTTCTGTCTTCCCCATCAGGAATTCTAAGTAATGACAACAATTCTGTCGTGCATCCATATGACACAAGTCTTCCGTGAACGCGCTTCACCCCCACCCCTCCTCCACACAGCTGCTACACAGTCAAGGAGGGAAGGGAGGATAAAATAACACGATGAACTCTTCAGAAGAGTTAATTGTCTTTAAATGCTCTTCTGCGCGTGAAGGTTGCCGAAAAACACCAGTTTCTGAACATAGCCATACTGAGAAATACAGAGAAAGTTCTGTGGAGCTGATAGTCTTAATTAGCTTTGTATCAACTCATTTGGCAATGGCTTGAAAGTATTGGACGTTCATTATTACAAAAAGTTACGCACTAAAGCTTTAAAGTTTAATATAACAATATACAGAATTTGTGTATCATGGTCCTGTTTCCACCATGAATTGTTGATGGCCCAGGACCATTGGGACCTTTACCATGGCCAGTTAATTGGTTAGGCAGTGGTCCAAAGGGTCATTGTTTTGACTCCAAAATACTTGACACCGAATTGGCTGATTTCCCCAAAAAGGCTGGATCACCATAACATGTCCATAAACAAGTGTAGCCTCCTCCTACTAGAATTAGAAGTGCAGCAAAAAAAATCATATGTAACCTAATCTAGTTACTTTCTCCAGAAAATAGAAACACTACATGCAATTTAGAACAAAGGGAATTTAGTGGTGGGTACTTGAAAATGTTAAATGAAACAATACACGGTTACTTCCCAGGTCCATAATTCATCTGGGAAGTAACAGTTTGCTAAACTGGAAAATTGTCAAGCAATGGTTTGTAATGATGATGACTTTGAGTAAGGCATATCAGGCTGGTTAATTTCTTAAAGGCCCTGACAGTAACTGCAACAACACATTTACTGCCCAAGGCAAGAACTGTGGATGTTGTGAAAATGTTCAACAACCCCCTATTTTGGTGGATTTGTATATTGGAGAGTTGGATTAATGGTGAGACTCATCAGCCTCAGCCCCAAAATGTTTTATTTTTACATCATTTACACATAAGGGCTCAAGAACAATACATGTAACTAGGGCACATCCATATTTAGAATTTTATCTGGATTGTAAATACATTTTTTTTTTTTTTTTACAATCAGTTCTTCTTCCTTTAGAAGAACAATCAGAATATGTATTAGCCCAGTCTCATGGCAGTTTGTGAAATGTTGACGTTATTTAATCTGTTAATCCGTGTGCAGGGACACAATTTCCTTGTTTTTTTTCATGGTGGTGTACACGCATGTTAAACTAATGTATTTCAATGGGAAGCATCTTTTGTTATAACTGCACAATTACTGTAGCGAGTAGTATTGAAAACCTGAAAATCCGCGTAAGGAAGTTGGTCGGTATGGTGGTTGGGTCAAACAACACAGGACCTTCACCCTGAAGACAGGGGATAGGGTCTTGCGTTCGGCAGTTCCTTTCCCCGTTGTTCTTTTTTCTAACCACAACCTTCCCATTTTTGTAGCGTGTCCCGCGTGTGGCGGCCAGTCATGTTGTCACCAGCATGTGCCATTTCATTTCGCAGTTGTTTTGTCCCCCAAAGCAACCCAGTGTCATGACAGTTGTCCCAGCCTTTGGCCACCACAAAATCGAGAAAAGGGTGCCCCTGTTGCATCCCCAAAGACTGCAGATCTTGTCCCATAGGCCGTTGCTAATTTTGTGGTGACCACCACGAAATAAACGGAAAAAAAGTGTGTCCCTATTGACGAATCAATAGGTCAAAATAACTTAAATAATTCAATAAAATTCTCCAATATATATATATGACTCAAAAATATATATACATTTATTTATATATATATATAAAAATAAATGTATATATATTTTTGAGAATTGTATTGCCTTTTTCAAAATTGGCCCTGGGTGCTGTCCTTGTCATGTTTGACCTACACTCATGAGGCAGTGGCTCAGTTGTTGGCAGTGACACACTAGATACCCTGAGGCATGGGGACAAGTTTGTGGACCTGTGATATCCTGCAGGGAAAAGCCACACTTTACCCAGAGTTCCTCTGTCTATGGTGTTATGTCGCAGAAAGCCTCCACTGAATGTTAAATCTTTCATACATGACTTACTGAGTTTTCATCGCTGGAACAGCTGAACAGTCACACTTCACTTAAAAAATAATGTTGCCCTCCAGCCACCGGACTTATGCATAATGGGCATTATGGCAACTCAGTGCAGTGGCATCAGCTTTATGTAAAGTCCAAATTTCAAGTTCTGGACATATACTGCAATTTTCAAAATGAACCATTTAAAAGCTCATGTGTTGGATCTTAGGTGGAGAATGGATATGAGTTGAAGAATTTCCCCTCTGCAAGCTGGTCATAGGCATTCTCTCCTCTTCTATGTGCTTTCACAATGCCAGTGGAGATCCTCCTTTCTGTCTCAAGGACAAACACACAGTTACAAAGGTTGAACACATACACCCTTGACATACGCACACAAGGTAAAGACACGTGCACAGACGCGTACACGGTGTGGCATTTAAGCTCTTGCTGTGCCTTAGAGGACATGCTCTAATATTCTCCATCCCTCCACTCTTCTTTCCCTTCAGCTGCTCTCTTGCTCTCATTCTGTCTCTGCCATTTCCTGCGCTCCTCATGCTTCTCATGTCCCACGGGAGAACTATCTCTAATAGTATCTTTACCCTCCATCTCCTGTCATCATCACGTCCTCCTTTTGTTTCTCCTAGCTCCTTCTCTCCATCTCCTTTGTCCTTTTGGAATCTTCTGTGAACATTCAAGGTCATGGTCCCACTGTGCGTCTCTTGGATAGGCTGCCCAAGATGCTGTAGAGGGTCACCTGTCCTTCTAGTATCTAGAGCACACCGTACATCTCACAAGGTCCCCCTCTGTTAGGACGGTTTAATTCAGCAGTGTCTCTTGTTGTGCAGAAGCAAAAATAGCCTCTTTCCATTAATGATGCCCAAGACAAAACTTTAAAAGTAGATTTATCAGAGAGGTTGTCCTGTCCGTCTGTAACAGATTACCACAGGCCTCCTCTTCATCTCTCATGGACAGATGCTCATTTGAGTAGCTGTCATCCTGTCAGACCTGAGAGGCTTACCTTCACACAGACCCTCTCCTACGTAAATCACTGTTTCTATTGCCTAAGTGTAACAATATCAATATCTGTCTCATAAAGGCCACAAGGGTGAAATGCAGCCAATTCCAGGGGTACAACATATGTGGATGTGTTTTGATTTATGAGACTGCATTTATTTTCAGAGATAATATTATAAACATTGTGGGGGCCTGCCAGTTTATATATAGTCATGTCTTGTTCTGTAAGATGAAATAATGCACTGTATGCTGTCTGAACAGTTAAGTCTCACTACTTAACAAATGGAAGCAATTCAATTGGCCTTAGCTATGTTTCTTAAACCTCTTTATGTGTTTCTTTACAAGTACTTACATAAGAGCTCCAACTAATGATTATTTTCATTATTGATTAATATGATAATTGTTTTCTTTTTAACTATTTAAATAATCCTTTGATCTACAAAATGTTGTAGAAAATATTATCTTGCAGTGCAGCCAAGTTAGCTCCTGCACACATTGCAAGATAGGAGAAAAAAACACTATGGATTGTTTACATTTCTTTGAACCAATCACAATCGTCTTAGGTGGCGCTCAACTCAGGACTCAGCGACGCTGGCTCTGCAAAATGGTCTTAGGAAGGAATTTGTTTTAGTGAAACATTTGCACCCTGCTAAAGTTAAGTGTTAACACAATACAGTAACATAAGCTATTTAAATTAGCTGGATACAGCCTAAATAGAATTTGCTCTTACCAGTGCATCACTCTGTCTAGCGTTGTTACTTTGTCCACAGCAATCGTGCAATCCTGCACAATCTGTCCTAAAATTTCCCAGCATTAGTAAATGGCATAATGTTAAACATATTATTTGTAAATAAAAATATCTTTTATTTGTAATGCACTTTAAATTTAAGCAAATCTGAAAGTGCTACATAGATGTGCCAAGGAGAAAAAAGCTTTAAAGCTAAAAGAAACAACAAAGCGACAAGGAAAGGGTTAAGAAATCGGCCAAAGCTCTGCTGAAAAAGTGTCTTAAGGCCGCGTTTAAAAGCATCCACAGTCTGTGGTGTCCTCAGGTGGTTGGTGAGAGCATTCCACAGCCTGGGAGCGGCTGAGTAAAATGCCCGATTGTCCATTTTATAGAGCTTGGGTCCTGGGGAGTTTTATGAGATATGCTTAACCAGAGCGGTGGGAACGTGTGGAACGAGGAGTTCCTTGAGGTAGAGGGGAGTGAGATGGTCCTCTCACCAGGATGGGGGTGAGAGGGTCATGTTTGCACACCCTCATTAAGATCCTGGCAGCAATATTCTGAATGTACAGCAGCTTCAGGAGGCTTTTCCCAGATATCCTAATGAGGAGTGCATTGCAGTAGTCAAGCCTGCAAGAGACAAAGGCATGGACAAGCTTTCAGGCATCTGGCAGAGAGATGGATCCGTGCGTCTCACCTCCTGTATGCCATGGATGTCTGAGCCTCCGCAACTACAGACTCACAGATACTATTGCATTTTCCTGTGCCAATCTTTTAGTTGCACCGTGATTAAGATATTTCCTCCATGGTAAATACAGAGGATGACTGAAAATATTTTCTAAGTGGGTTTTCATTCATTTTCCTGTCCACAGTTATTAGTGTGACATATGTGAAATATTATCCACATAGATGATCAGACTTTTAAGAAATATCAGTGGATATAATTATGTTTTTTCATAGACAACGCCACAGACACACCTTTGCCGGTAAGTAAAGTGGAAACGTTATTTTGCAATATTTGGTGATTTTCTGCACTTTTCAGTTAAATTTTGCCACGTTACAGAGCCAGAAAAGACTTTGCGAACGGCGCTTCTCACATCAAGTTAAGTTTTTATACATCACAAAGTGTGAAAAACAGCGTATGTATGCTTTTCATGCTTACGCAACGTTTAAACATGAGGCCCATGCAAACCAACACATTAACAAGGGATGTCTGCTTGTTGTTGGTTTGCACCTGTCCCATTGAGGTTGCCAAAGTTTATTTAAATGCAGTCAGTTCTCTGAAAGTGTTACATTTCACACCATGTTTGTATTTCAACACATCAGGCATAGTCCCAGTAGTATCGCCTTTTAAGTTGAGCTGATTCAAATAAATGAAAAGGATTCACACAATCTTTGTATAGACAAAGTTGCCTTTTTTGCTTTAAAGATCTGCTCACTGAATCTGGATTGGCTCAATGCAGTCTCTGTCTGCAGAAATATTTCATCATTTTCCAGATCATTCCATTAACACACTATCCCAAAGACTTTGCTTTGATGCAGGTAAATCAATGCCTCTTGCATTAGAAAGGAAAGTAGTTAGTGGTACCTGCCACAGTTGTCATGGCTGATAGGGTCAGGAAGAGAGCTACAGGAAGTTAATGTAGTGCAGGGACATGAGAGAGTGGGACGTGGCTTCTGTAATGCTCAGAGCAATCACTAGTCAGGATATCAGCACCAGTGTTGACACTGAACATCTATGATTTTAAGGTTTCTACAGAATTAAGACATTTTCACACTTGCATTTCCACACATGGCCATTTGTCGGAAAATGCTTGTGATGGTCATCTGTGATTTTATCACATTGTTTGTAACTGAAGAAGAAAAATAATGTACGTTTAAAAATCTAAATGTTGGGCTGGCCTCAAGCTCACCCAGTTAGAGCGTGCGCCCCATGTGGGCTGAGTCTTGCAGCGGCCTGAGTTCGAATCCAACCTGCGGTCTTTTGCTGCATGTCATCCCGTCTTTCTCTCCCTCTTTCCTGTCTTTCCACTGTCACTGTTGAATAAAGGGAACAGCCCCAAAAAATAAAAATAAATTCTAAATATCTTTTACCTCAATAGGTACATGTTGTATAGGTTAATTTGTTTGTGAAACAGAGCCCTAACTGCACAATGAACAATGAGAAATTTGAATGAATGGTAAAGGTGATTCTTGAAGCAAAGGGTAACGTTTGTACCCAGAGATGGCCACTGCAAAATCTTGGATGGGAACACAAAGAAGCTGACTGTGGGAGTGTTGGGCAGAAGAAGATATTAACAGAGCAAAAAGAGACAGGACTGTATTACAACTGTGGAGCTTATTTTGCCTTCTCCACTCTGACAAATCAGATATCAAATATCAATTACCTTCTTTTCTCCTAAAAATAGGCTTGCATGTTCAGTAGCCACTGAAAAGAAATAAAGACACTTTAGATGTATCAGGCCATCTTCACTTGTCTAAGTGCCCAGCAATACAGACATAGTCAAAACACATTTTGTTACAGGAGAATACGTCATGTAGTAATTATATCCTACATCTTATTTCTCCTTCTTTTTTGGATCCTACATTCTTCCCCAATACAGTTTACTTAAATTGACTGTGACTCGACAGTGTATTTGGATGATGAAAACAACTCCGACGCACATCAGTGCGCAACTTACACAGGATTTAGCTTGTATCCTGCCTACTTTTGTCCTTTGCTCCTCTCATTATTTATTTATGATTTGAAGTCTGTGTATAATTGGCACTGTTCTGTTGACAGTCAAATTACTAAATGATTGTGCTTAGGGATGCACCAATACTGATGCCAGTATCGTGTATCTGACCGATGCACTGTGCATGTACTTGTAATTGCAGTCTTAAAATTACTCCGATACTACACAGAGAGAGAGAGAGAGAGAGAGAGAGAGAGAGAGAGAGAGAGAGAGAAAGAGAGAAAGAAAGAGAAGCGGTGTTAGCCTAATGTCTATCATCATCTCATCATAAACATGAAGAAAGCAATATTTCAATCTGCTCTGTCTGCATCCGGTTTCTACACAGCGCTGTTTTAACAACCAGTGCAACTCTGTAATAACTGTAATAATTTTTTTCTATTCACAAACAGGCTGAAAGGAAAGCTCTCTGTGTGTTGTCTAACTGTTTTAACTCTAAATTTGGGCAAAAACTTAGCTACTGGCGAAAAACAAACCATCCTCCCCACTGGATCGGTAAATCCACACGGGTGCTTAATATGCACGTGAATGACGTTATTGGACTTTGCCTTCATTCTTTCTAAACTTCTCTCAGTATTTTGATATTAGGGATGTATTGCATTGAGACTAGCCTGGGGAAATGTCCATATATATATATATATATGTATATATATATATATATATATATATGTATATATTAGAGCAGGCCAAAATCATCTGTGTGTATGAAAACACCCTTGGACCCCAGAGGGAATATTAAGTACCCAAATGTAAGTACTTGTACTTGATCTTAAAAAATTTATTTGTTAATTGCTAATTGTGCTTGTCTATTTTATTAATAAATATAGGGATTATTTTGATTATTTGAATTGTATTAGCATTTAATTAGCATTCAATTAGCATTCATGTAATTGGAAACTTTGTTCAGAGGTTACCTATAAGTAGACAGAGCCTCACACATTCTAAAGTAGACCTACTCTAATAGCTTTGGAAGGAATTGTGTTGGGTCAAGAGTTTCTTGGAACAAAAGCTCTAAAATCTTAACTAAAGCTGTCTATTTTGGTACTACTTGTCCAACTGATAAGAATCCCCTTGTATGAATTGGTATGCCTGTGTACATCTGTTCAGTCACACGGTGAGAATCAGGAGTCTGTGTGACTGGAATACAGAGTGTGTTTTTTTGACAGAATGTCAGATCACACATAGACTTGCAGAGCCTATCTAGAGCCCCCTGCCATTTGAAGCTGAGGGAAAGGGGAGATCACGATGCGTGCTGATGTATGGATGAATGCCATCAAAGTTTAATGAAGGTTTCATTTGCTGACATTCCTCCAGAGAGGCTCACTCTCCCCTCTTGCAGTGACATGCAATTCTTTTTCCTTTTTTGTCTGAATGTGCATGGACGCTAGACCCTTGATAATATAGGAGTAGTTATGAAAGCAAACACTTTGAATGGATGTAAATGTTTTCTCTGCAGTGCAAACAATTACAATTTCATGAGTTAGGCCATGGTATAGAGTTGCATTTGGTGTCTTTTTCATATGAAGGAATATACTGACTGCTGATTTTTTTTCATTTGTTTGAAACACGCAAATGTATGTTTAGAGATTAAGCCAAAGGAAAGCCCAAACAGTACGCTGGTTTAGCCAAAGCTTTCCTTGGCTATGGATCTCGGAAATCCTTGCTGGCTGAGGCTTGAATCGGGCAATATGGAACTCCTCTTCCTGGCTAACCCAGGGAGCCAGGCTGGATTAAGGAACAAGCTTATCCTGATGCCACACAGTACTGACGGGCATTGTTGACTCCCTACCAAGGATTCCCACCTATGCAATCTTAGGGAACCCTTGAGGATTCATAGAAAGTATTTATTTCGGTTTGACAGAAAGAAAACCTAAAGAAAATGTTCTAGTTCAGATTTCTCACCTAACTACACTATCTGCCAAGATATTTGTTTCCCTGCCTTTGATCTCAACCTCTAGAAGCTTTCCAATAATAGCAGGCAAATCTTGAGCTGCCTCATTAGCCCTAGTCTTTGGATATTATTAATTTAAAGTGTTTTTTATATTTATAAATGACTAAAATAGCTTCAGATTCAGAACTTTTCTCCATATACTATGGGCTTTAAGGAATATATGTGAACAGTGAATTGATTTTAAACCTGTAAGGGTTGATTAGATGTACAATAAAATGGAATATAAACCGTTGCCTACTTGTACTCTAAGACATGACACCAATCTTTCACTCAGTAGTTGAGATGACTAAAAGAACAAAAATTATTATTGAGCCCTTTGACCTCTTCAACATTAAATTATAGATCAACTTTATTTTGTAATGTGTATCAAGTTACTGTAGGTATCCCTTTATCATTTTATAAATGTCTATTACATATTGAATTGAATTAACAAAATGTGTTGCTTTGAACTTTAGTCCAGAATGACAAATCTGACACCCCTATGAGCTGAACCATTTCATTTCAAAATTGTAAGAAATCAAAACTAATTGATTTCATGACGTTACAACGCTATGGTTATAGTTTGTTTAAGAAGTTGGATACAAACAGCACCGTCCTGGGACAAAGTCCCATGTATTGTATCCACCTTGATTTATGCATGTAGACAGAAAGCTGCGTTTTCAGGCCTCTCTTGACCTAACAGGGAGTCCTGTCCTCCCTCTTGATTGCTTTCAACTGAAATACAGAGGAGATGGCAGGCTTTGAGTCACTGCTTTCATGACCTGGGAAGATGGCCTTAATGTGAAGCGATTATTCCGTACGTTGTCAGGCCACATCCCCTGTCTGTGAGAGTTTGCTTTCTCCTTGTCACTGGGTGCACTTAAGAGACAGAGGTAGTCGTTAGACAGGATCCCTGTTGGAAGAGGAAGTTGTGTGCAAAATTCTGGCTCAGTTTAAGGGCACTCCATATTGCTTCCACTGGCAAGCCGTGATTAGCTCTCTCGAAAGTCTTTAGACTGCCAAATGAACTGAGAGCATCAGACTTGCACGGTGTTTATACATGTAACTTAGTGTTATTATGTGTAAACGGTGTCATGTGAGAGTTGCCACTTTTAGCCCACTTGCAGTACTGGAACTTGAAACCTGCAGAAAAGTGCACCACACATAAACACACTGAATGATTTTGCTGGCCTCTTTTACACTTCTTTTAGTGTCCCTGCTAAAGTGCACATCGAAAAAAAAAAAGATCTGCCAGATTTAGCTTTGCACTTTAAATATAGAAAGGGATACACCGATGAAAACCTACACGGCTCTAACGATAAAACATAGATTGCATCTGAATGCTGCTCCTCTGACATGATGATGGCCAGTTTGTTGACTGTGACTCACTCATGCCATCTTA
The DNA here is from genome assembly GCF_013103735.1 of Etheostoma cragini. Lineage (NCBI taxonomy): Eukaryota > Metazoa > Chordata > Actinopteri > Perciformes > Percidae > Etheostoma > Etheostoma cragini. The sequence continues at coordinate 10,279,788 of NC_048423.1, read as the reverse complement.
TCACATGTGAATCATGAAATCTGCTTATAAACAGCCTCATTAAGTCCTTTAAAACTACAACAGATACAGCCAAAGCTATACTTAGCAATCGTTTTTTTAATTTCTCACTTTCTTTTGTAAGCGGAGGGAATGCCCCTCTACCATTACCATTCTTGTGGGTTTCCCCACTTTGATTACTTCGCTACTGATTTGCAGTGGCAATTGCTTTGTTTGTTGTCTTTGGTAGATTGTGGGTTTAAGGTTGACAAATAGCCCTCGTACACATTGTGTGTGTCGAGAGAGAGTGTGTGATAGAGAAAGAAAGGGTGGGGGGATGGGGTAGAGTGGTGGACCGGCTTTCACAGCTGAATAATTGGGTCAGTTTAAGATGATGACGCTTCTTATCTCCTCAGCTCATCGTTGGGTGTTCACTTTTTACTGCTCAGCTTTTCAACAACCAACCACTTTTCAGCCGTAATTCTCCCTTTCTCCTTCTCCACCCATATGACCCTGCTCCTTTTTACATACTGTAGAAGGTCAAACTAGCTCATATGAAATGTCATTGTAAATGCATATATGTGTACTGTACATGCATTTAAGCAAAATGCTTGAAATGGTGCTGACAGTGTCAAGTTTCAAAGAAAAATGCATATTTTGTTGGTGTTCAAGACTCCTTAGATGTGCAGATGTCCACTCATCTTGTAGAATCTGGTTGTAACAAAACAAATAAACTACTCTCTCTGCAGCATTGAAAAACTACCTAGCAATTTAGCATTCCAGTGCTATGATATTGTCGGGCTTATAGCTTAACACATGATCGATTCAGCAACAGAATTTAGAACCTATTCTATGGATTCTTCTACCTTTTCAAAACTTGTTTAAAACCTGTTTATATTTCCCACAATGCAACATCAACCACATATTCTTTGTTTGAAAATGTATCAACTCACTTGAAAAAGAGATGATGCCATCTTGTGAGAAAAATACATATTTTAATTCCTGTACGGAGAGGGAGTTGTTTGGATCAGATACTGCCTTCCAGTCAACTAATACCCGTCCTAATCATACCAGTTGAGTGATTTTCATTCAAAAACCCTAACGTTCATATCATATCATCAATCGTAGAGTTTCAGCTTGAGCCTTCTACCCGTGTCTTTTGTGTGGAGCATCATTGATGTATTTGCCTTGTAAGGTTATTCCAACCCTGGACCCAACTCTATGATCAGGATTGCCATTGTCCTCCATTCAAGCAGCAAACCATTAAAAATGCAAGGGTATGGGGATATTTACGTAATACTTCAGTCACAATGCATTGGATCAATCCAAAGGACCATCCCATGAAAGTAATCAAGCCTCTATCATCAATAATGAATGGCACAATCAGCGGGGACAGTGGGTTCCTATTGTGAAATGGCTGAATGGGAGAAATAATTGCAAGGGAGGAATCATTGTGAATGCTACGTTGGTCAGCTGTTGCAAAGATGATGATTTTGACACAAGTTTACAATGTTGATGGGACAATCTGTTGGCTGAAGGGGGTTATTGTGTTTTTTTACCATGTTGTGGAACAAGAGAAAGCTGTCATTTAATACTAGTAGACAATAGTGTTTCCCTAGGTTTGTGGAAGACTAAGGTGCACGTATGTTGCAGGGGGCTTTAGGGGTCCGCTCTAAAGATTTTTTAGAAATACTATTTGACATCATTTTGGACCATTATTATTTCAGTATCTGTGCGTGAGACATTGGAAAAGCTAAAGAAGTCCAATGGGGACCAACTACAATCATTAGATATGAGAAAAGTCCTTCAGTTACATTTATTTGGTTTAGGTGATGCCCAAGACTGCTTTGGTGCTGCGCCAAATGTTACGTGTCCACTGGCAAGTGTCATTTCCACGCTTCCCATTCATTGTTTTTGTGAGCAGCCAAGCAATGCAATCTGTTGGCATTGCAGTGAATTTCGAGAAGTGAGGCCTTAGGTTGCCTGCTCCTCATTTGCATAAAGTTGAGTTCCAGGATACTTTATGCAAATCAGGGGTGTCAACTTGCCGTCTCTCGAAAACTCTGGAAATTCTGTTAGACTGACGGTTGTTGATCTATAAATGAAGACAGATTTAGCAACTGCATGGCTTATTTCTCACATAAAATGTTTTCAGAAACACATAGCATTGAAACATTTGCGTAAAATAATCCAAAATTTCCAAATGTGCCGCCATGGCCTGTTTTGAAATTGTAGGAGGTTGTAGGAGGGTGTAGCCTGTTTTCTTTTCTTGTCAGTGGTCATTAAAGAGTAATTGCCCATCAAGCCTCCAATGCTGGGAAGCGGAGTGATCCCTTTCATCAAAAAATGCCTATGTACTTACCATTGGCCTTATAATGGTAGGGAAAACCCTTTAAAAATAAGCCTAATTTATCTACATGAACTGGACTAAATTAAAAAAAAAAAAAAGTGTTTTGTCTATGTTATACAGTCCTCTATAGTGAAATTAGTTTTTATAAATAATTGCGTTCCTATGTATTCTATCTACATTTTGTGTAATTTAATATAATCTAGTATTGATTTATCTTTTTGGCATTTTTTTTGCAGTTCTATGAAATCAAGTGAGAGCCAGCAATAGCCTGTTCTAATTGCACTCATTTGTTTTTTTTGGTTAATTCTTTTAAACAACATTTTGTTGAAAGAATCTCTACAAGATTAAACAAATATTTTAGATGCAGGGTTCAGGTGTTGCTTCTACTATCAGGTGCCCTACCTTACTTTACCTTACCAGTCATGTAAAGTCACTTAAACACTTTACAGACCACAGTCCAGCTGGATCACATTCTCACACAATGCAAGCTTTGACTCAGGGTAGAAGTTAAGGTATGCATGTCAACACTTGATAACTGTCTTCCCCTCTAAGCACTTCCTCTCAACACCTCAACACATTGTTGCTGCCCTTGTGTAAAGTTAAGCTTACAAATGTGTGTCCTTTCTTTGCTTCCTATGGTTGTGCTGGCTTAACTCTGCCAGTATTTATTAGGCTGTATTTGCTGACACAAGGCATTCATTATTAAGCACGTTTGAAAGTTTTCTGCAACCCACAGAATGCAAGTTCAATTGTTAATTGTTTAATTACAGATATAGTAACTAGTGCTGCATGTTTTGTCCCCCCCAACTTAATATTGTGTTTACTATAAAGTACAATAATGACTTGAGTTAGAGGACCTTTGCCTAGTTATACATGAAAGTAATTTATCCTTTGTCTCTGACTTTCTCTCCTAAGGTGGTGTTGGTCTTTGCGCTCAGCATTGGGGCCCTTGGAATATACTTCATAGACTCCTCAGAGTAAGTATAAATTTCATGACATGTCTTCTGAAATAAGTTGAAATTTCTCACATGATGAAAAAAATGTACAGCGTATTTCATACATTTACATTGGCCTACATAATGTATCTGAATGATAGGTGCACACACATCCTTAATCATCTCCACACACTGTAATCTCTGAAATGCAAATCTTCATGTTCACTCCCCCACAAGCCGGGATGCAAACACACACAGCGCGCGCACGCGTGCATGCACGCATGCACGCATTCACGCACGGGAACACTGAATTTTTTTTAATGGGAGGCCTATCAGTTTCCATGGTAACAGAAACAGGCAGATACTGCATGTGTTAGGGAGTTGTTCTATGTGTGAGTGAGTGAGTGTGTGTATTGTCAGTTTGTGCGTATCCCTGGCTGGCGGTCACCCAGAAACAGATTGCAGGCCTGGCATTTCTCTGATCCACTGCAGCTACTTTTACACCAACCAAACCCAAACTGTATCGTTTGCAGGGATTTTTGAAAATGTTTTAAAGACTCGTGTAGAGCTGGGCAATATCTTGATAATATATCGATATTGTGATATGAGACTAGAAATCGTCTTAGATTTTGGATATCGTAATATTGTAACATGGCATTAGTGTTGTCTTTTCCTGGTTTTAAAGGCTGCATTACAGTAAAGTGATGTCATTTTCTTTACATACCGGACTGTTCTATTATTTGCCTTTACCCAACTATTCATAATATCCACATTACTGCTGATTATTTATCAAAAATCTCATTGTGTAAATATTTTGTGAAAGAAACAATACTAAACATTATAATATATTTGCGGTATCGATATTGTATAAGTATTTTTTCAAAAATATCGTAATGTTTGATTTTCTCCGTATTGCCCAGCCCTGGACTTGTGCGTTTCTCTCTGGTAGCGATATCTGCTCATTAACTTTGGCGGCAAGACCCATGGTCAGACCCTACTGGAGAGATGCTGCATTATCAGGTACAAATAAAGAGCCGTGGCAGCTAAAATAATTCACTTTGATTGGTAGTGTGACAGGGAACTGGGTCCATGTGAACTGTCGTAGTAATCATTTTTCTATTCTACAAAACAAACGTAATGTTATGCTATGTTTTAAATGTTTTTGGTTGCAGACTGTATCTAATTCATCTGCATTATCTGTTGATTTAAAAACCAACAAAACAAAACCTTCCCAGGCTAATATAATTTAAAATCAGTCCACTCTGAGCCATGTTTTGAAAATGAGGGGACCCTTTTAGGTCAGGAGGTGCAGAGTTGCCGTCAGCAAACAAACAGTATAGACTAGCACCCTAAATAAAAAAGAGCCAATTTATTGTTTCCAATTTTGTAGAGGTGCATGTGCCTCTGGCAATGAAATAACCAAAGATGTTTCACCAAGCCCTGCACATTGACTCAGCGTGCCTTTGACTTTACAGTATTTTGTGCACTACTAAATTACCAAAATAATGTCTCAAATATTTACTGTTGAACCTGTGGTTATGGAATGTTTATTGCGAAGGGTCCATAACATATAGATTGCAGTACTGTATCAAACTTTATCCAACCTATTCATTCCTCTGTTGGCTGTTGTGCAGGATGCTATCTTTAAGCAATGGCTAGCTTTGATACAATATTTATGAACATTGAAATTATGTCGCTGAGGGAACCAAGAGCCTAAAACAGGGATAGAGATGTAATATTCTCAAAATAAGTTTATCTAAAATGCAATCCAACTTGTACGGTCTTATCTCAGCAGCAGTGGGAAATTATACCTATTTATACTTAGGATATCAACCTTAACTTATTTTTCATTTTATTACATTTTACTCTCTATCTCTTTGTTTTCCTCTCTGCCTGTGGCAAATTTTAAGCAAACCAAAAAGCGTTTGAAAGACAAATAATATTCCTATAAAACTGTATAATCGCCTTTTAAATATTCAAATTATTACAAGGGATGTAAAGTAATTGCTTCAGTCACTCAATGGACGTGTGAATAATCAATAGTAAATCAATCATTACAGTTCTATACACATAGCAGTCATAGCAGAATTGGTGGGGTGCAGGCAACAGGCAATTATTGCAGTCAGGGTGAACATTAAACCTCCAATACGTCATCACTATGCTGTCTCACTTATAATTTTCCTTAGCAATGCAAAACATTACCTGCATTACATGACTGAGAGGACCTGGAAAATTGCACCACATATACATATTATTGTACATCAATATTTCACATGTTACACTGGATTGGTTATATACTGTATATGCATAGTATCTATAAGAAATGCTTTGCAATTTGTAACACTTGAGCATACTTCTATTGACAGATGTGCAAACTTTGATAAGCTATTCCCTAGTTAGACACAACGAATTAGGAATGTTGAACGCACAAGGTTTGCAGAGATGGTGTTATGCCATGACATCAAACCTATAGGGCAAAAATTACTTTTTGGTGCAGAGCTGTAGTTCCTCTTACTGTAGTAGTTCTTCATCTTGTATGTTACAGTGCACATTGGAGTGTATTTTGGTATGAGTCGGATTCCCTGAGGCATTGCCCTGATCTCTCTGTGCTCCCATTAAGCTGAGGCCCTCTCTACCCTCATCATCTTGATTAGCTCAAGCTTGTCACTTAAGTGTGTATGTCTTCTCAGGGGGAATACTGATCAACCCAAAGCAGGTTGAGCTGAGTCACGGGGCTTTAACGTCCTAAACAGGGCTGGGCTTGTGATAGCCATATTTTAACTACAACAGCTTGAGGCACATATGCCCTCTACACCCTTTTGTTACATGTCAAAGAGTAGACATGTCCCAAAATCTTTCTCAATTGTCTACTGACAAAGAACTTTGGTTCAAATTTAGATCTTTTTTTCTTACCAATAGCTAACCCTCGTTTACCAATCATTAACTGTTTTCCAAAAAACCGACAGTGGAGTCCTTGTTATCTGTGCAGGACGCTTGGTCGTACTTTTCACGATTAGCTGTGGACTTGTACTGGTAGTGTAGCAATGTTCCATGTATTGTCGTGGACACATGCAGCTACTATTCTCAAACAGCTTGCACATCCGTGAGACCGGTAAATGTCTCTATGTGTCCAAAACTAGCTTAACTTTTTTATGAATTATTATTTATGAACTAAACAACCTCAAAATATATGGGCCATCAAAGACAATGGTTCCCAAATGTCATTGTGAGAATGACAAATGGATTCCAAACTTGTCACAAGTAGAAATTGGTGTAGTCTAACAACAAAGCTAAAATAAAGCACATGGTTGGATCTCAAATAATTTTTAAACCAACTGGTTAGACTAAAAAGTCTCCAAGAACATTCTGTACGAGGACTCTAATATCAACATACACATATAACTTATCTTTCTCTGATTATCACCTTGTGTGTAGGAGGGGCATAGATAAATCTGACTTACAGTACATCCATACCCCATACTCAGATGCTAAAAATGACCTTCTCTCTATCTAGCTTTTTTCCTCCACTAACTGTTAATGACTCAGGAAATAAGCATTATAATATAATAGTAATATTTAGTTAAATTTTAATTGAGTCTCATGGTACAGACTTATGAACTTTTCATGCTCAATGGTTTGCTTTCCCCCATTTCTGCCTAAACCCGCCATTTTGGCCATCGGATGAAGCGAAAGTCATTCTGAAATTGTCTGTAAAAACAGGCAACAGTAATGGGAAAGATTATGGTTTAGTCCCTGTGGTAACAGCTAAAAGAGACATGTGGGTTGGGCCTTGGGAGGCTGGAGCTGCACTATGGGCTTTTATGTCTACTTCAGTGAAGCAGGGTAGCCCCTTGGGGCAACAACACACACACACACACACACATACACTGGGTAAAATGCTGAAGAAAAATGGACCTTTCTAGTGGCTAGGCACCAGTCTCCTAGGTGTTCTGTTCCTAACTTTCGACAGGTGGGGTTTTCCTAGCAGGAGCTGTTTGCCAATATCCTTTAGCAAAGATCCACAAAACCCCCCCGCAAAGCCTTCTGTGGAAGCAGGTAGACAGAGTTTGAAAGGAGGGAATTGTTAATTGGCTCCCCTCCCAATTTAGCACAGAGATTTGTAGTCATTAACTTGGCAACCTTGTTGTTGATAGAAGGGCTGTCTTTTGATTGAATGGGAAAAAAATATGTGGCTTTGCTTAGAAATCCATCTTTCTGTTTGTTTTGATAAAGTGGTTGTTTACCACAGTTTCTGTGCACATTAAAATGTATGATAAGAAGCTGCCTTTTCTGTTCCTCTACAGCAGACTTCACTTGCCAAACTGATGCTATATTGGTAAAATATTCTATGGGAGGATACTACGTCTTCTCCCGGCCACATCTACAGTATCTGTTTCAGTACCTTGGCTCATCCCTTCATCCCTTCTTTTTTGCTCCTCTGTGCTCCCATGAAATAAATGAAGAGGAATGTAGGGCAAAGTCTCTGCAGGCTGCTCTTAAAGGGATGCCCTTGTTTCTGCTCTACTTCTGTTTCTATTTCTCTACTCTCTCGACCCCTCCCTGTCACACTTGCAGGCTATCACAGATGCACACATTGCACAGTCACGTTAACTTGCAGATTTAAGCACATGTACGGACATGCACAAATTTAGTCTCTTGTCTATAAGCAGCAGCCTGTGCTTGTAACTCTATCATTAGTGGGCGATCAATGTCAGCACTGAAAAAGAAACAGTGCCTAATGGCTAATTAATGGGGTAAGGTGAGAAATATGGCTGGGCAGTGAGACAACCTTGGCAGACTTTGTGGCGATGAAGGGTAACCCATATAAGGACCTCATATGGTGAGTCAGAGAAAATCATGTCACCATGACAAAACTTAAGTAGTAGTTAATACCAAGTAGCTTCAGATTTTCATTTCAAAATCTAATAATCAGCCATTTTCTAAAATCTTTCTCCTTTTAGACTAAATGCCATTTTATACTACATACACGTTTAGGGAGATTTTCCCATTTTAACTGAGCGAGTTATAAACAAAATGTTCTCTAAAAAAAGAGCAAGTATTTGATGACAACATCCCACCCATTATGAGCTTTTGTAAGAGCTGTGGTAAACAGGGACTGTGAGGTTCCTTTCAGAAAAACCTCCTTCAGCAATAACGCACTATCTATTAAAGGCAGTGCATTATGGAACACACTTATGCAGGGAGGAAGCGAGCGTCCCACTTTGGCCTCCTTTAAGAGCCAGGTAAAGCTGTGGCTTAGAGCTAACCAAACGTGTAACCACCACTAACTTGTGTTTCAATTTTAACTTTTACTAATGAATTGTCCTGTTTTAGTTTTTTTTTCTTTCTTCTTTTCTTTGTGTTTCTTTTTTATATATACTAAATGTCTATCTTAAACTATCCTATGTCTTTTTTACCTCTAACCTGCCTAATGGACTGCACATGGAAATTAGCTCTCGGGCTACAATCTGGCACATTTACGTGTACTGTTGTGCCTGTTCATCAATGTGCGTTGTCCTGAATGAATGAATAAATAAATAAAATCCGATAAATGTAGATTCAGTGCATGAAACACTAATTGAAGAAAAACATTTAAAAAAATTACAGAAGAGATTAGCCAAGTCACTCTCTAATTTGATCATTTTTCTGGTGCCAGTGCATGCTGAATGGTGCTACCTCTTATCACCATGGAAATATAAAGGCCATTTACTGTTGCTGTTTCCTGATATCCCTCAATGCATCGCGGAAGGGCTATTTTCAGACCACAGCATGAACACAGCATGAGCCAATCTCACAACTGCAGTTAACTTAATGAACCCCAGATGAAATTAAAATGATTTGAGTGCCTTTGTGGCTTTTCTTTCTGGAATGTCGAGCCATAGCTTTTACTCAGATTGTGCAATATTTTAGGAAATTAGTAAAAGAAAACCAGTTTTTTGAGTACACACACACACACAATTTGAGATTGTAGACGCACAAACAGCATGCACAATATGCCATTTTGTACCCCCCCACTATGGTTACTAAAATATTTTGCATAATTGTATACCGTAGATTTTAAATGGCTTTGTTAACAGTTCCCATGGTCAGCACAAGGATCATGCACATATATTAATATAGTTAAAATGAATAGTTAGTAGCTTTTGAATTCCTGCTCACTTAGTCACTTATCTACTGTGCCATCACACAGTCTTGCTTTTGGCACCACAAACAAACTGCATAAGGTCTGACACAGCAACAACCCACTACCAGTTCAACCCAGTTCATTCAACACACCAGCACAAACTAATCCAAAAGAGGAAATGTTTGTGACCAAACATGCTATTTTGTAAACACTCTTAAGTACTAAACTAGTTTTATTTCATCCGTGTTCTATTTAAAATCAACTTACTTGTATCTAAAAGTGTTGAGAGATACATTCATTTTCTTTATGAGAGAATCAGGATGGGGTTGTTATAACCTGATTAATATAATTGGTAGATTTGTTTTTGTACTAATTGAAGTTTATTTTACTAGAGGAGGTCTAATTTCACAACCTCAAATAAGAAAAAATAAAACCAAGCACCACCAACTTAATTTCATGTGTATAGTTTAACTACATTGTACTGCAACACTGGTTTCTGTAAGTGTAATTTGTCACTTGCAAAGATGTAGCTGTTTTTTACATTGCTGTCTTTATTTACTCTTTCATTTCTAATATATTGCGTTGCTGAGCGTTTTGTTCCTTTTAGTGATGTGCTATTTTTTACTCACAAACTACTCCTTTAGACTCTATAATAAATAACATCTTTGTAAAAAATATGCTTGAAGCTGGATGCAAGTCATTTGCATTCAAATGAAAAACGTTAGTAAGCTACTTTTAGCCTTGCTGGGGAGGTTTTATTTGTCCATTGCATTTGCTGGTGCTAATGTGTTTCTTATTTTAGTAATGGTGCCATGGCCTAATTCAATCATTTATGTACAGTGGGTACGGAAAGTATTCAGACCCCTTTAAATTTTTCACTCTTTGTTTCATTGCAGCCTTTTTCCA
>NC_048423.1:10217348-10269397 GCF_013103735.1 Etheostoma cragini | reverse complement strand
GGAAAATGGCTGCAATGAAACAAAGAGTGAAAAATTTAAAGGGGTCTGAATACTTTCCGTACCCACTGTACGTACCTCGACCTGGCCTTCTTTTAGCTTCACAGCCCCTCACTGCGGTGTCCGCTACACGTGCATGCACTACCCTCAGAGGAAATATTGGATGTAAGCCAGACATTTAGTTGTTATGCTCTAATCACCATCAAAATGTATTTGTATTTCTCTGTTTGGGTTGCATGGTAATAGAAAAGGTTGAATCCTATACCAACAAATAAGAATGTGAAACTGTAACTAGATTCCAAGATGCTTTTAAGCTTACAAGAGCAGAAGACATTTGTGAGATTTGAAGAATGAGTCAGATTTGGTGCATTTCACAGTGGTTGTGAGCATTAGTCAAGCCTGCAGCAGTGTGTAGTTGTTATTGTTGTCCCAGGGTCAACCTTGCTGTTGCTCCTGCAGCAAAAAAGGCAATGTGCGGGTTAACAAAGGCTGACTGACTCAAGGGGTTTAGGACTATTTTTAGAACATCATCATCAATATACTCCTTTGCCCTTGTGAACAAATGAGTTTTACCTCTCCGTTCACGTTTTCCAGAGGTGGTCAGAGGACGTTGAAATCATGTGGGGTAACATTTTATGTCCTGAAATAGACTTACATGCTCTGCGGCCTTGCCTCAGGCAATCACTGTTTCCCTGTATGTACCTGCGTTTACTGTATGTGAACAAGTGCTGGCTTTGCTAATAAGCAGAGCGGGATTGGAGAATGACTCGTGTGGTAAGGCATACACCAAGTCTTACTTAAGAAGACTAGAGTTTATTTCAGCAATCTCAAGGAAATTTCCATGTGGCCTCAAAAGTAGCATATAATGTGTATATATAATGTGTGTGTGTGTATATATATATATATATATATATATATATATATATATATATATATATATATATATATATATATATATATATATATATATATATATATATATATATATATATATGTATATATGTATAGATATGTATATATGTATATGTATATATGTGTATGTATATATGTATATATATATGTGTATTTTTATATATAATGTGTGTGTCTATATATATAATATGTATATGTATATATATAATGTATGTATCTATAATGTGTATATGTATATATATAATGTATGTATATATAATGTGTATATGTATATATTCATTATGTGTATATATACATATATATTTATGTATATATATTCATATACATAGATATTTATATATATATATTTATGTATGAGACAAATTGTCTTCAGTGCCTCTGGGAGTTCAGTCCCCCCTGCCACTTTCACATCTTCCCCTCTTCCTCACCCTCCTACTGTCACTTCCTCTCTTTTCTCCCTGTCTCTTTTATCTCTCTGTGTCTTGCTGCGGTCTTACACTCTCTCTCTCTCTCTCTCTCTCTCTCTCCCCCTCTCCCTCCCTGTCCCATCTTCTTCCTCTCTCTTTCCTCTCTCCTCTTCCTGTCAAGAAGGATGTTGTAACCCAAGGCTGTGCCAGGGCTTAAGGAGTAAAAAAACTGTGGTTGCCAGATCTATTTTCTGCAGGACACTGGCAGCTTGTGGCCAGGAATCCTTGGAATTGTGAAGTATGTAGTGACATTGAAAGCCGGAATCAAGATTGTGTCTTTTCACAAATGCTATTTGTATAGGAAAGGGACACAAAAACACCTGTCCTCCAGGTCTGGATCTGGACCGAGTAACGGTTCTGTCTGAAATCCAGTTAATATGCCGTTGTCTTTACTCAATTGAGACATTGAAAGTTATTCTTTACCATTTCTTGACAGTTCGCAAGAGAGAGATGTTGGGGAAATGACAGCAGACCCTGCTACTTTCTGTAAAGCCGAAACAATGAGCTGAAAGGCACTAAAATGCTTGTTAGAGCCGGGGGAAACTGCAGCGTTGGTGATGTTACACTGCAGGTTTGCTCCTCTGTATTTAGAATTGTGTTTAAGAAGTATTTACCTTGACAGATGATACAGTTAAACATTAGGACTTGCCATATGTACAGGAACCAAATAATTCTTATTTATTGTTCAGTCTGCATTGCCATTTTTTGAAACACATTCAGCAGCTTCACAAAAATAGAACCTCTCCCACCCTGCACGGATGAACTATTAATTTCCTATTGTGCCTCTGAGCTTAGGAGAGAAACCATAGGTCTGCCTGGTGTGTCTTCCCACTACTTTAGTTAATGATAAGCTTTACTTTCAAATAATGATTATGAAAATTATTCAATTAAAGCTCTCAGTGTAGCCATTTTGCTGCCTTATTATCCAAAATCAAGACAAATTCAAAGTACTACCCAGCCCGTGCTGTGTGCCGCTATGCTTTCTCTGTAGTTGAGCAGTTATACAGAATTAGGTCAGAGTTGGGCCTGAGGGGAAATGCCACAGTGACCACTCCAAATTGTGTCTTCAGTGTGCACCATATGTGTGTGTGTGTGTGTGTGTGTGTGTGTTCATACAGTAAGTGCTTGTAAGTGTATTTGTATTAGTTTGTATTTGTGCATTCTCTTGCACAAATGTTGGTAAGGTTAGCCAAGGTTCTGTTTTCAGATCAGTTTTGGGAGCAAGGTCTCATGAGCGTGTCTAGTGTGTAGATGGATGTGAGGGCCATTGTGCATGCTTAGGCCGTAGGTGGTTTCATTCATGACAGGTTTGTTTAGCATTATTCTTGGCTTCAGAATCACATGGAGATTCTGGTCGTGCTTTTAACAATTCAGTATTAAGGCCAGATCCATCCTAACTAGCTTAATTAGCCTCTGTCCAAAGTTTTGTGGTACTTTATGAGAAAATGCCTTTTAACTAAAACAAGTCGCTTTGGGTTTTAAACAATTGCTGCTTAGCCAGACTCCTTCTAATCATCTTGGACATGAGCCACGGTTTTACATCTTCTTATAGATCACGTAACTCTTTTGGGTAGGTTCCAGACAGACCACACTTTCATGAATTGAAAGTTTGAACATCCTCTGGCATGTCTGTAGTCATCCATTATAATAATGGATAATCATGAGATAAAATGTTTGATGTCAACTGGAAGATGATTAAGCTTCACTCCTTTCTACCTCTGGTTCTCATTATGCATTAAGCTCTATTCTGGATCTCACACTGTGCCCCTATAGGCTCCATGCGTACAAATTTAGACTTTGTTTGAATTTGAACATATGGGACTTGTAACTTTGTACTCTTGTAAAGGCATGGTGTGTGTGTTTGCCTTCCAGTCTATACATTCCCAAAGGTCGCATATTGCCAGCCAAACCATAATGCATATTCATGTTTTTTACCACAGTGGGATACTCGGGAGCAAAATGCTATGGGCCCGTGACCAAGTGAATAATGGTGTGGGCCCAGTGCCTGTTATTGTTTTTGTTGAAAAATCCCACTTGCTAATGGTTAATCATCACAATGTAAACTTAAAGATGGATTACATGACAGAGCAGATTAATCACTGCCTATTAATCTTCTGCCTTTTTTTTTTAAAGCAGCATATGGCTTGCTATTACACTCTGTTAAATGGAGAGAGCTATGTATCTATATATATATATATATATCTGTTGGTATATTTGTGTTTGACAGATGCTGGATAATTAATGCATGTTGAATGTATAATCACATCAAAGCTTATTTCACTTTAGTACCAGCTGTTTTACAGTGCATCTTTTATCTTGGTCTGTTACCCCCTAGGGCTCAGAGGAGGGATTGCAGGGTGCCTCAATAGCAAATCATTAGTGTGTTTTTTTTTAGTTTTAAATCCATATTTTGAGAAGATAAAAGTATAATAACAGACAGGGTTTTTCTCAGTAACTGTATAAATGTATTACAGGGATTGAGTTCAGTAGGTTTAAATGGAAAGCATTGGTCAGCACCATTTGACCTTGACAGTTTCAAGCTGGCTGTTGTTACCAGAGAAGGGTTTCTTATCAGTCCTGTGAGCTGAACTGAGGAAAGGTGATCAGGAGTAGGCCAAATATGCATGACAGAAGAACAAAAGGACAAGTAACAGCATACATTATTTACCCTGATATGTAGGGTTAAGCAACACTTCATTGTCTTCATTGTTGGTGGAATTGTATTGTGATGAATCCTGAACATATCTTGTTATTTTATCAAATTATGTTAAATTAAAGACTCCAAATTAACTGATCACAAAATAACAAAATGAGATACTGAAGTTACATACAGTATATGCAGAGTTCTGTCTTTTTTGTATATTGTCATATTTAGTAATTTAATTGTATTAATAATGTGATTTCACCCATATTACCTAGTCTTACTGATATGCAAGTTCCACATACCAACAAAATTGGATACATGTCTTACAATTGAAATATGGCGAGGTCTACAGTATTTGCTATCTTTGTGTTCATCATAGGAAAGAGATTAAAGAGCCTTCTCTACAGTACGAGTTCAGAAGTGTTTAACCTTGCAATAATGTTGTTTTTCTGTCTTTCTCTTTATCTCTGTTCTCTAGTCCTATAGAATCCTGCCAGCATTTCTACGAAGATTTCACGTTACAGATCGATATGGCCTTCAATGTCTTCTTCCTCCTTTATTTTGGTCTGCGAGTAAGTTGCTCTCACATGCACACAAGCATTCACTCACTCTAACATGCAGATATTGTACACATTTACAGAGATGCTGTCCAACACACTGGCGCGAACAATGTGCAGACAGGCATCATTTTACATACATTACAATCTTCAGGATTTTTACAAGGCAACAAACAATTCCTACAAACAAGCAGGCGCCACCTACCTCACTTCTGTACTTAAAGGAACTCACACAGCATGCCTTTAGTTTAAACTGACACTGTTGTAATGAAGCTAGCATGGCTGTCATGCCAGAGCAGCATTCCAGTGGTGCAAACGCAAGTCCGCCATCATGAATGAATGAATAAATAAACCTATAAGCTTCTTACACCACCAACCATTCGCATGACGCAGCAAGTGGGGTGAAGCTTTTGTCATTCTATACAGTGTGTCAGCGATGCAAAAAGAAGACACAGCATTCATATTCTGCATACATTACTGATCTCCTTACCTAACACCACTCCTCCAGGAACCTAAGATTGTCTAATCAGTTCCTTTTAACTATTCCACAGTCTTGGATTAAAATAAAGGGTGATCGTGCCTTCTCTGTTGAGATCCCAGAACAAGCTTCCCATTCTTATTAGGTCTTCCTCTACTGCCAGTATCTTTATTATTCTTTGGCGTATGAGTTAGTTTAGGGACATTTGTATAGAAGAGTGTTGTTTGTGTGATGTTCATTGTGTCTATATTTTTATGTTTTCCCTTGTTTTCGCACCATAACATAACCTTGTACAGCATTTTGTGCAACCTAGGTTGGTTTTAATTGTGCTCAATGAATACATTTACTTGACTTGACAGCATACATGCATGTTTGAATGTTGGGCTATGGTGGAGAGGTGGTATTTTGTATAAAATAAGAATTGAATTGATATTTTCATGCCATGCCTGTTTCTTTTGACAGTTTATTGCGGCCAATGATAAACTGTGGTTCTGGCTGGAGGTCAACTCAGTGGTCGACTTCTTTACCGTTCCTCCCGTGTTTGTTTCTGTCTACTTGAACAGAAGCTGGCTCGGTAAGTCTGCATATCCCTACCAGCTGTTTCTTTTTATCTTGCTTTGACACTCTCTGTTTCCTAAATCAATGTATAGCCTTGTCTTTTCTTTATTTCTTTCTCAATGCCTGCTTCTTAATGCTCTTTTCCCTTTCCATTTCTTTGTTTTGCCCTCTTCACATGTCCCGCCTCCTTTAAAACCCCCTATTTCTCCCTTTTCCTCCCAGTCCCCCTTCTGTCTCCATATTACTGTGAGTGTGTCTTCAATGCAATCTCGCTCTGGGCTGTATTCAACTTTCCCTCATCAGTGAAAGTGACAGGGCTGGGTTTCTCTGATATTGCGGGGAACACAGACACAGCCGAGTGGATTACCTAACGGGAGTGAGTGTGCGTGCGTGTGTGCGCACGTGTTTGTACTTCAGATTCATTGGTAATTGGCGTTTTGAGGCTTTGCACCTGGAATACCTTACAGCGGTCAATAACTGCCATCTTATGGGCTCACTCACACAAAAAAGGCACATGTAAAAGCATATGTTATCACCATACACACATATACGGGCTCACATACAGATACACTCTTGCATTAGCAGACTGGAAAACACTCTAACCTGCATTAAATCACAACCTACTTTTTGTAGTGTGTTCACAGTATTGTGGCCTAATTTACGCTGCAGTAAATCATTTTTCTTTTTCAGGTGCATCACCACTCTACTTTCAAAAACATATACAATTCTTTACATTGTTGCTACTTCATTTACAACTCAGCTGAACAATAACCAAAAGTTTATAAGAACATGACAGTGGACGACCAAGACTGTTAAATCAGAATACAAGGCTATTATATGAAATATAGTCGAAGGAGTGTTCTCAAAACAAAAAAATTATAAAAGACTTAGACCTATGAAGCTAACTATACTGACATATCCTTTAATAAGACATATCACATATTTAGAAACATTTTCTTTTCTATTTTTGTCTTCTTTTTGTGGTTTCACTCTTGACAGTAATAGGCCTTTTCATGGAAGACAATTTGACATGTCACAGTAGGAAAAAAACAGGTGTAGATAATGAAATGAATGATTGCTAAATTCCAAGTAGGTGCTTTAGTTTCAGAATCCTGCTGGCTTACTGTCAAACTGTCATGGTTTAAAGGGTCAGAACAGAGCCATCAGTAATGGTGTTAATCAGTAACAGCTGTAATGTCCCTGCTATGACAGGTCAAAATATCTGCTGTGAAAAAATCCCATATTAATAACTAGCAATGATATTGGAAAAAAGACATCTGATGTAGCAACATGAGCAATAACTTAGTCAGATCAACCTAATCTCACCGAATTCTGTGAAATGAACATGGCACCTTAACTAAAAATCTTTGTCAGGCACCCCAACCAACCTCCTTAAGCGGATTTTCGGGCTTTCATATTACTCGCCATTGTAGTTGCTCCTAATGCTACGTCATCTTCTCATTCACTTTACATTGGCATTGTTTTCCATGGTGGCCACACAGGCTTTTCACACATTCTGTGACACCACCACGTTGTGCGGTATTAACAGTTTGTTATCATTTCAAAGAATTCTGTGAGACCAGGCAGGTTAGCCAAACTTAGTTAAAAGAGAAAACAAAGGCTGATGTTTGTTGAAAATATTCATCACTGCTTACAGACTTCCGAGCTGTTGCTTGCTGCTTTTCTGTCTTTTGAATTGTTGTAGGTTGAATATGTTTTTGGTTACGGGGTTTTGAAGACATCAAATTGGGCACAGGGAAACTGAAATTATACTTTGTATTTTTTCATTTTTACATTGCATGGACCAAACAAGAATATTCAGCAGTTCATTAATAATGAGAATTATCACTTCCATCTTTGATTATATACAGAAACAATGTTATTGGGCCTGATAGAAGTGATGACCAAAACTATGAAAATAACTAATTATAATAAATAATAATATATGTTAATTACTTGAAATATACTTGTCTAGATATAGTGTTAGAAATTCAAGGATGTGAAAGATCTGCCTTCTAGCCCGTAGTGTATGGTCTATTATTACATGCGCACTGGAATCACTAAATCTGTAAAGTAACATAAAACTGTGAAAGTCTAATCTCTGAGGTGATGAAGTTTTCTAAGAGGCTCAGTGTAGGCCACGAATTTCACAGAGAACAAGCTGTGCAATGAATTAGAAATAGCCGAGTCAAGTAATCTGGTTTCTGGAATTCATGATGTAATGTGTCCTCATCTCATCCCGAGAAACACGTTAGGGCCTTGATGAGGCTGATGAAAGTGAAAATGGTGGTCCGGCCTGACATGTTACAGTGAATACCTGTAAATTGTATACGTTAATGTGGAAAGAAAAGACACCTTGTATATACAGTACAATACAGCTGCAGTGTTCACCAGCTACAAGTGTGAATTTGTTGTTTTTGAGAGATGCCCTAGATTCCAGAGCAATTAATATACATTTATTTTTATTTTATTATTTTGGAAAGAGAATAATCTTTGTTCCTGGCGGCGTTGACTTTATGTTCAGGCTCTGACAAGTTAGGACTGAAATTATGATTAGCTACTTCTATCCTTTATTTTTATGGAAATTGGGACATGCAGTACCATAATGTGACAGGAATTAAATAATTAGTATAAAACTGAAAATGTCAAGATATAGTGCCTTATTCCTGATTTGCTTTCAGATACAAATCTTTGATATTCACTTGTTAGTTAATGCCATTGCCACTTCCCTTAAGACTATTACCCCCTAGTATGTCTTCATGCTTGACTGGTCCACAATGGTTTTCCTAATAATCAATACAGTCCTGAATAGTTGGTGGTACTTTCATTTAGTATAAACTGTCCCTAGCAGGCTTTGTTAGAGGAAGCCAGGGTGATTGTTAAGAATGTGCATTGTGCTCCTCATTTCCAATAGATTAGTTCATCTTTTCTTTCCATTCTCTGCTGGGGAATACACACCACAGCCAGTTTAATAAATCATAATTACAGTTCCTTTGGCTTCACTCTTTCAGCTTTGGCTCTGCATTAGAAGGCTTTTAGCGATCCAGTAACGGTATATAAAAAAAAGACCATTAATAGGAGTTCGGCCCTGTGCTGTGTGGTGGAGTGTCTGCCCACTCTGCACCCAAGGAAGTATATGCTCTATGCATTTCAATTTATGTTCTCTCTGCCTCTGCAAATTGGACATTGATTAAGAGGAGGAGAACGATGTGTAGCTAATGCAGAGGACATGCAGAGTACTACCTAGGAAGAAGGAATTAATCTCCTTTAACTACTTAAACTGAGCATTGCTCTTTCAGACAGTTTGAGCAGTGTATGATTAGCATATGGCTGTTTAAAACATGGTAGTAGCTCAAGTGGCTATCAATCCCCATCTTTCAGAACCTGCTATGTAACTTTGAAACACTTTTTTTCCTTTTTCATGAAAAACAACAGGCAACTACAATGGTTGGATTATTTTTTGAATTTGAAAGATTTTTGACAACAAAGGAAATGCTTCTGCTATCTAATGTGATTGATGTGTATTGTTTTCAAATTTTATGGTAGCAACCTAAATGTTGTTGATGTGAAATGTTGTTGAAGTAGCCTTCAGGCATGTCTTTTCTAACCTGCTACTGCCTCCTAGTGCTGCTTTAGTATACTGTTTGTTGATCCCTTGTGTTTTCCTTTAAAAGAGGCTTACAGTACCTGCCATGGGCATGAGTGCATCTGGTTATATAGCCCTTTAGTTGCTAGCAGGAAACCTCCTTGTAAACTCGGGAAGGGAACTAATTTGTGGGAGGTTTAAGCCTGTTTTGTAGCCAGGCTCCTAACATGTCATCATTTTGCATGTTTGCATTATTGCACAGGCGGTGAGTTGAGTAAGGAGCAAGCACAACTGTGTTGTTGTCGGTGTGTGTGTGTGTGTGTTTTACGTAGCATCATATAATCTAATCCTGGCAGGGTTGCTGTATGAATTATCCCAGATGAGCCATCCCAGACCGCTGATTGATAAAAGTTCACAGTAGGCTGCTCTGCTAGAACATGTGACAGAGAGACCGTGCTCTGGCTCTCTAAGCCTTAATGGAGTAAGTCTGGGCACAGATCAGAAAAACCTTTTGAATGAGCATCTGGCCAGCTGACACTTGTGTGTGTGCAACGGGCTTTGGCATGTGTCGGAAAGAGATTTTCTCGTACATGAACACGTGTTCTAGAGAGCAGAATTTCATTGAGAGTTTTTCAACACATGCACACACAAACAGACAGACACACACACACATCCACACACATGTGCTATATTTGTGAGGACATTGTTTTGACTTTCTATTCTAGTAGGCAAAAAATACACACACACACACACACACACACACACACACACATACACACACACACACACACACACACACACACACACACACACACACACACACACACACACACATGCTTATACCTTTTGCTACCTCTTGAGCATACAAAACACATATGCTTTTCTCTAAAGCCAAAATGGTTTGAACTTGTTCCAAACGGCCACACTTAAAGACGGGGTAAATGCGTGAAGGTGTGAGGGAGGGTGTTTATATGCTGTTTGGCGATCTGAGAAGAAACGTGTTTGAAGCATACTAATGCCTTTACTTTTTACTCCTCTAATCTGCTACAAGAATATTGTGCTACTACTATAACCAATCTTTGTAATCTATGAGTCTAAACAAGCAACAAAAATTATGTTCAACTAAAGATCAACTATGAGGTATTACTTATCGTGTGTGTGTGTGTGTTTGCGTGTGTGTGTGTGTGTGTGTGTTTGCGTGTGTGCGTGTGCTCATATAGTAAGTGCTTGTAAGTGTATTACATTACATCACAACCTACTTTTCTTAGTGTGTTCACAGTATTGTGGTCTAATTTATACTGCAGTAAATCCTTTTTCTTTTTTAGGTGCATTACCACTCTACTTTCAAAAACATAGAAAATTCTTAACATTTTTGCTATACTTCATTTACAACATTTACTTCTCTGACATATTTGGAAGCCTTGTAAATTCTTAGTTCTTCATTGAAAAATGTATCCCTAATCTGACAAAAGATTTTCCACGACAGACAAAATCTGGCATGACTGTCATTTAAATGACCCCAGTCCCTGAATTGTTGCTGAAACTATCAGCAAATTGTTGTAGAGTTGTAGACGTTTTTCCTGTGGAAACAAACACTCATTTTTGAATAAAGATTATTGTTTTTGTTCTGCATCCTATTTATTTGATCTTCGGCTCTGCTTATCCCTGGCAGTCTTTAAAAAATAGGTTCATCACAGTTGTTTGTTGATTTAGACAAAGCTTCACACGGATTAACAGTAAAACACTGAAGGGGCCATGAGGAAGGTAAATCTGTTTGGGTTGTGGGGATTAAAGGCACTTTAACAAAAATGAAAAAAATAACACTTACATTAGACCTGACATTTTGCTTGCAGAGACACAGTCACTGGCAAGGCTGATGTGATTAAACAAAGATTACAATTCGAACTCTTCTGCCTGCAGCACTGACCACCAATCTCACAGTATTTGTAGGTGTTTGCTTCACAAGGAACTTTTAACATTGGCGGCGCCGTATCGAGGATTTTTATTTTAGCAGAAAATTTGAATCTTGGAAATCATGTCCTGTCTTTTTCTGGAGGCGCTTTTGAAATACTACACTGTAAATATTTTTGAATCTGCAATTTTTAAATTCACGTCTTTGCAAGAAGAAAAAGGAATTCCTTAGACAGGATTAAATCCAAAACAATGATTCCTCCTAAGCTGCTCATGTATCGGCGTACGCAAAGTGATGCTAATTCAGAGATTGTCCAAGAAACCTGGAGACGAAAGAAGTCCTGTGGCGATCTTTTTCAGAATGGGTACAGGGTGAGGCAGGGCCATCATGGACAGGAGGAAAAGCAAAGGCAGACGGGACTGTATCATTCAGTATGGTCCTGTCTGTGCATCCTTTGCAACTGGGGTAAGGCCATTAGTGTCAATGTATAGAGAAGTATTATCTGGAGGTGTACACAAAATGTAGTAATTTATTTATGCAGATGTTGAAATATTTTTAATGACTACAGTTGGTTTGTCTATGATACATGTTTGGTGACGAGCATACAGTATGGCTACTGTTTTATATTTGCAGGTAGTAAACTGATTGTAGAAATTGTATGAATAGGAATGTAGATCACTGTATGTTACACATACTGACACACATAAGCACTGACAGAGCATAGAGCATACAAGTTCCATGGGATCAATCGTGTTATGTAAAAAGACAATGAGGCAGGTGTCGCTTTGTTCTATAATCCCTAAGTGAGCTGTTCTTGGATGCATACTGAGGCTCATGTAAAGTAGGCCACATGATGTTCTTCCTAACATGTTTGAATGCATAAATAATAACATGTCATATTAAATGAAGTTTTTTTCTGTCATCTTCTTGTGTTTCACAGACACAATATTTCATCATAAGGTGCTGTGCTAAAGTGCTGTAGAAAAACAATGGGACCATACCATCTGACTGCTCATACATGTTGTCTATATCCAGTCTTTTTTCACAGCTGCCACTCTTATGTTTCTCTGGTACCACTGTAAGGATAATTAATGTGAGATTACCATGAGTTCTCACTTAATTGATAATCTCTCTCTTTCTGTCTCGGTCTTTCTCTCACAGGTTTAAGATTTCTCAGAGCACTAAGATTGATACAGTTTTCAGAAATCCTCCAGTTTTTGAATATCTTAAAAACAAGGTAAGAAAGTTTTCCTCATTTATTCACAAGAATGGTATCCCTGTAAAATAACATCTTCCCTTTAACTACCACCAGTAGGCTGGTTTGCACTTCTATCAAGAGTCATAATTGTATTTTTAAGTTATTAATCATGAGTTTTATGGTGTGATATAAATAAATTGTCACATTGAATGTAAACATAACACTATACTTTGTGTACTCACACTTGGCTCAGTTGCCTTGAAACATGCCCAATCCCGATTGTTCCCCCTCCCCTGCTGGCGTGCATTCACACTGCGATAAAACAAACTTACGTCATTACATTGCATGACTCGCTGACTACTATTCCAGTCCATCTGTAAGATAAGAACCAGACCCAGGCACGTTTAGCGATCACACTGTTGTGTACTGTGCCAACCGTACCATGCCCTGTCTCACCTTTTACAAGTGACCTGGGCAAGGTTTACCACAGCATGTGCGATCACACTAGTCAAACAAAACCAGACTTTGGGGTCAAACATGCTCTGGCACGGTTGAACTGGGCCAAGTTTGCGTATAGCCTACTATATTTCTTCTGGGGCATATACAGAGTATGATAGCAAAGGTTTAGAGAGTATCCCTCTTTTAGCATAAGCCTCCTTAGAAAAGGAATTTGAAATTTTAGTCCCCTGCCAGCCATCATTGTTACTTTTCATCATTCATGATTTCATTACAGTTTCCT
Organism: Etheostoma cragini; assembly: GCF_013103735.1. NCBI lineage: Eukaryota > Metazoa > Chordata > Actinopteri > Perciformes > Percidae > Etheostoma > Etheostoma cragini. The sequence continues at coordinate 10,256,349 of NC_048423.1, read as the reverse complement.
CATTTTTTTGTTTATTGATATGCCCATAAAGTCCCATCTCAACTGTCCTGGCTTTAAGTTATTGTTAGTCACGTCAGCATACTTTCATTGGCTCACAAATTTCATTTTTTCTGCCATCATGGTCTAACGTCTTGAAGAGTTTAACGGTTATTCTTCTTCTTCCCAGCAACTCCATTAAGCTGGTGAACCTGTGTTCCATCTTTATAAGCACATGGCTCACAGCGGCAGGATTCATACATTTGGTAAGTGGACAGAAATGAGGGCCAATGAGGTCTAGTGATTAATAAGCCAGTAAGGAAGGTAACTTACTAACTTGTACAATACAACAGTAACGTGCTGCCCTTTTCAAAATATAATCGTTTAATTTATTATTGTCCCATAGCAAGCAGTAAATGAAAATTTTGGACATGAATAAAATATTCATACTATCCTTTTGCTGCGTTTATGGCCTTAAACAGTGACAAATCAGACAATCAAATAAAATGGGGGACAGTAAATATAGTACATTAAATAGAAAATAGGAAGTGATTTTTATGTTATTTAACATGAGACCAGCAATTTCTGCAGCACTAAAGAATAGTAGATTGTTCCGAATTACTGAATGACACATTCAGTGAAAACACTATTGTATAATGACATTGATGAAGAAACTGTATTTAATCTGGATCAGTCATGTTATGTAAGGATTGGCACTGATGTTAACCGGTGCATCCCAATTATGCAGCAAAAAAATTAAATACGGGTAAATTATGATCAGCTTTCAGTAGGAAAACATCTACCAGTTCATGTGCAAATAAATCAACTGTATTTTCAACAAGATCATTACTTTTTAATTACATTTTTAACTTGAAAGGCCTCATTTAACTTTTATAGCAAAGATTCATTCAACAGAAAAGAGACAACATTAGTAATATAAAACTTAGGTTGGGTGTCCTGGGGACTGAGCACTCAAGGAACTGCTATTTCTCAGGGACAAGTCTGGCCTAGTCTAAACCCTAACCCTTTATTGTATGCCCTATAGAACCCAATGTTTCCTTCCTATTAAAAATAATTAAAAAACAACAATGATTATGGTGTCTAGCAGTGTCACATTTAAAAAAACTAAAATACAAGTTCCTACATTATATACACTTGGTAATTGAAGCTCTGCCCAACAACTCAGCATCAACCACATCAGCATCAAACTGTTTTACCACTAGATGGTAGCCTAAGCTCAATATATGACAAATTATGCTGTCTGACTCAAATACGAATGCATGAGAACTTGTACGTGGCTGGATCTAATCAAACTTGATTAGTAGCAAAACTCTGTTTACAATTTGGTGGTGAGAGTCACGTCTAAGTGTCATTCCCCCCCTTTCCCATTTTAGGTGGAAAACTCAGGAGATCCTTGGGAAAACTTCCAGAATTACCAGTCACTTTCCTATTGGGAATGTGTCTACTTGCTGATGGTGACAATGTCTACAGTGGGTTACGGGGATGTCTATGCAAAAACCACGTTGGGGCGCCTGTTTATGGTCTTCTTCATCCTCGGTGGTTTGGTAAAATCAGGCTTTTCTTTCTCCTTTACTCCCCTTATCCCCTTCAAAATCCTGCCTGCCCCCATCAATAGACAATATAAAATGACTGAAAATTATACAGTACATTAATGGAAAATGCATTTAAATGCTTTGATTATTATTATGTATGTCTTATATTTAAATCATAGTGCTGTTTTGAAAATGTTACAGCTATGTTGCTTGAAACAGTAAATGTTATTTCTTTGTCATAGTGAAGTTGTATCAGCCTACTGTATCTTGTCTATTGTAGTTGCAGTACTATGTGCGCCTTCGTTTCCTTCCCTTATGTATCATTTATGTATTTGTTTGAAAAGAGTCTAAGTTTTTGGTTGATAATGTTGTTACTGTTCTCTTAAAAGCAGTTGCGGTTTCAGGACACCCCTCCTCCCGTGTCTCTTCCCAAAATTCCAACAAACACAGGGGCAGGGAGATGAGGCTTAGGCCCGCCTGACTGTTACCATAGCAACATCAGCCTCCCACTCCTTCCCGCACACCTTCTTCCGATCTTGCGTCCTGTTGGTTTGCCACTAGTACAGTAACACACAAGCGTGCATAGGTATACACACCTGTGAGCACTCATACACACATACTGAAGTTCTCCTCTATCTTCTCTTACAAAAAATAGAGGATCTAGCCAGACCACAGTCACTGTATTCTGTATTTGGACAGCTATCACTAATGCACTGATGACCTGCAGCTGTGTCGATGTGTAATGTGTTGTGGCCATGGTGATAGGTTGTGTGTTTTTCTCAGTGCAAAGAGCTCTGGAAGTATTTAAGCTAGTACCTCAACCTGCTTCCTATCAGCAGCAGTGGCTAAATAATGACTTCAGGCTGGAGATATTTTAAAGCCAAGGATCATATAAAATTCACTTCATTTCACATTATTCATGCTAATATAAATATATATGCACTTTCCAAGCATGAGTAAAATATGTAACTCTTTGTTTCTTATTGTAGAAGTTTTTCATAGATGAGTAATGCAACTTAGTTATTGGTTAACTTGAACACAACTCTCTGGTTGGATAACAGGCTGTGAAACTTTGCAAAATGCATCCAGCTCATTTTCCAGCCCAACAAATGAGTCTTAATGTGTTTTGCAGCTGTGGACCATCAGGTTGGCCTATTTAAATCAACCTGCCAAATCATCTGTGTTTGTTGGACAAAACATGGCACATAGGTTTTTATCCTCCTTTTAAAATTCTACCATTCAGAAAGGTATTGGGTGCTATCACAGACTACTCATGAGCTGTGACAAAATTCTTACCCAACAAAACTTGTTCCTAAATCTTTATCTTTAAAACGTGGGGCTATTTTTTAAAAACAAAAACAATAATTTTTTTTGGTATATGAAGATCTCTCTCAAGTTTAGCAAGTCTCTACAGACAATGAGAGCATTTTTAACTTGATTTCCATAGCAAAGTAATATTTTACCCCCCTAAGAAATCTGGATTCATGCACCAGTTTCCCCACCACCCTACTGCGGCGTACAGGAGTAGTCTCTTTTTTAGTCTCTTCTTCTGTCTTCTATCTTCTCCTTAGGCCATGTTTGCCAGCTACGTCCCTGAAATCATAGAGTTAATAGGAAACCGAAAGAAATATGGTGGTTCCTATAGTGCGGTTAATGGGAGAAAGTAAGTATTCCAGATGGTTCTGCTGTTTTTCTGTGTGCGGTAGAACCCTCTCTGCATGCCTTTTTCTTTTTTCTGTTCCATGCATGTAGGCCATGTTTGCTCGCTACGTGCCAGAAATTGCTGCTCTCATCCTTAATCGGAAGAAATACGGAGGGAGTTATAACTCGACACGAGGCAGAAAGTAAGTTGAAATCCAGACAAGGTGTGGTTGTGTGACTCAAGTGAACCCCCTTGAAGTTTATAGTTACTGGGGGTCAGTTGACTTCACTTGGTTTGTAAAACAGTAAGCTTACTTCATGACGTAAATTCACACTGCTTGACTGGAGACCTTGGCCATTAGGACACACATGTCCATGCCCCTTTACTCTGTCTTTACTCTGTCTCTCTCTGTCCGTCCTTGTCTTCTTATCTCTGTCTATCTATATCTATATCTGCCTCTATCTGTCTTTCACTCAGATCTTTCCTGAAGTCATTTGTGTGCTGTTCCTTTTCTTTCTTTGTCCTTCTTGAAACATCCTGTGTTGCACTTTAATTTAATTTGGAAAATAGAGCTTTCATGACTACTACACTTTAGACTTGCACTGTCCCAACCTGTGGTGCTTCTATGCAATATGTCTGTGCACTGTGTTGTCCCATTTCTTACCTAGCCCCTATATCATACGGTCATAGGGATGAATTAGTATCTAATACATACAAAATAAAGCAAATAGTCATGAAACCCCTACTATCCACTTCTAAAGGATTTTTTTCTACAAGAAAATAGAAAGATTTAAACATCCGCAAGTCCATTATTATTGGTGGTCTTCTGAAGGATCATCAATCTCAATGACCATTGCAGGATATCATTTCTTTTCATGTTTCATTTTGCTTGAGTTTGTTTTTGCATGTTTTATGGAGTTACTTTTCTGTAACTGCATAATTTCTGGCATGTTCCATGAAAAAGCCGTCTTCCTGTTTTCTGTCACCGCTAGCCCATTGCATCATCAGTGCTTGACATGACTCTGGCCTTGATCTTCAGTCAGCTCCCACACCCTGAATGCTGGATGCCTCGCTCCCAGTGGAGGCTCTCAATTGCTTTTGGCTTGCTTTGCCTGCTTGGTTCTTGGTGCTCACCTTGTCCTTGTGTTGTCTGTGGTGGAGTTTGTCTCCAGAAGCTCTTGTTATTTATATATACTGTAAATATGTGTGATTGGCCTCTCCCAGCAGAGGTTCCAGTGCACTGTGAAGTATGTGTGACAATGTCACCACAGTACGTATTGTGGTGTACTTGTTCTCCTCTCCTTGTAGCTCAAACCTTACTGATTCAGCACACAGACATATTTTAATCCAAATGGGGTGTGTCCAGAACAGGGAGGGTAGACTTCTTCCTTCTTCTCTTTTCTTTTGTTTTTCTTCTATGGCACTTAACATCTATTGCTATGCGGCCTTTTCTTTCTCACTCTGTTTCTCTTGCTTTCTCTAATCTTGCTCCCATCGGTTTCAGTCAGTACGCTGTTCAGCGGGGCAGATTCTAGCAAGTCAGTAGTTGAAGGAGACATTGGAAAAAAGCCTTTGTTCAGCAAAGTTTGCCTGTCATTGAGATAAGATTGATGAAATGTTATGTTTGGCAAGTGACCTCAGCCCAGACTTGCAGATGGGTGTTGAGAGAAGCCCTTGTCAAAGCTAAGGATAGTTTCTCCCACACACTTTGCCCCCCCCCCCCATTCTCTCTCTGGTTAGACATACAGTGCAAAACATATGGTTACAATCAGAAGATGCCCACCAAACACACAGGCTTAGAGTGGCACCAGGTTCCTTGCATAGTCATTTAGATATGTACATGTGTTTGGTGTTTACATCTATAGGACCTGACACAGACAAAACCGCTTTGTCATGTGGGTTTAGGATTGCCATCGGGGTTCAGTTATTTAGCAGCTGTCAGCTTAAAAAAAGTACACCATGGAAATGAGATTAGGAGATTACAAGTATCAGACTGATTGCAGAGCTCATAAACAATGAGGTCATGATACATTGGGAACTATTTTAAATGTAACCCTTATTTCACCTCGCTGCCTGGCTGCTGTCATTTGAAGCAGGCCTTGAAGGTTATTTGGAAGTGAGGGACTCACACTGGATCTGTTCTAAATATCTTTTTCCTTCTAGTGTTGCTTATAGTAATCTGTGCAGTGACAGCACTATGCCTACGTATGCTGATAAAATAATGACAAGTGTTCCATTGAGTTGGCGCCCACTGCAGTCAGGGCTCTGTGGTTTCCATAATGGCTCCATGGTTTCCATTAGCCCCAACTTCAACAGAGGGGTTGGCATGGAAACTTCAACCCTGACTGAACTCTGACATAAACCTTTTAAAGTCCTCTGTAAGGCCCAGTAACTTGAGGCCCAGAGGCTTCTACACTATCAGGCATGAACACAAACTTGCATAATGGTAAAACATACAGTATAAGTTTCCAATGAATCTGCAAACTATTGCACTTTAAATACAAAGTGCATTGTATAAATTTGCGTACCTCTTGACATTGATAAAAGGAGATGCAATTTCATTTAAAACAAAAATAATGTAAGAACTAAGTTTTTAAATTTCAACATTTTGAGGATGATTCTTGCAGTAAGTTTCATTACTGACCTAAGGATTAGAGCAGTACCAAGTGAGTGACCTCTGTTGCTGATGTTTGAGCTCTCTGTTTGTTCATTTTGTATTCAGTGCATCCCCAGTGACATCCCAGGATGTACCCTGATTGCATGTTTTGTGTGCACGCTCTGTCTCTTGTGATTGTCTGCCACACTTTGTTTTTGTTTCTGGGATGATGTGTTTGATTTTCTTGTTAAAGAAATGTGCCCTTGAAGTGCTCTATTTTTTTCTTCTAGTTATGTCTAAAGTTTAAGCTGTACCATCAAATCAGGTTAACCTGAGGGGATGTATTTTGGTTCTTGAAGCAATTATAAATGGTTGAATTATCTAAAATATCCTTTTCTCATATCCTATTTAACTAGCAAATGATCTCAGTGTTCAATTTGATGCCAATATTGGCACACTAAACGGGGAAAAACACAGAGAAGGGCATGCCAACTTTAATGACGTCTTTTAAGTGAAGCATAATATTGCAACAATATTTCAGTCTTAAATACGGAGACTCAAATTAGTGGCAGTAACAAAGTTTGATACATGAGGAAGAAAGTTTTGCTTTGCTGATAGATCACGTACTACACCTGTGTCTCTGTGTGTGTGTGTGTGTGTCTAAGATCCATTAGCTAATGCTGGACCCACACAAACCAAAATTACGCCATATAAATCTGTATATTCCCTCTACCCTTGCAAAAGGGCGTCTGGATACTGGGAATAGGAAAACATGACTGATGTTTTTCATCTCTTGAAATGAGAGACTTCTTGTTCCAAATACTGCCGGCTGCCCACAGACATCTCAGCTCATCAGCTTGTAAGACCACACGGCCCTTTGCTCGACTCTGGCCAACCATGCAATCACGGCTGCTCATTAGATTCTCTTAAAAGGACAGAGGCGACATCTGCAAAGACCATTATGTCCTGCAACATCCACAAACTGCCATTCTCTCAATATGTCAGTCACATTACTTTGCCAAGTCCATTTCAGTTCAGCCCTGCATGGTCCATCTGGTACAGAATAGGAGAGCATGAGATTTGGACTATGGTTCTCATCTAGCATCAATAAATATCTGTTTCTTTTTAACCTGCCAAACTGAGTTGGATTTCAGTAATGTTCTACAATTTTAGACGTCAACTTTTAAAGGTTAATGTGTTAGCCAGAGCCTCCTTATTGTGTATAAGAGTATGGTAATGGATTGAAGCAGGCAAATCCAATTTGATCATAAGAAATTGAACAATGAACCAATATGACCACAGTGGGTTTTTATATTTAAAGAAAGAGTAACCCAATACTCATAGTGTTAAATGCAAAGCTGTCTAGTATTCAGGCACTCAAAACTAAAGTGGTTCATTTGTCTCCTGGCACATCCTGCTGTAGTGGATAAGGCCATTGTCATTACACAGATTGCCTTACAGGTCTCCATAGGGTAATTAGGGTGTCTGCCGAGTGTCTACACTAATCCATGTCAATTTAAGGGCTGGATTCTACTGGGCATGTTTGGTTTTCTCATTTAGGGGTTTGGCAAAGACTTGGTGACATTTAACTTTAACTCCAGAAAGGTAGCTCAGCTTACTGCAGTGCAAATGAAGCAAATAAAGTGTCTTAAATCCACAGGATTAGCACGATTAAATTGCATTTAATAACCATATTGTGGCAAAGTTCCAACTGTTTTTATTAACAACAGCCTATACCTATTTATAAAAGGATTAGATTTTTTAGGTTCTGGGACAACAAAGGTAATATTTACAGAAGCACCACAAGTTTGATTGTTGACAGTAAAAAGTTTAAGACTTGGACAGTGGCCAAAATGCCCAAATGACTCTCATCGAAGTTGTTGATATAACTGTGAAGCTGAGCTTTGAACTTGATCACTCTGGCCTACAGTGCAGTCAAAGGACAAACAGGGACAAAACCTTAACTCCAAAATCGTTCCAATCTAACCTCAAACTTCCATAATCAGCCCTGTGCAACATCTGACAGATCCCTCTACTGTAATGTGCTACATATTTTGCCAGGGGACCTGTCAAATACTCCAAGGTCATGTTTAGAATTTGTGTCAACCACAGGCCTCCAAATCACTTTGAAAGTTTTTAGTAATGTACTGTCTAAAAGCACAAGCACATTGATGTACATGTCTTTGTCAACATCCATTCAGCTCACAAAGGGGTGGTTTGGCCAAAGGGACAATTTTTATATTGAGAACGGATGACAATCCAACCACTGTGGGCTGTGTGATTATATCTTAGATTTTCTAAAGTGGTTCAAAGTTGAGTGTTTGATTGCACTTGTCGTGCAGAATTTAACCACTTTCATTACATGGGGAAAATATTCCCTTTTGTGGCAACCAAGATATAATTCGCTTACTTTTTTGCTTTGAAAAGACATTTCTTGACATGTATGTAGTTTTTCAGTCTATATTTGAGTTAGATGTTAGAGTGCTTTGGTTTGAATGATTATCTTTGGGAGACATGCCAGTGTCTGAAGTGATTTATGCTACCCACTCAAGATGATTTCTTCCCCCCTTCCAGGCATATTGTGGTCTGTGGTCATATTACCCTCGAAAGTGTCTCCAACTTCCTTAAAGACTTCCTACACAAGGACAGGGATGATGTCAATGTTGAAATAGTTTTTCTCCATAAGTAAGTTAATTATTTCTTCCTCACCTAGTGTAGGTTAGCAGAACACAATGTTTGGAACAATGCACAGGCATCCTATATAAGGAACGCTAACCCCTCTCCTTTTTTCTCTGTGTGCTAGTATTTCCCCTAATCTTGAGCTGGAAGCCTTGTTCAAACGCCATTTTACCCAAGTAGAGTTCTACCAGGGATCTGTTCTCAACCCTCACGATCTCGCCAGAGTGAAGGTACAGTCGGTGACCGGAATCTTGGAGAGATGAAGAGACAGATTAAGAGAAAAATTACATTCAGTGAATCATTGTAAGGTTTTTTGTTTTTAATAGTTATAGAGAGCAGAGGAACAGTGCAGAATTCATTTTTTATATTAAACAAAAAGGGTAGACACGGAAGAGAAAAGAAAAAAGGTAAAAATAAAGTATGTAGCCCTTTTGTCAGGAGTATGACTTATAAGATATACTTTATTGTCCCCAAAGGGATATTTGTTTTGGACTCTGTCCATTCCGCAGTTTTACAAAGACAACACATGCTCTCATATACATTAGAAGATACCTATATAGCAAGCACATTAACTCATTCTTTCAATGTTTTTAATTGAACAACCCCATTGGCTGCATTTTCCGCAATAAGTGTAGCACAGCACTTGGAAAGTGTAGCACAGCCCTAGCACAATGAGATATCACACAACCTTAATACTTGGGACTAAACCCAAGTTAAAACCACTAATTTGTTTAATTTTATGTGCGAAAGACTCAGTGCTTGTTACTACATACTGACATGTAAATATATGTTTCTTTGGTTCTCTTCACAAAGATCGAGTCAGCAGATGCCTGCCTAATCCTTGCCAACAAATACTGTGCGGATCCTGATGCTGAAGACGCCTCGAACATCATGAGGTATTGTATCCTGTGGACTTTGAAATCAGTCAAAACCGACAAGATAGGGTGTTACATTGTGCCCGTATTTCATCTTCTAGGGTTATTTCGATCAAGAACTACCATCCCAAGATCAGAATAATCACACAGATGTTACAGTACCACAATAAGGTAAGATGTTTAGGTGCCCTACGAGATATAAGATGGCTTCACCTGATCTTGACTGCTCTCTATTCTCGCTCACAAGACAGAACATTTATAACAGGGGTTAAACCGCAACCCTGTCTGCCAAAGAACTGTGTGGTTTCTGTAGTTGGTTTCATCATTGGATAACTCATAGTAACATGTTTCATACGGGGGTGACCACTCACTTAATTGGCCACATGGTCCCTTGACTTCAGAAGGACATGTAACATAAAACATGGCAATTCATGCAAATATAATACCTTTTTGATTGCTACATTTCATAGCAACTATCATGAAGGTAAAATATGTTACTCTGTTGCTGAAAAATAAAGTAAACTGGTGTTTATAGACATATTGTTATAAAACAATTTGTTTTTTGAGGAAAGAATCACTCATTTTTGAAAATGAAAAATGATAAATTTAGTGTATTGTGTAAAATGTAAGTGTATGTCAAAGTATTCCTTTAAGAAATATGAGTCATTTGCTTAGTTTTGTGTATCTTGTGACCTCCTCTGTCTGTCTTGTGATGAAGGCCCATCTGCTGAACATTCCAAGCTGGAACTGGAAGGAGGGTGACGATGCTATCTGCCTGGCGGAGCTGAAGGCAGGCTTCATAGCCCAGAGCTGTCTGGCCCAGGGCCTGTCCACTATGCTAGCCAACCTCTTCTCCATGAGGTCCTTCATTGAGGTAACACAGAGGACAAGATTCACTTTCCTTGTGTCAGTCACTCCCTGTGAACAGACTAAAGTAATATGGATGAATGAATTCTCACATTGCATTTTTGTATATTAGATGATTTATTTAGGAATTGAAGGTGAGGTTAGTTTAAGTGGATAAAGTAGGTTCACTGCTGACAGACGGACCAGATTTATCAAACACATTACGTTCCTTGGCAAACGTTTGACATCTTTGTCCATAGAAACGGGTCCATTAAAGTGTTTTCAGCCGTCCTGGCACATCATATTTTACTGTGACATTTCATATGGAATCTGTTCAGTGTTTCTGTGGTTCAAAATTGAAGAGGTGCTTGTCTTTATCAAAGCACTGTTCTTTTGTCATAAAGATGATGGATCAGCTTATAATGACCAGGCTGATGTTTTGCGGTGGAACATCTGCAGGCCACATTGGGCTGCTATTGGAAGAAAAGCAGTGTTGCTTTTTTTCTTCCGTTTTTATCCTCACATGAGATTTCAATGCTTGTTTTTTGCCAGATTGAGGAGGACACATGGCAGAAGTATTACCTTGAAGGGGTGGCTAATGAAATGTACACAGAATATTTGTCCAGTGCCTTTGTTGGCCTCACCTTCCCTACTATCTGTGAGTAAGTATCACTCTTTTCTCACGCTACAAGCCCGCTGTCACTGGTAGGTATATTTAACAATTCTGAAGGGAAGAAAGAAAGATGAGATGGTGATTTCAAAAGTGTTTGAACACATCAGTCATTTGCTTACACACTGCTGTCCTCTGATGAGTGCATATGTTTTACAGGCTGTGTTACGTGAAGCTGAAGCTGTTGCTTATTGCCATTGAATACAAGTCTGAGCAGAGAGAGAGCAGGTTTGTTTATCGCATCTTTCTACCACTAACATCAGGTACAAATGTGTTAAAAGTGAACTACTGTGTGACTTGTTTCAAGTGGATCTTTTAATAAACTACCTTATATTTTCCCCCAAATCCTCTTGGAAATTTAACAGTTGACATTCCCATTACATTAAGTTGGTGAATGACACACCAATTTGACCATTTGTACTCACAATAATACTATGAGAACACACTCACAGAGCACGCACCTCTGCCAAGATAGTAGCCTTTTTGCATATTGTGACAAACAAGTTAATAGGACTGATATTACTGACTGTATGTTGTTGGTAGAGGCAACGACATACAGTGCTACAAATATAATCATACCTTGCGGGTATTCAGGAATAAATGTAAAAGATCTATTGGAATTTAAACTTGGTTTCCGACAAGTAAGAGATAACTGCACTAGAATGACACAAAACATTTTTTGTCTTTTTTGATTATATTGTGAGGTCAATTCAGAAATACATTCACAACTAAATAACACATTTTCTGCACATTCTTATTTCCTATGAAATTTAAATTTCATGTTTTTACTTTACTTCATTCTAGTTTGTCCTTGTTCTGTCTGTATAATAACCACTAACTCTACATCAGTGTCAGTTTTATCACCTATAACAACATGAAGCACTATAATAACACTGCAATCTCCCTTGCCAAATCCCACCCACCCTTTCCCTTTTGAATTACTTTAAACTGATTACATTTGTAATTGTGTACATGTTTGATCCTACACTAGAAGGGATCCCAGTGTGCCATGTTTTTGGTATTTGGTCTTAATTCTTTCAAGCTAGTTTAAGTTATTAAAAATACTTTTTGGAATTGATTTAGATGACTCCACATAAATTGTCCTCATACTTGCAGCTCTTTTTTAAAAGATGTACTGCCACAGTTTTCAATGCCATTTAAATTAATCACGCCAATGTCGAAAAATAACCATCTTTAAAATTGAACGTTTTTTTTTTTTTTAAATTAAACTAACTTTTTTTTTAGGTGCATGGACCTCAATATTGGACAACCATGAAATAACAGAATTGTGTCTGTACAGCACTACATGCTGCTGCTATACGGTGTACCTGCTAAATAAGCAAACATTACGGTTATATTCTCCTCTTCTTTTATGTTCATGATAACTGTTTTATTTGAGATTCTTTCTTGTTGTTTGCAGAAGCCGAAAGCGGTATGCCCTCTACCTTATCTTACGTGCAAAGTTCCACCCAATCTCCAATCACCACTTTAAAGCTTCTGACTTTGGGAGTTTCCCCAAGGATATTTTTCCAAACACTATCTCACAGGCCTCTTTTTCCAACTCTTTTTTATGGTGTCCCTTGTGCTTAATGCACTAACTTCTTTGCAGGCAAACAGTGGATAGATAAATTGGACATGATTGTAGAAGTTCTGTTTCTTTGTCTTTGCTGTTGTCAGTATACCAAGGCCAAACGCTCACCCTCTCCATATCTACCTCTTATGTGATCTTTTCAGTTTTGTCCTTTACCAGTCCTTTGCCTAGTTTATTTCTCTCACTTTCATTTCTTTTTCAGTGTTACTCAGTTGTAACACACTGTATGTTTGCTTTGCCAAGCAAATTATTCCAAATCATTACGTCATGGTTCTTTGTCGTAGAATCAGTGAGGAGTTTGTATGCACACATCTTTGATCTCAGATGGAGTGTTGATAAGCACTTATAATCTGTTGTTCCTTATTTTGGATTACATTTTTAAATAAATTGACTGGTTATCTTTCATTGCTGTAGGCAGTGGATGATATAATAGCATGTATTTTTCTTCATGGTTTTATTACACCAGCAGCACATCACCAGCCTTTGTTTTTTCCATTGTTTCAAACACTAGAAAAGTCATGGAGATTTTGAATTCGGATAGCATTAGGTTCATCCAAACTGAAATTGAATTACCACAGCCTACAATGTTCACAAGTGCTCCACATTTCCCGTTTGCATTCCATCACCCTCTCATGTTCAATGCTAAATGTATATCCATCTGTGCATGTCGGTACGTCTGGTTTATGTATGATTACCTCAAGAGGGAGACTGTGTGTGAATGTGCGTGAGCATCTCAGCCCCTACGTGCATTCATCCCTGTGTGTCTTTCGAGTAGATGTTCTTAAGTGAGGTCACTTCCTGTCAGTTTGGTGTTTGAGAAACAATCCAACTGCACAGAAGTTACTGCAACCGTCTGCATCTACGTGTCCTTATATCTGTGCTGCAGTGGCTATGCCTTTCTGTTTGAGTATTGTCCTCTTCATGCTGTATTGTAACTGCATGCTATGACACTACCAGATACGATGTTTGATGCTTGCCTTGTTGCTCACAATATGAGGTTTTGATGCTTTTTAAGCCTCTATTCACCAGTTTGCCCTGGACCGGAGAAAGATGTCTTATATAGAAACTCCTGTACAATCTCAGATTTGGGCAGCAATGTTTGTGGATGTCTTGATTTGATCTGTTTCTGTCATTTATTTTCATTAAAGAGCATGCCTGGCATAACGCCTGTTTACTTCTCTGGGGGCCATTCAATCTAAGTGAATGCTAGATGCCATTTTACTTATTGAAAATAAAGGACAAAATCTGATCTGCATGACTGGTGCAAACTGATCACAGCCCAATATGTTTATGGATTCAATTGCTCCCTTTAATATTTTTTTTTATTTTCTCCAATGGATTAAACAGAGGAAAGATGTAGGAAGATGTTTTCTTAGATGTGCTACTTTACTTCTCCCCTGAGTCTACACAAATAACATACTTTTTTTTAAATGAGTAACTAAAATGTAACAAAATAGTTACTAAAAATAAAAAAAGATTTGAATAACGTTGGTAAAAAAGTTGTTGCCCCAGCACCAACAGTTGTTTTGTGAGCCATTTGAGAAGTACTATAGCCACAAATTGACACAATTTTTTTTTTAAATAGATTAAATGAAAAAAGAGACATCATAGTTCATCATCTTTCTTCTGTGCTTGTTGTATTTTGAAGGAGTGTGACCCTTAAAGATGTGTGGGTTCACTATTTTGATTTAGTAGTTCACACTCACATCATTGATGACTGTTGCCCACAGGTAACCATTAATGACCAGGTTGTGTGTGTGTGTGTGTGTGTGTGTGTGTGTGTGTACAGTGTGTGTGTGTGTGTGTGTGTGTGTGTGTGTGTGTGTGTGTGTGTGTGTGTGTGTGTGTGTGTGTGGTGTCTATTCTTTGTCTCAGTCTAATTAATGGGGAATGATACAGCCAGTCACTTTAAGTGCTGAGGGTATTAAACTCATACTCCCACTCATACAAAAAATGATTTGATTAACATAGCCTGTGATATTTAGTTATGGTGCAGCTGTTGTTCAGCATGCCTCAATATTTTTTAAAAGATGTGTCTTTAAATATAAATTGAATTAATATTATATAACATTTAAGTCAATATTGACATTGCTGGAGAGGCCTTCTAATTATTTTCACTCTATAACTGTATGGCGCACAGTCAGAACTGATTTTAATGTGGGTTAATTTTGGAGTTTAATTTTTCCAGCAGCCCTAGGGGCTATAGCAGAGTCACTGAGTAGAATAGTATCAGCAAGAAAATGTGCTGTTCATTCCCTTGCATCCCACTGTCAATTACTAACCCAGATAACAACTCTCACTGTACGTTCTCTGTACTAGAGCTGCGTCTCAATGGCCATCATAACATTTGTTTTGACTAGATGACTGTACTTGAGTGCTGACACTAAAACCACTCCATAGACATAATTTTAATTCTTTCTGCCCTTGTCTCTCTACTCATATACCTCTCTGTAAAGTAAAGAATTAAAATTCAATGTGTGGTCATATTCTTGTACATTCTTTCCATCCATGTGAGTTTCACATCAGCAAATTGCCCTAAATCAGACGAGCAGGTGTGTTAATGACTCATGTAGGGCACAAACCAGGCTCTTAAAAGATTAGCAGGGATGATGTGTTGAGAATAATGTAAAAAAAAAAAGTAAAAACACTCCAGATAAGCGAAGTGCAGGTCCGATTAACAGTTTTAACAAATCTGTGTACCATTCCTCTTGATTAGCATGTTGTGTGCATGAGCTGATTGTTGTTCAGACATTAAGGAGCATGATCTGTCTATTTTTTTGATTACCCAGCATCCTCATCAACCCGGGCAACCATGTCAAGATGCAGGAGGGAACACTGGGATTTTTTATCGCCAGTGATGCCAAAGAAGTAAAGAGGTAATCTGGCCCTAGCTGATCACTAATTGTGTTAAATAGCTAGTTTAATTATTCTCAGTGCTAGTGCTGAACATTTTTCACTGTGTCACTTTTAGGGCATTTTTCTACTGCAAAGCTTGTCATGACGACATCACAGACCCTAAGCGGATCAAGAAGTGTGCCTGCAAACGACGTGAGTAGCTCTGCCTTTATTTCGCCCCATCGATACCCCTCCTTCCGTTCCTCTCACTCCAAAACCTTCCTGTGGTACTTTCTGTCTCATTCTACTTAAGGTATTAATAGTTTGAACACTAATGTAATACCTCTCATTGTGTCATTGTTCTTCTGCACAATGACACTGTAGGTAATACAGTATATGTTGTCACACCATTGTACCCTTAGGAAAGTGTTTATATTGATCCCATTTGAACTTCCATAACATCCATAATGTATGATTATCATCATCAATATGTGATTTGTTTTTTCTTAGTTAAAATGCAGGCGTTGTCATGTTTGAGCCTGTTTTACTTTTTGGTAAAATCACTGCTGTATCGACACAAACTGTGAAAGTATAGTAGTTAATGATATTTACAGAGGGAAAAATGAATAGGAAATCAACAGTATAATTGAAATTGTGTTAGTTGACAGACAGGAAAGAAAACATCTACAATAAGATGAGTGAGTTTGTATACTGTAAGTTTCCCACTCATGCATGATAAACCTAAATTAGAAATTCAGTATGAACCAGAATACTAAGATTTATAGCTTTTGTGCCAGAGACAATGAGCTTTTCTCTGTAACATTTAAAATGTTAGGGGATATGACCCAACTTGTTATATTCAGATGCAAATGCTCTTTTTGAGAGAATTGAGCTCAGTCACTGTGCTCTTTGTCAAATTGTAAAAAAAAAAAAAAAAGGTCTAAAATTTAACAATTTGCAAATTCTCCTGTTGAATGATTAGTTTCCCCCTTTTGTTTATGCAGACATAACATTATCATTAAGACAGGGACAGCACATGAACATGACCTGACCTAGTCACTTGTCAGCACACGTTTTAATAATTCAGGTGGATATCCCATTTCCCTAAATGTCACAGACAATTACAGTAAGCAGCCTGTTACAGACAAAGTCTGGTTTTAAAATCCACAGCAACTGTTTTCTTCTATTGTCTGTGTCATTTCAATTTTTCCGACAATTTCTTTCTCTCACAGCTCAGAAGAGTTTCAGACTCAAGTTTCATTTAGATAAACTTTTGACTTCTGTTTGCTTTCTTTATTTCTTTATGTCTTAAACCCAGGTAATGGACATATAGTTTATGGTTTATCTTATTAGTTTCCAACAAAAGAGCTGCATTTAGAAAGATGACAGTTGCATTACTGTAATGGAAGACTTAAAGTATGTTCTGCTCCGTTTTTTCCCCCCCATGTTTCTGTATAACCAGTGACACACTTTTGATGTATTTCCTTCCCTGCTGCCATTGGAAAACGCCACTTTATTTTTACTGCTCCCTGGTAGTGATTTATTGTGAGTAAAAAGAAAATGGCTGTACTACCCAGAGTTCAGTGCAAGTGTTCTTTTTGTTCTCCTCTTGAGCAAATAGTATACTGTATCTATGTTGCATGTAACAGTGTAGCTTCTGCATCCCTCTCCTCTCATTTCTACACTGTGCCCAAAACCTAAACTGCTGAAATCAAACTCTTACCAGCACCAGGCCTCCTCATCATAGGCCCAGTCAGCTGATGCTCTTACTAGTTGGAAATGACAATTAAATAGAGTGTGACTTAATCGGATGTGGCCGATGAGCTCTACAGGTTTTCTTTAATATTGTATCATCAAACCAAACATATTTGGCATTTGGAAGCCAATCTGCTGCAAGTCTTATGTCATTACCCATGATTAGCCTTCTTATAGTGTCATGGTCCAAGAAGGTACAGAAGGAACGTAATAAAAAATCTGAGATGTTGCACAGTAATCATAGATTTAGAAGAGCTAACACAAGCGAAGGGAAATTAACAAGAACCACTGGGGTTTAAATTAATCTGCTTTCTGTCAAAGCATGGTTTGTGTGTGGCTGTACTTTCAGAAAGCAGAAAATGTCCTTGTGGGAAGTTCTGCAAATCCTAACGAGCTAGGTTGCCAAAACACAATCAAAACAATCTGGTCTCCCCCTTGCCCCGTTTCTCTGTGATCTCAGCCCTTTTCTAAACTCTGGGTGCTCGCCCTGCTCTGGCTGAGGTTTCAGAGATAATCAGCTCCTCTCAGAATTGAAATGTCACCTCACCAGTGTTGTGCATTTCAAATCAGAACAGTTGTTCTTTTGCCATTTTTGTTATTAACTTTCTGCACCGGATGAAGTCCACTAGCAACACAGAATGTATCGTCATCACATTAGATTGCCACTAGATGGTGGTGTCCTGCTAGAGTCATGTGCAATAATACAACATTTAAATGGTGATGTCTGTGGAGGAAATTTAAATCCCTTAAAACCTGTTCAGCAAAAATGCAAGGATCAAATCTGTTTGTTTCTGTGCATTGGGATAATAAAAGTAATCAAAAACTGATTCTACAGTTTTACAAATGCATTTTCCTTAGTTTTTTTTTATCACTTTGTAATTCTCATGTTTTGTTTCTATAACATGGTGTAGTTGGGGTTTGTTGAAGGCTGCTTGTTTGTGCAGAAATGCTGCCTTTCTGAGGAAAACAACTATCTTCGTGAGCAGTTTTCTGCACTAAACTACTGTGCACTGTGTTTGTTATCGCTCAAAAGTTCATCTCTGGAGAACAGTATATTTTTTCCTTGCACTCTTGCTGAATAAGGAAGCCTTGGGGGGATACATGTATATCAGAATGGTGCTTTCTTTGCAACATCCTTTATCTTCAACATAGCGCCCTGATAGCTTATGTTTGAGTATATTGTGCCTTGGTGGATTAGAGAAGATGGTGACTGATCAAACTCATGCAGACAGCAAATCAGGCCAGCCGTCATGTCTAATCTTCAATCAGGAGTGCCCTGAAATGGACACCTTATCATTCTAGGTCAATATCTGGGTATTTGTGAAATCAAAGACATTGTTGGTGTACGTGTGTCTGTGTGTGTGTGTGTGTGTGTGTGTGTCTTATGTTTTCCATCATTCCCCTTCCATGCGTCAGTGATCTACATTGTAAACATACATGTGATGTGGTCCAAATACTAGGCAAAAACTCTGACGATAAGAAATTTCAGCATGAAGTGATAGCCTCGCTGCACCTTGTCTGCCATACCCCCAAACTGTTTCAACACTGTGAACAGTTATCTCTGTACCTCCCCGTGTTGCTACGACCAAAACTATGTTTTTGCATGCGTATTACATGCTCATAAGGCACATGTGCATGCCATAGGATACAACAGTCCCTGATGCCTTAATCCCATGGTTTATTATCATCTGTGTTTCCCATTCTTTCCTTGGCAAGAAGCTGAAACATATTACTTCATTCAAGATGTTATTGTCTGATGTGACTCAGAGTCATAGATACTGAAAGTGACTCTGTAAAGGTGCCAGACAGTATTAGTCTGCTGTCTCTTTGCACCTTGGTAATAAGAGAATGGGGACCAGGGACTGTTTCTGCCCAGAGTCGCAGCAATCTAGATGTGCTACTCTGGGGACTTTCACTCCTGCTTCCCTTGGGGTTCAGAGCTTCACACGCACATGCACACGCACACGCACACGTAACAAACACGCAACACACCCAAACCACAAAGACAGAAAGTGGCTGCTTACTGTTTTTGGGCTGTTTATTGTTGTGTAATACTATTTCCATATCCAGTCTTGCCTGAATGAGGGCACATCAGGCATACTGATGGTACTTATTACCTGTTTTAAACATTACATGTGACATTTAAAACAAACGAAAAGTATTTTCCCCTTAATTTTATCCAATGAGAGTAAATTTTGACAAGCCAGAAGAGAGACTCTCAATTGCCCTACTTATTTGCAAGTTATTTCCCCTGAATGTATTGGGTTTATTAAAAATAAATAAAAGTAAATATAATGAATGACCCAGTCAGTATTTGTACCTGATACATTTGAGGCATATGGATATATAAGTTAATCAACATAGTGTTTGATTCTTAACCACTCAAAATAAAAACTGCCACTGATACAAACAAACCTTCTGTTACACAGCAATATTTATCTGAAGTTTGCTAACATTAGCTACCATGTGCTACTGGTCATACCAGGCCACATAAGGCTGCACTGTTAAGTGTGATAAACAGAGTAATGCTGCACTTGATTACTTCAGAATTTTCATCTGTAAGAGTAAGAAAGTTATTTCCTCTTTCATATGTTACAAAGTCTCACTTTTAATTGACATTGATTCACAGAAAAATTACAAAAATGTACATCCTTTGTCTAGACTCACCATTAATGCACACATGCACATTCAATTGAAGCTTCCCTTGGGGAGTGGAGCAGTGAAACTACAGGTTTAGTTATATAATAGCATGAATTGGCCGGTCTAGCCAGCAGAATAGTGTAATGCCTTGGACTGAGCCGCTACAGCTGCATGATGGATACAGGTACGTGATCCACTCCTTTAGCCAAATGGACAGAGGATGTACAAATGTATGAAACATTGTATAAGGGTTGCTGCTGAAGACATTGCTCGTGCCTCTCTACCCTGAATGCCTCCCTCCCCTCTCCTTTCTCCTCACCCCTCTTTCCCACTGTTTTGCCTTTTGACCTGTTACAGCCTTAGCACACAGCCTGACCTCTCCAGACTATGTCAATATGGTTGGGAAATAGTGCACTTGCATATGATTGCTCAATTAGTAATATTTTAATATTTTAATGTGTTCAAACTTTACTTTCTCAGACACAAAGTAAAAAAAAAAAATCATTAGAGGACATGTTGAGGTTAAGTAGTTGGGATTTTTAAAATCCCAGTGCTTTGATTGTGTTGATATGGGGCTCATGTCTGTGGGGCAGGTGGCTAAGGCTTGCACTTTCTGATCAAGTTACCTTCCAACTTCCCCTGGATGAATTTTTCTCCTTTTGCCATTAACCTGCTGCTTTTCCTCTCCTCTCATCCCAAAACATGACTGTAGCCAAGATGTCCGTCTACAAACGAATGAAACTGGCATGTTGTTTTGATTGCGGCTGTTCAGAGCAAGACTGCTCTTGCATGTCAGGCAGTGTACATAGTAACATGGACACCCTTCAGAGGGCCTACCCACTTTCCTCTGTCTCTGTTCATGATTGCGCAACCACTTTACGTGCCTGTAAGTTACACCGCCCAACACATGCTGTTACATGTCTGTGGTGTGTATTGTACCATGCAGAGGTACTGTACGTGTACGTGTGTGTCTGTGACGTTGTCTGTTACATATATACTGTGTATGTGAAGTGATCCGTTAACCGTGACTCCATAGTTTTTGTAGATGTGCTGTACATTATTAAGTTATTTTTTATTACATTTATGATTATCTATCTATCTATCTATCTATCTATCTATCTATCTATCTATCTATCTATCTATCTATCTATCTATCTATCTACTATCTATCTATCTATCTAGTCTTTATCCATATCTTTCACTTATTTATCATTTTCATTTGATACTATTCCTATTATTCAGTGTCATATGTGTGGTGGGTAAGTGGTGGTGTGGCTCTGTGGTGCTGCTGTACTGTACAGTACTATTATAGGTGTTAGACATGTGGCTACCGCATGTTGCATCAGTCATGCGGTTTTGTGATAATATCACTTTTGGATTTGATGTGTTTTGAACTGTTTAAGGTAAGATGTCTGTATGTATACACAAAAATGGAACATATTTTTTAATACATTTTTCATTCTGCAATGTAATGGTAATGTCTGTTAAATTATTGTCTTCTATCTTTAACTTTAAGGTCCTTACAAACCTGAGTTAACACTGTTTTCAGTTTGTACATTTTTTCAGTTACAGCAGATTTGCGTGTTTCTTTTTTTTTTTGCTTGTCTTTTTTACCTTTGACTTAACCTCACCAAACAACTGTGCTTTTACTGTGCTGAGTTTTTAGTTTCACTTGAATGCCAAAGATAAGAGTAAATCACATTTGAAACAGTGTTTTGAAGATTTCTAACACTTTTGCAAAGTCTGATAAATACTTATAGGACAGATATTAAACTGTGTTTTCCTTGGTTACACTGGTTCAGGGAAGTAATTAATAATATCTCAAGCAACTGAAATGCCCTTTCACTCTTTTAGGCAATTAGAGAAGAACAAGAGCAAGATGAACGCATGCAATTCTGCTCACAATTTATCTCAATCTCAAAAATAGAGGACAATTAGAGGGAAGGAGAACAAAAGGAAAATGGGGTTTTGTATGGTAAGAAAGAGGACAAGAAGATGCAGAAATTAAATAAACTATAAAATAGCGATAGTTGGTGTGATAAACAAAAGGTAGGAGGACGAAAGCTTGTGGAAGATCGACCTTCTTTAGATTTTCCTTTTAGGTGGATGGGAAATACTAAATTGTCAGTCAATTACACATGGAAGCAGTTGGCCTAGCTATCAAAGCCTTGGGTTCAGACATACAGATCTGATTTCCTTCTCAAAATTCTCCCAGCGTCTGCCGACTCAGCCTAGATTAGTGTCAAACATGCCATGATGAGTTTGGCTTGGCCTCTTGTAGTTCGGCCTGCGCTGATATCCCTTGGTACCAATTACTGGCCATTACATGGTTACTGATCTTACTTCTCCCTCAACCCCCTGTAGGATTTCAGGAAAGCCTTCCTCTGTCTTAGATTTCTTTCCCTTTTTAACTCTGATTTTGTCTGAACAAAGTGAGTTTAGTAAAAGAGTGCATTGGGCTTTGTCAGTCGGGGATTGTTGGATTTCCTCTCCCCATTTCCTCTCTTTAGGAATAGGCTAAGACATTGGGACTCCATGCTCTTGTACTTCTGAACCAATTTTTTTCTAGCCTGAACACTTAAAAATAAAAAAATAAAAAATAATAATAATAATAATTGATTTCTTGGACAGCAGTCTTTCATTTAATGCATCCTGTGTTCTGATGCAAGTCACATTTGGACCACACAAATACACAGTGCAGCACCGACACTTCATTAACAGTAACGTAAACTTTAATATATGTGTTGCTTTACGGACTTTACTGCAATACAACAAAAAATTCAATACATTAATTTTACCCAATATTTGACTAATTACCATTTTTGATAAGGACTCCTTCAAGGGGTTCAATGACTAAAGTGATGTTTGGTGAAATAGATGGACCCCTTGTGCACATCAGTAGAACTATCTCTTGACATACCAGATAACTAATTAATTGCAGTCTTCTGTTACTTGAGATCATTCATATAAAGAGTCTGCAGTTTTGTCAGTTTGTTCAAAAACATTTGCAGATTAAAGATGTTGAAAAAGGGCAGAGGCTCGCCAATTTTTCTACCACTTGTGAATAGTTCAAAACACCCATTAAATAGGTAGGTAGAGTAGGGTATGGAACGGAGTTCCCCTTTGTGTGGTTGTGTATATTGATTTTTGTCTTCAACTACATATGTTTTAAGGTATCAGCAACAAGTTATTCTGAGTAGTGCAGCTGAACCAAACATTTATTTTTGGTTTGTATTTAGGTTGAATGTGGTCTTTCTTTGTGACCTGACCATCATCACAGTCGGCCAGCTTCCTCCAATGAGAAAAGCTGAAGACGTGACATGTTTTATATGATGGAGAGGCCAAAAGCTTCTATAAAGCTGGGCTATGGACAAGGGTTGGGGACCCAGGGCTCGGGAGGTGCTTTCGGCTAGTCCATGGCCTTCTGGGCTGTGCGTGTGTGCATGCATATGTGTGTTAATACATGCACAACTATATCTATATCTGTGTCTGTGCATGTGTGTGCATCTGCATCTCATTGCTGGAGACCTTATCTATTCTGACACGGAAATTATGTTTGCATTTTTATTTTCCCGGCCCTGCTGGTCCATCACCAAACTTGCCCTGACAGCTCCTGTCCACCAGGCAGGCTTGGTCTCCCCCCCCCCTCCCACTCCCCCTACCCTCTGTCCTATGTCGCCTCGCTACGCCCCAGATGCTAGCCAGTTAGTCTGCTTCCTCTGTGGTGCGGGCAGATTGCTAGAGACAGATGCCAGGGCCGCTGTGAGTCCCTCTTTGAGGATCTGTGTCAGAGGCCAGCCCTGATCCCTTACTGTGACCTTTACTGCTGGAAGAGACTCTGGGAAAGAGTGTCAGCAGCTCAGAGCTCAGTTCAAGTGCATACTGTACCAGTACTTCTACCGGTACCAGTCTTCACTACCTCCTAAGTCCAGGTCATTAACTGTAATTCCCAGATGATAATAGTTCAGGTATAAGAGGAGACCTTGGTCATCCCTTTATAAAAAACAACCCAAGATATCTAAAAGTGTAGCATTGAACCCGGGATAGTAAAAATTCCCTTTAAAAAAAAACATTTGTGCAAGAGATGTGGACTGCATGTAAAGATCAAGTGTCTTTGCGATTGTGCTTTGTTGGCGCGGCTGTTTTGAGTAGCGAGTGTCTGCTGTCTGTGTTTTGGACATCTACGTGCACTTAAGTATGTAGTTGTTGTCTTTGTTCCCCATGGTGGCTTTATTTATTCTGTCTACAGACCTCACAATTAAATCGATTAGTAGTCAAAAGCATTAAATTAGTGTTTAAATAATGAACATTTAGGTTGTTGATTCTACCAAAAACTGTGTAACCTCAAATTGAGCTTTTCTGTTTAGAAAAATAAAATAAATATCAGCCAGTAGTCTGTCATTACATCTCATTACAGGCTTAGTACACTTTCCTTAAAGCATTGCTCACTCTGAGAATGGACAATACATTTCATTCACCTGTCTGCATAATTTGTGCCATTGTGCCATACTTTAATCATAACTACCATTTGTTTTTTCCATAATTTTAATTATTTGTACCTTTTTAATTGATGGTTTATGCCCTCATGCCTTTCACTATATAGGTAGATATAACCTCATCATAGTTACATTTGATATAATTTCCATCCACAGCTTATGTTGATGCCGCTATTTCCTAATGTGCCTGTTTCATTACATCCTTTCTCCCCCTGTGTGACCTGCCACTTGTCTTTGCATTCTCCTCAGCCAAATATAAGTATAATGGATATGTCAGATCACGTAAGTGTGTTTCTCTGTCCTTCTCCATTCTGCTCCAGCTCTGTGTTTAGACTGTAGACTCCCTCACTATGTCATGTAGTATTGATGCTCTGCTTTAGCATTAGCTTTGCTGTCCTTTATTCCTTTAGAATATGCTGATGCTGTCTTGTGTCTTATACAGAGACAAAGCAAACACACAACTTAACCAGTGCTAAATTTAATGTTTACCTCAGACAGACTGTTTATTCTAATTTAGAGCATTTTCAACATATGTTGACAGGAAATTCAAATAATGTTCCTGGTATTAATCACAAAAGTATCTTGTGTTTTTATAATACCATGTAGTTCCATAAAATATTCTTTTTGTATTGTGCTGCATGTAGCAGCAGATGGCGCTACAACACCAGGGAACAGTGGAAGTCAGAAAGAGGCTGGCGTTCGATTCAAAGCTGATTGCAATTTAGGTAGGCCTAAATCTTTCGTAAATAATTGTTAAATGCATTCCTTTTTTACTCTTCTTGTTAAGAATAAATTTTAGTTTTGAAATGGTATTTGTCACGTCTAACATTTTTTATGTATATTTTTATCCAATGTATTTGTTCTCATTAAGCATATTGATATTGAAGACATTTTTTGTTTTGTCTTTGAAATAGTGGCTGCCTCGTAGCAGACCTAAAAGGAATTGCAGCTGCCATAACACCAGTTTTAGTTTTATATTTAAAAATTACAACGCATGGCCTAAAAAGCTTTTTAATGAAGTTGCAATACAAATGAAGAACAAAACTTCTCATGCAGCAGACACTGTAATGGTAAAGCCAGCTTAACTCACATACAAAAGTAAACACTTGTAGTTGTAATACCTCTGCGTTATCATCAAGTTTACATTGGGTCACGACGATCAGCTAAGGCTTGCACGAAGGACAGTACCGTCATGTGATTAGCATTTCAGGAAGGGACAGTTGCCGTCTGGGTTGTTCAGGATGCACAGTGGACCTGCCAGGGCCGGTGAGCGCTCTCTAGAGCTGCACGTGTTTGACAAGGGCCAGATGAATCCAGGAACTATCGGTGGCGCCCAGTAAATCAAGGAGGCAGCTGACGGCTGGGATAAACGTCTGTTTATCGCCCAGGGCCACCCAAGCATGCTCTATCCTCCAAACAACCAACCAACCAACCATCCTTCTACCAAAGGGAGGAACAGGGCTCCTCCACTCCCATTCAACTTTACAATCACTTATATACATGCAAACATACGGGTTGACTCTGCAGTCTCAATCAGATGTGTGTGTGTGTGTGTGTGTGTGTTTGTATGTGTGAGTGTGTATGTGTGTGTGTGTGTTTGTGTGTGTGTGTGTGTGTTTGTGTGTTTGTGTGTTTGTGTGTTTGTTTGGTGGGGCCGCTGGGTGAACATCAGGTGTACGTGAGTTTCTACATACACAGAGTATTTATTCCTATATTAAACACTGCAGGTTGTCAGTGGACATACTATAATTACCGATATTAAAAATCAGCGTGTTTGAGAATAGAACAACTGCATCCTTAGTCTGGAATCAATTCCTATACATAATCCAAAATAAATTGTTTGATCTTAAAAAAAAAAAAATTAAATAAGGAATATTTTAAATTAGTAGTTCTAGTTTTATATGTGTTAAAGTAAAAGCAATGTGCTACACACTATACCCAAAATAAAAAATTGATGGGATTTGCGTGGCTTTAGCAAATCCGTGTCTCTGCTTTGTTTTACCAGAAACGACTGAGACAACAGAGAGACTTCTTATTAATTCATGTTTGTCACAAATGCAAAGTAAATTTCAGTCAGAGCCTGTGCCAAGTACATAAGAAATTGTTGAAGTTCCAACACCACTGAAATGATTCCTGCTTTTATAACATCATTTTTTGGCTTTCGGAAATTATTTAACTGTAATGAAAAAGATTGCAATAATTGTCACAGAGAAAAGTGTGATCCTTAAACAGGCTTTTAATAAATAATCACTCATTTCTTTCTCATATTTTTTCAAGTCAAGTACAGTAATTTGAAGGATTTTGTTTTAGGAGATTTCCCCTGAAATCTACAATAAAACAATTGTAAATTGTAATTTAAAACAAATATAACAACAAATAACACTAATTCATTTTCTACAGTTTAACACTATAGTTTAATTATTACCTAATTCATGCACAATAATACAGACTTTCTCACACTTTTTATTCTCCATTGTTTGACAGTAATGGAAGTTAGACCATCTTTTCAAAAGCAATCAGTTAAAACCACCGGCTGCAACTCCACCGCCATCATCTCAAATGCATTCCTTCCCAACAACTTGCACCCCACCCAGGACCCCCTGTTCAACCCGGGCAAATTCAACATCCCCCTTGTTAATAACCGTAAAGGAAGTCTTCTCCCAATGGGGCCGGGGCCTGGGGCTGACCCCTCGCAACTGCGCCTCAGTATCTCAGGTCCTGGAGACGTGATGGCCAGATCCCTGGCTGAGAGTCGGCTCAACCGGGCCCGCAGTCTGCCGGTGAAATACCGCTACCACCCCAGTAATGCCATGCTGCTCAGTCACAGTAGGCACTGTAGGTTGCCCCCTTAGCGGGATGCATCAGTCAGTAACCCCGCCTGTCTCGTCCCTTCAGTTTGTCATGTTTGCTGCATGACGGTTTACTCTGCTGGAGCTGATTCTGCTCTTGTTGCTCCTGCTGCTTTGCAAGGATTTGCCTGCTAGTGCAGTGGCTGGTGCTGTCTACATTGGGTGACTTCCATACTAAGGGGTGCTAAAATGTGAATACAGAATTAGTGCAAAAGAGTTGCTTATCAGTATTTATTTTCAGAAATGTTGTTGTGAGTTCGTAGGATACTTAGCTGAAATATAAACGTACGTTTTTAATTGTTTACTGTAAAAGATTTTTATTGTTGTGGGTGTAACGGAAGTCTTATGGTTTTTCTGTCAACAATTTAAGTTTAAACAAGAAGGACTCTGTCTAACAATATGGCGAGGAATGCTTTTTTTTAATGTGGTATTTTTAAAGTGAATTAGAGAGAGAATTATTTGTGAAGTGGAAAGTGCTTGTGATATTACCTATTCCAAATGCCCAGTTGCATAAAGGAAATGTCATAGAAATGACATTTTATTAGAAGGCAAAGTTATATTTCTTATCTTTTATTAGCAGAATTATGTGACAGCCTAGGATGGGTGCTCAGACAATAATGAATTTCCACATGCTTGGAAGTCACGGCTTGCAGCGTGCACATTGATTTGCACTAATATCATGCTGTGTTACTGATTTCTAACCAAAGGACTAATATGGGTTTGAAGTGACGTGCATTTGGCATTTGCGCTGGGAGAGTACACAGTGGATAAGAGTATCTGGGTGCCTGTCTGAAAGCTCTTAAAACTCGCAGAGAATAGTGAAGATCAGACTACTGTGAGCTTGCCTGAAATCTTCTGACGACTGGGCTTGGCCTCAATCTGGCTGCTCTTTCTCGTCCTCTCTGTCTAACTGGGACTCAAGAAAAGTTAAAAAAAAAGATAGTTTTTTCCGCCGCCCCATTTGTTCACACAACAAAGCACAGTTGACAAGAAGCTGAACCTGAATCTTATCAAAATAATCTTAAAAAAACATTGTAGCCATGGTAGCTTACTGCAAACGCTTTAAACCAAAGTGTCAAGAATGGTCTAAATCCAACATAAATAATTAATTTTTCATTTAAACTTTTAAAACTGGTCCTGACCTTTTTCTAATGGAGGACAAGGTATATTTATTAGCTGCTTTCGATATTCATAGTCCACTAATTTGTGCCTTGTCCTTAGTGATGTGTGCTGAGTGCTAAGAGTTCTCTTGGCATGGAGGTAGACCTGTAGAAGAGCCATTATGCACTTTGGATAGAACTGGAATAATGGGCTGGGGTTTCCATAGTTTGGTTAAAAAAGACAACCCATTCGAGATCCATCTCCATAACCGTCATTTATGTCATTATCATTGCTTTTGCCCGTGCCCCACTGATAATGACAGTGTGTACCATCACATGGCAATTAATGGCATAGGTAAGCATGGTCACTCTGATGCAGACTGCTAGAGGTCCAACCACCTGCACATTTTAGCCGGTGTACAGAACAGATGCAGTAGTGTATTACTTAAGGCCATGTAAAAGTGCACTTCAGAAGACAAAATATCAGGGGTTTGGGATGTGAGCCCTTCGTAAAATTTTCAGGTCTTTTTTTTTTTTTTCTGTGGTTTTCTCCTGCCTTTATCAGATTTACCATTGTCTGTTACTAATGCTTTTTCTATATTTTTCTCAATTTGACACCAACTTATTAATTATCCTTTTCTTCTGTTCATTTTTTTCTTTGCAATGATTGATTGACTGTTTTTATGTCAGGTCCACCACCCTTTCCCAAACATCTGTTTCTATATTGACAGTCTGTGCATGTGTTTGCAGTCGAAGACGAGCATCCATCAACTCTCTCGCCCAAAAAAAAGCAGCGCAACGGAGGGATGCGAAACTCACCCAACTGCTCGCCCAAAATGATGAGGTAAGAGACGCTGATTTTTTTTTCACCTTCCAGGACTTCAAATGGGAAGTGAGAAGAAGTCAGATAGAGGGAAGAAAGGAGGAAGAAGGGATGGAGGGATGCATGTGAGCGATACTTCAGAGGCGGATGCTGCTGATGGTGAGATGGTGGGAGTTTGGATGGATGGGAGGGGGCAAATTAAGGGTGGCAGAAGGAGGAGGTAAGGAACTCTGTAAGAGAAAGGAGAAGTGCCCCGTTAGGCACTGGCTCTTTAGGATGGCATGCTGTCAGCTGTTAATGACAGAGCTGAAATAATATTTCTGTCATGAAAAGCGGCTGTGAGGAGCCGTTTGAAAACTCCTCTGGCTTTAAAGTCCCAGCTGTCACCTCCGGTCTGGTCCACATGTGCTCCTTAAACAATGCTGGCACTAATGACACCGGCAACCAATCAGAAAAACCTGCATGGTTACTTTGCCCTCAGGCTACTCCTCTATTGTGGGAACCCCTGTGAGTACTGTTTCTGGTACTTAAGGCCATATGTGAGATGTATCATTACAATCAAATATGAATTCAAATATTACCTTCCTTTTATCCTGTCCTGTGGAATTAAATTGCTGTTAATTGATTTTGAATGTTAAAAGGCGTAGTTTTTTCAGCTCCTCTGGTTGTGAGGCAGGGTTAGAAACACGACAGAGTGGAGAATACGGGAGGCCGAGCTGTGCAGATTGGGACGGCGGGAAAAAGGCATGGTGGGGAAGATCTAAGAGGACAGGAACACTCATAGCTACGCTGCCCTACTCTTAATGAGAGTGTATGTTATGGTTGTTAATTCTACAACTTTACAATAGAAAATTCTAAAAAAGAGCTGTGTGGTTTTTGTCAGACACACCCTTGTCACTGTTAGTGGGTACGCATTGCAGCTGTAGGATCTCCTGAATCTGAATTGTGAGGGACAATAAGTAACTCAAAAACAACATTTTTGTACGGAATATGAATCTCTAAAAACAAAAAACAAAAATTCATGATTTGCAGGTAGTAAAATGCAAATATAAAATATAATCTAGTTTTGTTGTCTATCATTTAATGTTTAAATCTATTTTTGCATTTTGTTTTTGGTTATTATTGCACTGTTGTGTATTTTCCCTTACATTCTCCTCAAGTTCTCCGTATGCTGGTCCTGCTAGCTTCCCTTAGGCAGAGTTCCTCTTTCTGCACTCGCATGCCTATGTGATTGTTGTCCGTACTTGTCGGCCTCCCCCTCAGTTCTCCACAAAACAAGCATTTAATAAGCCTTCACACTTGCCGAACCATTAGCCCGACACAGAGTCATACCCCTCAGTCTAGTTTGGAACAGAGCATCATTTTAGATGCCCTTGCTCAGAGGGAGAAAACTGCTACAAAACAACTAGACATTGGCACATTTCCAGCTAACTGTTTGTTTAAAAGGCTGTTTAGTTTGCACAAAACCTTTTCTTCTCTTCCTTTTTTGCTTAGGATGTGGTCCCTGTTTGCCATGTAATATATGCATCTTTGCTTTGATCTCACAGTAATAATAATTCTTGCGAGTTATTTACTCAGTTTTGAAAACGCTTCAAAGCCGTGTCAAAGTTTTCTCTGCTTTAGGGGTGCTTCTGTATTCTGCTGGCTCTTGGGTACTGGGATGACAGGTCCTCTGTTATAGGTGTAGATTTTTTCCCAGTCTTCGCCCTCAGCAAAACATGAAATTACCCATCATAGTCCACAGTCCCCCACCCCCCCCCCACCCCCTCCCCCCTCCCCCCTCCTCCTCTCCTTCACAGCTGCCCCTGTCAACATATAACACTATATATATTAAACAGTTGCGCTTTACAAGGTGGATTTTATGCACAATGAAAAGTGATTGTTTGAGGTAGCCTTAGGGATACTTTATTCTACAAGCAAGGAGGGGGGGGAACTCAGTAGAGAGCTAGCAAGAGAGCGAGCATACGTATCAAGTATGGTTTTTACAGGACTTGCAGCCTGAAGGCCTTTGTAAATAAATAATGATCAACAGATTGGCTGTGGGCTTTTGAAAAGCATGCCTTTGTCAGTTTGCATGATGGGGGAAATTTTCAAAGCAAGAGGCTGCCTTCGTAGTCTGGCAGAGAGGGATTGGGGGAGCACGCCCATCCCTAGCTTGTGACTGCAGAGTGATACATTGGAATAACTCAACTCTGTTTGAAATATGTACTGATGAAGGAAGGGAGGAAGAAAGAGAGATGGTGAGACACTGGAGTGAGACATGCTGTAAGGGAAATATTTGTCCTATATAAAAGTACAAAAGATAAAATACTGTATGTCACCCGGGGAAAATGTTTGCTTTGCAATATGAACTGGCAAACTTCTAATAGGGATTCTCTTTACAAATAAAATTAAAAGGAAGAAATTACATAGTTTTGTATTGTATTTACAAATAAATATTTAATATACACATGAAGTATGTGTATTTTTTTAAACACTAAGGGTGACATTTAATCATATTTTGCATCTTAGCTGAGCCATCCCAAGCTCGGCTGTTATTAATTTTGCATTTTCCAATCTGACGTGTCACTGTGCTAATGAGCTGCATTGCCACCATGGCATTAACACCATTTTCACAAACCTTTTTGACGGGTCATGACTGACAACATGCATCAAATCGCACAAGATGTCACAGTATCCTCCATAGCTGATATCTTTTGGGCGTGGCACTGTGGCACAGACGTCATGTCTGCTCTCCACATCTTGTGGTTGGTTCAACCCGAGGCAGGAAGAAGGCAGAGGGAGAAGGAGGTGTGTGGAGCCAGTGACAGGCTGCCAGTCACACCACTGACAGCTCTGTGAAAGATAGCTGTCTTGGCAGAGAGAACTGGAGCGGCAGCCCGTCTGCATGCGCCAGTCAGCCCCTGTGTGGAGGCCAGCAGAGCTGAGCAGACTGCAGTGAAGGGGGCTCTGTGGAGTTGATTGGCGCAACACGCGGCTCTGGATGAAAGATTCAGGCTGAGTGTAAAAACACTAAATGCTGTCAGTGTTATTATCACCTGCACTAACTGATAGAGGAAAGAGAGGTGGAGAGAGAGGGTGGCTAATTGACAGCTTTTTTAACTTTAACTTTTCCTGCATTGGTATGCAGGCTGAAGGAGGAGGCAACATCAAAGCCTTGTCAGTGAATGACAGTGTTGATAGAGATGGTGATACTGTGAGAGATGTATGTCAAATCCTTGAGATGTTTTCTCCCATAATACTCAAATGTCTGTCTTTTTGCAGTTCCCTTTTTTTTGGAGTCTGTAAAGTGCTGTTTTATTTGGGTTGAATTGTAAATATATTACTTTTGCTTTGCCGTTAAACAAGCAGTGTTTTGAGGATGATCACTACATTTCTCCAGTTAATCCTGACTCAGTCTTTTGGATGAAATTTTATGGATTGCCTTTAGAGAAACTGTGAGAACACGTCTTGTAGTATAAATGCAAGAACAAGAGAAGCGGTATAACGGGACTGACAGGAGCCCTTTCATGGTCAGTGTTACTCCAGATAAAACTCAGCAGCCCAGCGCTGTGGATTAGCCTGTTTGGTTGTGACATGCTGTTGAAACATTAATGGCCATCAGTTGGGAAAGCAAAATGTGATTGGGCAAATTCCTGAAATATTTAAAGTGTGAGCCTGTTGTAGCTTTTACTATTTGCGCCGCATGGTGTCAGGAGCTGGAAGAGAGGGTAAAAGCGGGTAATTGGCCTTGTGTTGTCGTGCTATTCAGTCAGTAGCACTTAAGTCTTTCGGTTCTCTGCACCGCACTACTGCAAGCACCAGGGTCTTTGAGTTTTCTGATGGCTTGAAATCAAGGACAAGAAGGAATGGAGGAATGATATAGTAGTTATGGGACCTATCAGAGATGGCAAAAGTACTTACTTCCTGTACTCAAGTTGAAGTACAGATACTTATGTTAAAAATATTCTGGTAAAAGTAGAAGTACTGATTTACCTCCTTTACTCAAGTAAAAGTAACAAGGTACATGCTTGGAAATTTAATACATGAAATCCATTTTTTATGCAAAGCTACCTGGACCACAAACTTCAGTGGACATGGAAAACTGCTCTTTATATGCCATTGCCTACATTTTAAATGGATGTGTGCCAATAGGCCTAAACATCTGGGACTCCAGATTGTGACTGAATAGCATGATATGAATTCAGTTGTGATTCTGTAAGAATTCACAGATCCAGTTTCTCATTTTTAATCTTCTCTTTAACATTTTAAGGAATCTATAGTACATGTACCTGTGTGCTCAAAAATGGCTCTGGAAAGAAAATAAAGAATAAAATGTGAATTTCTAAATAGACATTAATTGAGAAGTTACACAGCACATTGGAGTCATTCTTGATGCTGACTGTCTCAAATATCTTTCTCAGATAAGGCCGAGGATGATTGGGAATGTCTTCCTGCTTGTCTGCCGAATCTCTTGGATCTCCGTTTTCTTTGTTTTCAATCATGGCGCCATCCATACTACGATGTGCTTACGTTAGCTCCATCAAGCCGCAATGATTTGACGCAAACAATGATAATGGTAAATCTAGTGAAATGATTTGAAAATTGTTAGTGAGGAATAGATTAGGACTGTAGTTAAAGCTGATTCTGGTTTCCAACTTCGTCCCAGGTGTGTCCGTTAAAACATGGACGTAGACAACTTCTCTCTTTTGATGCTTTTTACAATCAAGCAACAGTACAAACATAAGCATGGACAGCTCTGCTATGGCTGTGTGTTTGTGTGGTTCTGCAAAGAATTAAATAATGTTGTAAAGGCTACTATACGCAATGCACAGGAATCATATACATGGTAGCAAATAATAACAATACACCCACTATTAATTAAATTTTCTCAATGCAGAGTAACTACTTATGTAAATGTAAATAATGCACCTAAAATACAAATGTGAGCAAGAGCATTCATCAATTGCCATTATATCAAATCAACAGCCAGGTGCAATCTAGCTAACAGGTGAAGAACACAAACAACAAAATCACTAGCTAACTTACTTTTAAATTTGCAAGAACTATTGACCAATACAACAACGGGCTTACATGAATTGACAACATCATTTATACGACTTCCATTTTTCAAGGACGCACACACACAATCTCAACTGATTATCCTCCGGACAGCTTTTATTTTATTGTCTCTCACTTTTTTCTCTGTGTGGAGTGCGTACCCTCTCGCGGTCTGAGGCGCGTGTCCACGCTGTTCTCTGACAAGTACTCACAACCCGCACACCTGATAGACGGTCTTTTGTACAAAACTAAAGTAACTAGCCAACTTTGTGAAATGTTAGGAGGAGAAAGTACTGATATTGGTATTGAAATGTAAGGAGTAAAAGTAAAAAGTCCCACAAAAATAAACAGTAAAGTAAAAATATCTAAAAAATCTACTTGAGTGCAGTAACGAAGTGTACTTTGTTACTTCCCACCTCTTTCACTTTTAGCATGTGGTGCAGTAAAACGTCTGACGCTCTCAGAATGTGATGGATTTGTGATACGTTGTGTGAATATACAGCATAAATCTCAAGAAACCTAGGTGGTATTGTTCCACTTTCATGTTACCAACATGGCTGCAGTCATTTTGCAAAATGGTCAGAACGTTAATAAATTGCTCTGTTTTTTCCAGTCGACACGACCCCCTTCAAATTCCTGGAAATGAACAAATTGAGAGCATGGACATGAACGTGAAGAGGTATGACTCGACGGGGATGTTTCACTGGTGCCCGTCAAAGGAAATCGAAAAAGTAATCCTGGTGAGTGGGACATGAAACTGTGTAACAGCAAAACCTAAAATATAATAAAATAAGCAACAACAACTAAAAAAACATAGTTAAAGAGTAAGTATGCTCAGGAGCCAAAGTTTCCCCTCAATATTGTAGTAACACAATCACATACTAATATGTATTGAAATTTCTCTCACTGCCTCTCTGTTGTTCAAGGTGAGTTTATTGTTTTTTTTTATTTGTCCACCAAGGATCTGTGAACAGTATTTCAACACTCCACGCATGGGTTTGCTTAGATGTTTTAACAAAGCAGTTTGTAAGCATTTATGTTAGTGCACAATTTGTTAGGGGAAAGTTAATCCTGTCCAAATCAAATGTAAAATAGAAGGCGCAGTCATCTATATAGTTCACATTTTAGAACATTTGTTGCTTTTTATTAGTTTAAGGGGGACTGAGAGATGTTTCTGCATGAGTTGGGCGAGAAAAAAAGGTTCCGGACATAATCAAAAACATTTAATCCACCAGATCCGGCAACTTGCTGAGAGTACGTGCACATTTACGGCACCGATCCTATGGTTCTCTTAGTTTTACCTTCTATGTCAATAAACAATTATACAATTTTAGTTTTAAACCAACTGGGATCATAGGAGCGTTTAGTAGACTTAATGTACACTCAAACCTGCATTGAATGCACATCAAGCGGCCACGACAGGCAACAGAGCTTGAAAGCAGAGTATCGCATTGTTCTTTTTCAACACGAATGTCATACAACAGAGGAGCTTTGTTTATTTATACTTCTCTGATTTATGACAGGGTCCTACTCTGAATACTGTATGTGCCTAAAATCTTACAAACTGCATCCAGCCTGATTGAATCAGTTGCCCTTTGAAAAAAGGCCACGTTATGTTTTTGTTCTGTGAACTTCCTATTTCTGATTATCTAATAAACTGCTTATAAACAAAATAGTGGTTAACCAAACTTTTGTTTGTTTACAGTTAATGGTAACATCGATTAATAGAATGCTTTTAATGGGGAGTACATATATGATTTAGCTAAATAATTGGTTAACAAACTATTTTAAATGAGTTTATAACAGTTTAAAACAGACTAATGTCAAATTTCAGACTAACTTCATGCACATTAACCTGTTTTCTGTTAGGAACATTCATTTCTTTCTATAATTTTGTTTGTGTCTTCCTTTCTTCTTTATGTGCACTCCTCCTCATCCTGCTCTCTCTGCTTTTCTGCCCCTCCCCTTTATCCCTGTGTTCCCTGCAGACCCGGAGTGAAGCCTCCATGACAGTGCTGAGCGGCCATGTGGTGGTCTGTATATTTGGGGATGTCACGTCCGCTTTAGTGGGGCTGCGAAACTTGGTGATGCCTTTAAGAGCCAGTAATTTTCATTACCATGAGCTAAAGCCTATCGTTTTTGTGGGCTCGCTGGATTACCTGCGGAGAGAGTGGGAGACTTTACACAACTTCCCCAAGGTCTCCATCTTACCTGTAAGTGTACCAGTTCACTGCCATAAGAGATACATTCAACCCAGACTATCTGTTCCACTAACGTGGCATTGACATTTTGACTTACGTGCACATTGAAATCCTGAGCGGGGTTGTCAGTTTGATTTGATTTCTCATATACTCAATTGAATGATCACTCCATGAGAGTGTAGTTATCCCCCCTCATTCAGCGCAATAACACATTCTGCACAACCAAAATGGAGTTTATGTGTGTTGCAGCTGCAGTGCCCATCACAAATGGCGTGCCTTGCTGCCTTAGAGCTTGTTAGGCCAGGCTTGACTGATGATCAGAGGAGAATCCCAAACACAGCCCTCAGCACAGGCTAGCCTTTAGATTAGTCTATGTCTCTGATTCTCCATTGCCCAGTGAGATCAGTGGAATGTCATTGCCTCAAAACCAGAAAACTTGTTAACTAATTTCCCAAAGCTCCACTCCGCTCACTTCTGAAATTTGTTTTTCTCTCCCCCATGTCTGTCTGTTCTCTGCATTTCACTTTCCCTCTTTCTCTATGTCTTGCTCTTTCTCTATGTTCTCCTCACCCTGAAGGGTACGCCATTAAGTCGGGCAGATTTAAGGGCTGTCAACATCAACCTCTGCGACATGTGCGTTATACTGTCAGCCAATCAGAACAATATCGAAGATACCTCACTGCAGGATAAGGAATGCATCTTGGCATCACTCAACATCAAATCTATGCAGTTTGATGACAGCATTGGGGTCTTACAGGCTAATTCCCAAGGTAAAGTACGTCCTATTACACTCCATGTGCACTGTTGCAAAAAAGGGGACAGGTTGTGGCAGGAGGGAAGGCAGTAGTCAAAGATGCAAAAAGAAAAGAGTGGGGGGGGTGAGAAGGCCACACAGGAGCAATGGGTGTTGACTGTCAGGCACAGAGTCTGCTCCATATTGAAATACATGTTTGTGGTAAGTGGCATCTATAAACTGACATTACTGTACTCGTGAAGAAGCTCATGCACAACACATTGTGTTGATTGCTTCATCAGGCCTCTGAAGACTTCACATCATTTTCTGATGATTTCAGTCTTGTCCCTGGTAATTACATGCTGCTAAAACTCTTTGATAATACTTTTTAATGTTGTAATCAACATGACTGTGTCATTTGATGTTGTTCCCCCTGATCTGGTGTCTGGCGGATCGTCTGGAACAGATTGTTGATGTTTGCAGACAAACACACGAACCTGGCATCCTATCAGGCCTCATCATCATTAAGCAGCAAGTACAAATCACCAGGCAGGCCAATTCAGCTGCTCCTCATTAGTCACAACAAAACTGTGACACATGCACGCGCACACCTTCGCGCTTGAATGAATGTACTTGTATGTGTGTACACACACAAACACACACACACACACACACACAGACACACACACACACACACACACACACACACACACACACACACACAGACATAGACATCCATGCTAACTTTCTATCTATGCACATCCTCAACAAACAGGAAATCCTCAGTTTATGATTAGTCCAAAAGGCATGACATGCCTTGGGCTCAGTACTATTTATTGCCACCACAGTGACTGTTGTAAATACAAATCAAAGATGAAGGTCCAAGAGGCCATTATCTTTTAGTGCAAAGCACTTCCACATGTTTTAGGAGAATGCCAATTCTGTTATTTCTCCAGCCTTGAGTGAGTGATGTGCTGTCGATAGCAGTGCCACTGAGGAACAATGAGCAATGGTAAATCTTAGAGCATGCTGCTCTGGGGAGCAGTATTCACAGAAAGCCGCCTCAATGTGGAAGCCCACTAGCCTATTTCCTTTCCTAGGGTCGATGGATGGAGCCTATTGTCATCAATAATTAGGTCTTACATCAACCACCCATTTCAGTGATAAATACTTCACTTTAGAAAACACACATACTATAGTGACATGCAATCATGCATACACAAGGAAACACACGCACATACCCAGACACTACTATTGTATTATAGGTATTGCTTTGGGGATTCCTTCCTTCTAGTGATGCTCCCATTCAGACACTGTCTGTGGAATTTAAAAAAAAATGTGCAAATGAATAAGTAAACATGTGCTTTCCTGGGGGAGAGCTTCTCACGGTTGCTGTAGCATGTAGTCAGCAACAGAGCACAGCTGCGCCCGGGGGGCTACAGGGATAAGGGGATATGTAACCCAGATCTTACTTGTCTATTGTACATTGTAGCTGAAAAGAGAAGGTTACAGCCTCACAGTAGCAACAGCCAGGCAGAAGAGGAGACGTAGGGTAGTGTGTGTGATCAAGCTGGTGTTCAGACTCTGGCTTCTCTATTTTAGGCAAAAGGTAATGATGTGTCAATTAGTCTAAATGTTACATAACAAGTAATTACTGTTTATGAAAGCCAATCTGAAAAATAAAATTTAATTTTATATTTCCTTAATCAAAAAGTTTGAAGCAGAATAATTGTTGGGCGGACGGTTCCCGTGCACGGGACGTAAACTCGCCGTTTTTCGGAAGTGCTGACTTCTTTCCTAAATTGTAAGCATTAAACCGTCATAAACACGCTCATGCCATACATCATTTGAAAGCTTAAAGTCTCCTGATTCCATCGAGCCCACACACGAAGCAATAAGGTGACTCACAACGTTGATAATCATGTTCTGAAGTAAAGAAACACAGAAAGATTTGAGTCTTATCGAGTGTGTGTTTCCTACCTGTCTCCTCGGGTCTTTAATCACAGCGGTGAAAGATCGCCCAAGTTTCCTACATCGAAAACACCCTAAGGTATTAGAATATCCAAGCCTTGTAATCCATAATTATCTGGTCCCCTCACAA
>NC_048423.1:10186150-10217248 GCF_013103735.1 Etheostoma cragini | reverse complement strand
TGGAAACTGCAGCACTTTTTTAAGGGTAAAAATTTAGGCGAGAAAAACATATATTTTCAAGTGTTACTGAACAGGTTTAATTGCATAAAGAGATACAGCAATATTTTATCATAGACATAAAGTTTTCTGGTAATGCAGTACTCTGACTCCGTCTCAGGAAAATATACAACTCTCTGTTTGGAACTCAATGCAACTTTTGAGCTGTTTGTAACCTAAATGTAACAGGTTTGAAAGCAGCTCAGTAGCAGGCCTCATATATCGCTGTTTTTACCAAGAGTCACTGTACACGTAAAACGGAAGTGTTTCTTCTAGTGCTCTGTACTGTCTTCATTTTCACTATGATACAATAAGTGTAGTGTTTTAAAGGCTGTATCAAAAAAAACTTGCTGTCACTCTCCAGTGGAGTAAACATCATCCTTTATGGACATCGACAAAATAATGTTCCCACTGTCTGAGCTTGTGCTCCCTGAATGACTCAAAGTGTCAAACCGCTATTTCCAAGATCAATAATTGGTATAACAAGAGTTATGATTATACATGCTTCAGTTTGGTGTGCTTCCAACTGTGTACTAAAGTATTTGGTGTATTTCCTGTTGCAATGGGCTGGAAGATCTCTTTTGTAATGTAAGCAGCTCATTAAGTTTCTTCACAAGAAAGGCACATACACTCTCACATATACGTGGAGAATTTGTGATCCTTTTAAAACTTTGTGACCTGAATATTTTCCCTGCATTATTTTTCCCTGGTGGTGGCACTATAAGCTGGCATTTTGCTGTAGTCAGCTCTAAATGATGGATGTCAAAACACAGTTGATGCATTATGCATATAGCATTACAGATTTAAGGTGTTTACTTGTCACTTTGAGGAAATGCAAAAATGTGAAGTCATGTGAATTCATACATATTCTGTCACTTGCACTTGTATTTCATGGTCCCGAGCCACACCATTTCCGATAAAAGGTTTTCCGGATCCACTTCACCAATTTTATTGTAACAAAATGAACAACATATAAAATTTATGTCTGCAAGTTGATGGAGGGATGTGAATGCTAAATATGTCTTAGGTGACCCCTAAAAGCACAGTATCCTTATTGCAATTTTTAGCCAGGTGCCTTGTTTACTTAGCCTCTTCCTCCATCTTCCTCTTTTTTCTGTCAATCCACACATTTGAATGACACAGAAAGCGCACATTAACGACTTCATGCTGAGCTAGCTGACATGCACTTTGTATAATGGTATTGATATGGAGTTCCGGGTCATATCCTCGTGCTTACAATACATCTGCAGTAAAGACACGTTTGAGTCATGCAGGTTTTTGCTTGGATTGTGTTTTCCTTTACCTAGAAACAAAAAACATCATACAGTAGCCTACTGCCCATAATGCCAACATGCAGAAATATATACCAAAAAAAACAAAACATTTACGACCAGAATCGGACTTATTGTTTTACATATTGTTCCGTTTTATCACTTATTTTGCCATAGGAAATACATAATTTCTGAGAAACAGCATGTCGGATTTGCAGAAGGGTACCAAACAACAAGTCAGCTAAATAACATTAAAGCTAGCTCATGATATAATCGCAGCTAGCCTTGGCTAAAGAGGCAACTAAAATTGCTGTTATTTTGAAAAATATCCATTATAAAGAACTGACACATTAGTCCACAGTCAGTCATTCCACATAACTTAATGAAGCTGTTGCTAAATTCAATTATAATGAGGAAAGAAACCCAGCCTACCCCCTCCTTGAGCTAACTAGCTTAGCAGCTTTTGACTCTATTATTATCTTATTTGCTGATTTCTATAAATCTGTTTGTGGTGTTCAGGTTTCACGCCTCCTGGAATGGACAGGTCATCTCCAGACAGCAGTCCAGTACATGGCTTTGTGCGTCAGGCTTCTGTCACCACCGGATCCAACATCCCCATCATAACAGAGCTAGGTAAAGCTGTTTACACCTACCTCAAATGCAAATACTGCATGCCATACCCAATAACCTCAATTCAACTCATTGCTCATGGGCAGATGAAGACTCATAGTGCTAATTATCCAAAATGTAGACCTCATGCTGCTACCAAAAGTTCCAACTCATTCAAGGTTAAATGAACTTGGGGAATGTGTGATGTGGAATTTTTGTTCACTATCATGTCGCTGGTAGCTGTGCCCAACTCAAGTTTATATTTGTGAATGATTCCATCTGGATAGCTTTTTTTAAGTGGTGATAATTAGCTGCAAGGACTGGAAAAATATCTTTGCTCTAAGGACAATGGACAACTGTAACTTAAGGATATCAGACAGGCATTCTGATGACTATTGCTACATCTCCTGCAATTTGTCCACTAATGTACAAGAGAACCCTAGCCTGATTGAGTGAGAGAGAGATAGATGAAAAAAGGAAAGAGAGTGGAAAAAAAACTGCCTTGGTAGCAAAATTGGTTCATTTATTAATAACAATGGCAGTGGCTGTATTCCCACTGGTGGTGGGGACTCATGAAACTTTCAGATCTCTGAGGGGCCTTCTAAAGCACCAGAGACTGGCTACTCTGTCTCCCCTGACCCAATTAGGGAGCAATGGAGCATGAGGCCAGCTAAGAAAAGGCCGGAGAGAGAAAGGAGCTACCTAATGTTACTTGTAACCGGGCCAGCCATTACCTGCAGAGAGGCTCTCCCATTAGACTGCTGACCGCATACGTAATCATCAAAACTAGATGCTATCCATGTTCGAGCCGTTGGTTGCCTTCCTCGGCTCAAACTCTAGAAGCTCCAGTGTTATGTGCCAACAAGAGGGTGTATGCATGTCTTACTGGAACCACATACTGTAATTTCATTGTCATATGTTCAGTTTACAGCGCCATGAGCAGATTAAGGTCTAGTTGGAACATAAAAAACCAGCTGATCTGAGTTGCATGATCAATTTTGTTTGTGTGGCGTGTAAAGTAGGTGTGTTTATGGATAAGACTATGTTCATCCCTTTCACTGTCTTACCGTGAAATAATTTATTGTTGCTGTAGTGGAATAGCGGCGTGACAGCTCTGGCTTTGTATCTGCTATGCACTCTAATCCAGGGTGCTTTACTTTTAGATCCTGGACAACCATGAATGAATTGGAGTAAATCATTGGGTTGACACAAGTAGTCTGAGACAGCGAAATGCCTTTATTGCAGTCTTTGAAGCAGTTTCAATAACAACACCATTTCTCCCCTTCCCTGCACTGTCTCATCACCATTAGCTAAACCTGGCAAACTACTGCCATTGGTTTCACTCAGTCAGGAAAAAAAAAGTGGAACCAACATACAAATGATAACAGAGCTGGGTAAGCCAAGCCTTTGTCCTCTGCTGCCGTTGTTCCTCGCTCCACTGCTCAGCTCCTCATCAGCTTGTCTTGATTTATCTGGCTGCAGTCAAGGCCCTCACTGCTCCCATGGCTTCACTTTGAACACATTTTTAGTCTTCGTTCTGGTTGAAATTGACTGTCTTGTTTTGGCCCCTTTTTAATGATTCTTTTTTTTGTTTTGTTTTGGGGTATTTTTTTCTCCCTCCAGTTGCGTTTGCAGAGCATCGCTAGGCTTTTGATCATGCTCAGTCTGTCCTTGTGGCTGTTTTCATAGCAACACTCCCTGCTCTTCACCCCCCTTCCTCCTCCACACACACACACACACACACACACACACACACACACACACACACACACACACCAATTCACTCCTTTGGCCCAGGCCTGTTTGCATCAGCCCCTTGTCTCTTTGACTGACATTTCTGTTCCACAGCGCACAGGAAGCCTGGGAAGAAATCAGATTTCCAAAACAAAAAACTCAAGATCAAACCTTCTTTTAAGCTGTTTATTTATTTAAAAAAATTATTTTCCAGTTTCTTTTTTTTCTTCTCCAGACCATGTCTCTGAAGCTCAGATATCGGGGAAGTCAAACAAAAACTCGTTTTTGTCTGCCAGCTGCTGCTAGAAACACAATCGAAGATAAAAAGACAAGCACTTTACCGTCGGAAGAACTTTGTGTTTGTAAATCAGTTATCAACCAATTGTGCCATAACACAAACATTTGTTATTTCAGTTTGGGGTTGTTATCATTCACACTGCAATTTATTTCATTTAGCACACCTGATTTAATATTAATCATTAGATAAAAAAGTGTGTTGTCACCTGGCTTTAATTTGACTTTCAGGGAAAAGGTAAATATTTTAGATGTATTTCTATCAAGGTGATGATTTGATGTGCACATTTATCCTGGAAAACTCTGGGAAACAGCATGAATTTAAAAGTGCATGGTTTTCACATGTGACATATTAGCCATTGTTGAAGTCTCACTTTTTTACCTTATGTACTGGATCAAGACCAATACCTATATACAGGTCACACACAGTCACTGTCTCTTGAGAATGTATCTGTTTGTGTGTTTTACATTATATCAAGATGCAGTTCCTACTAAGGTGCTAATATCGAATACGTGATGATTATGATTTGTTCAGAATTGGGGACTTCTACAATGGTTATCACTGTATATGCAAATTTCTTTTTCTTAAGTTGTGGTTTGTCTTTATGTATCAAATGCACCCTGCATGTGATATACAGCAGATTTAATATTCAAAATGCTGAATATTTTCTCAAGTCAAAAACACCTTTTTCACTTACCAAACAAATTAAAGAGAAAATATTTAGATTACATTTAAACTGACTGAAAGGTAATTCAGTCAATAGTATTTAAGGCTAATACAAAAACACATCAATTGTTTGAAGAAGTGATTAAAATATGTGCAGAAGTTTAGAAGCAAAATATAATGTGCATCTAATGTTGCATTATATTCCAATCCCGGATCAATAGCCATATACCTATATAGATGTTTCTGTTACATTACCATGATATATTTACACATCTTTTTAAATGTAATAAACAAAGAACTTTCAGGTGTGTTGGTTTGTGTGTGTTTGGCCCATGCCTCTCCACAGTGCCTTTCTCTAACTCCCTCCCTCCTCTCTGTCAGTGAACGACTCAAACGTTCAGTTCCTGGACCAAGATGATGATGACGACCCAGACACAGAGCTGTACCTCACTCAGCCCTTCGCCTGCGGCACCGCCTTCGCTGTCAGTGTACTCGACTCCCTGATGAGCGCGGTGAGTTCTCAAAACACACTTTACCCTTGCTGCGTTGGAGTGCTTTTCAAAATCACTTTTCAAAATTATGCATTTTGAAAACCAATTTTGATTTTCTGTGTTTGGATCTTATAACAGAGTCATATTCCATATTTTAAAAAGATAAAGTTAAGAGGAGTTTCACATAGAGCACATAGGGATGCTGTGCCCACTGGGTAACAATTGCATGTTCTTGCACTGGTAGAAATATCAGGATGAGCAATTTTGAAGTTAGTCAGACTGAAAAATGGACCTGAGAAAACTTTAGGAGGTAGTGCCCCCAGAATGAACATTTTTGCTTTTTCTGTATTTGGTAGGGATGACTCTACAATTGTGTTATTTCACATTTAATTAGAAAACCATTTT
The DNA here is from genome assembly GCF_013103735.1 of Etheostoma cragini. Taxonomy (NCBI): domain Eukaryota; kingdom Metazoa; phylum Chordata; class Actinopteri; order Perciformes; family Percidae; genus Etheostoma; species Etheostoma cragini. Next base: position 10,211,741 of record NC_048423.1, on the reverse strand, counting down.
CAAATACTGTAGTTTATGGTTACTAAAGAAAACAATTTCAGAGACATCAGTAGTTAACATTAAAGAGTAGCTAATCCTAGACTATGAGATGTAAGGCTATCCCTGTAGAGAAGAGAGGGTAACCTTAGCAAAGAATTTCAGTTGATGCACAATTTTGTCATTTTAAGTAGGCAGAAGTTGGTAAATGAAATGGTACAGTACCTTCATCCAACATGCCTACCAGCTCCAGTAACATCAGCATGGACATTGTTGGCATTGTCTTTCAACTAAAGTATTATGTATTCAACTTTTAAGAGCCTATTTAGATTTTTTAATAAAGTAAGTGTTGAAGTTTAATGTTATAGCGATGACACAAGATTAGCTGTAACAGGCTAAAGAAACATCCCCAACCCCCTCTCATGCCCAACTGTGGTTTTCCCTTTGGTGCTGTGATGGGTTAATTCCAGCAGCCCTCACAGTGAGTGAGGGGTTAGAGGGATGTGCAGAGCCGAGCTGAGCGGGGAGTAGAGCAGGCGTCAGCTGTAGTCTGGCACTGGTCAAAGGTGAAGCCAGCTAATGGACAGTGCTCATCCATCATGAGGCTCTGCAGGCCTGTCAGGGGCCTGGGGAGAGGAGCTGCCACTCTGGCCCGGTTGCCGAGTGACATCGGCTGTCTTCTCACACAGCAAAATCAGGTCCTGATCGGCTTGAAGAACAGGGGAACCCGAGATCCGCAGCGCGCAGTCAAATCGTTGTTTCAGAAGCGGACATCATACATTGTGTAGGTCAGCGTTCCCAGAGGAAAGAATATTTGAACTACCTGTTTTATTCAACATGATGTTCCTACATCTAGTATGGTTATCAATATGTCATTGTTTCAGTATCTTTCTCTAATTTGAAACATTTATGAACGTTACGCGGCTGTGGTTTAGGGGTAGAGCGGTTGCCTCCCAATCGGAAGGTTGGTGATTCGATCCCCGCCCCTGCAGTCATTGTCGAAGTGTCCTTGGGCAAGACACTGAACCCCGAGTTGCCCCCGGTGCTGCGCACCGGAGTGTGAATGTGTGTGAATGTTTATCTGATGAGCAGGTGGCACCTTGTACGGCAGCCCCGGCCACAGTGTATGAATGTGTGTGAATGGTGAATGTTTCCTGTAGATGTCAAAGCGCTTTGAGCAGTTGTTAAGACTGGAAAAGCGCTATATAAATACAGCACATTTACATTTACTCTGGAAAAAACAGAAAATGCAATTGTGTCACAACTATTGCTTCTGTTTAAAGATATCCAATAAAAACTTCACACAGCAAAGTCTTTGGATTATCCAAAGTAAGAGAAATGCAAAACTTAGAATTTTTTAGAACAAAATCACTGTTAGAAATACAACAAACACAATTCCGTTCCCATCTGTTTTAAATGGGAAATCTCAAAGGCAAAGTAGATCAAAACAATTTTCATGCCTACATACCACTCAAGGTAAACGAAAATAGTTTTGTTTGTAATTTGTGTTAACTGAGCCTTTAAAGCTACTGAACATATGGCATCACAAGAATGGTGCACAAGACAGTGAATTCTCATTGGTCTTTCCTGGTGTTTTTTCTCACCACCCAGTCAGTTCTATGTAGAGAAACAGGCTGAGAGTCTACATCATAGGGGCTGCACTTTCTTCCCATATCTGCCACATCCCTATATGTGACTGTTATGGCATCTGGTTATAGATATCCTTCCTCCCTCTTCTCCCCAGACATACTTTAACGATAACATCCTCACGCTGATTCGGACACTGGTCACAGGGGGAGCCACGCCAGAGCTGGAGGGCCTGTTGGCCGAAGAGAACGCCCTCCAAGGTGGTTACAGCACACCGCAAACACTGGCCAACAGAGACAGGTGTCGCGTCGCCCAGCTAGCCCTCTACGACGGGCCATTTGCCGACTTAGGGGTAAGTGGATGATAAAGCAAAGATGACACCTTTTGTCACTACCCAGCAGCACACATCTGGCCGCCCCCGCTCCTTGCGGCCCTTAATCCGATGTGAAGAACAGTGATCACGTAAAGCAGGCCTTAGTGGGTGGAGAGGGAAGAGGGCTTTAGAGAGAACAATGAATTCCAAGTTTAATTGGTTCCAACCTTGTTTATACAGGTTTTTGTTTTTGTTATTGTTATTTAGAACTTCCAATTCTGAAGTAATTTAGTTTTTTCTTGGATGAATTTTGGCACAATTTAAAAACATTGCTGATTGTTACAGTCAGTATTCGCTCCTAAGCAAAGTACCCTTAGCAATGCAGAACATTGAATTTTTACTCCAACTTTACAAAGAATGGCATTTATGGCCACTGATCCAGATCATCATGTTAACCACTCAATGATGGTGTCTTTGTTCTGTTGTTCATCAGGATGGCGGCTGCTACGGGGATTTATTCTGTAAAGCACTGAAGACGTACAACATGCTGTGTTTTGGAATCTACAGATTAAGAGACGCTCACCTCAATTGCCCCAGCCCGTGTACAAAACGGTATAATTTCTGCCTTTGACTTTTCACTTAATATTTAGGGTTATAGATAGAGTACTTTATTCATCCCAAAAGGGTCAATTGTGCAATGTAACAGTAGCTACTTCACATACATCACAAAGACAAATTAGGTAGGTGAGAAATGAAGCTTAATTATCACAATATTATAATAATATTACATTGCAATACAATTAAACTACAATAGACTGAAGATAGAACTGTAACATTAACTCTAACATGTAGGCTACACAATATAAACTGTACAATGATAATCATATTCTGTAAAATACTGCTAAGTACAGTAATAAAAAATGTTTATTAGTGAAAGTCAAGTAAATATTGCTCCAAGCTGTACAGTACTTACATTTTAGTACTTAATATTACTTAAGTATATTACTTGTTAAGCATGTCCTGTTAAATAAAACATACATGTCTCCATCTAAATGTATTCTTCATTTAATACACATGACCTCTTGTTAATCACATTCATTTTCATTATAATGCATACGTCTATGCAAAATTCCCACATTAATATGCATGTTTATATTTACATATCAAATTCTAATTTGTCTCTGTATATTAAGTGCATAAGTTCAACCTGTGGAATTTACACATCTTACATATTTAACTTAAAATGTATTAATTTAAAAGTGTTACCATACATTTATCAATATAGCTCCTGCCTTAAATGTGTATACACATTAAATATACATACATTTAAATAAATGCCTTTTTTTTCTTTGATGTATTGTTCACTATTTGCTGCTTCCCCACGACGATCATAAAATGTTTAATCTTGTCTAACATTTGTTTTCTGGGCAGGTATGTGATCACGAACCCACCATATGAGTTTGAGCTCGTGCCCACAGACCTGATTTTCTGCCTCATGCAGTTCGACCACAATGCAGGCCAGTCCCGGACAAACTTGTCCCACTCTTCCCACTCCTCCCATTCCTCCAGCAAAAAGAGCTCCTCTGTCCACTCCATCCCGCCCTCCAACCGGCAGAACCGTAACAGTAAGACCCGGGAGGCCCGCGACAAACAGAAGTATGTGCACTCAAGTGTTCTGTAGAGTTTTGTCTGCATGCTTAGAGTTTTATACCTGACCTGTGTTTTTAAGTTGTGTGTGTTTGTGTGCACACTGTCGACATATAGACTGATAAATACTATGTATTGTGAGCTGGTGGTTGTTTGTGTGATTTATGCTTTGCTGCCATGCTTAGTGTTACATAGTTCATTTACCTCATAATCAAGTGCATGTGGTATTCACTCTCACATCACAGCAATCATAACATGACATGAACAAAATGGTAAAGTGGCTTTGGGGAAAGCTTATTTATTGTAATCAAAGACTGTTGAGAGTCTTCTCTTACTTATTAGGTCTGTGACATTATAAACAATAAAACCTCTTGTTTGGATGGCACAGCCATTGTGTTTGGAAACAGCCAAACAAATTGACATAATATAACACAACACACATTCAGTATGTTGCTAGGTCTACCTGTTGAATCTGTCTTAATATTTAGTCATTTTGTGTTTAACTCTTAATATTTGTTTAGTAAGTAATTGTTGTTTGTTGGATATTTGAGGGCATTTACCTCACATGATCAGTATGCCTCGATCATGGATGTAATGTTTTGTGATTCACCTACTGTAGCTGAAATTAATTATAGAACATAGTGAACATTACTGCTACACTGTTTCTCATAAGATCACCCCTCATTAGCGGTGTTGATATTTTTTATACTGCTTTATTGCATGTCCCTCCTTCCTGTTATGTTTGTTATACAATTATAATATTATTTCAAATTTGGTGAAATATTTTGACCTACATGTTATTTACTCCTTATCTCCTCCCTCCCCCCCAAACAAATTTCATTTAGGAGAATAAAGTACATTTTTTAATCGTGACATATTCTAAAAGCATGCAGATTTGTTATGATTGTACTTAATACGTTTTTAAATGGTAGATGGTAAGCCCTCAATACATCTTAAAATTAAGATGTATGTTATTGCCTAAATACAGTAGTAGCGACAATAAGTACCTTAGGTAGACTAGTCATTTGTCAGTTGTGTATTGACTGTAAATACTACTCACTTACAGTAGATTACTTACCTCTCTTTCTGAAGTGCAACAAGGATGAATAGAATGGGCCAAGGTATGCAAGTTAACAATTCTGCATGACTTAGCAACCTTTACCTGGGGTACTGATCATAATGATGTCCTCTGTGGATATTGTTATGACGAGGGGAGTTTGTTTGATTTATCATGTTATTCAGATGTTATTGAAACCATGCCTCTGTTTAAGTTTTGCTTTCACCTAGAAAGCAAAATGTCTGCTGCTGCTCCTGCCCCCTCCCTGCCGTGATAAGGATCATCTCCACGTTGCATGAGGTTGAGACGAAACCCCCCTTTCTTTGTGCCTTTACCTCAGATTAATGATATGAGTTTTCTTTTCCTCCAGACAAATCCTTTTTCACATTATTTCTTTCCTTCATTTATCATGCCTTTTATGATTTATTTCAACTTTAGATGGTTTGCTTTGTGTGAGAGGTCTGTGTGTTTGCACATTGTTCCTTCTATTAAATGCTAATGATTGTAGCAGACTTTTAGATCTAATACTTGTGCTCTTGTCGAGTACAGTAGGTTATTATTGCACCATCATTTGCATAAATCACAGTAACATGTTGTCTGACTGCATACATCGAAATCATAGCTCACAATGTAGGTCAGATTGATTCAAATCCCCACTGGTGCAGCCAATTGCTTACTTCTTCGCAGAACTTTAAGAAAGTATGTCCAGCCCTGTGCCATTGGTCACGCCAAGAAAGTGGGAGGTGTGACCAATTTAAAGTCTAAATTGAAGGGGGATATGACTCTATGAAGTTACCTCCTTGTAAACCTGTGCACCTGATATGGTGGTTTGGGGCAACTTCACTAAGTTCACCATATCACCAACAGACTCTGGAGAGAGATGGCAGACATCTTGCTTCACCTCAGGCATTATTCTACACATCAAATGTCTGTGCTGTAACACATGGCCCTGCAGCATTAAGCATGCTGACACGCACGGGCCCGCACAAATGAATCTCTACACATGCAAGCATGCATGTACATAAACACTCATTCACACACACACACACACACACACAGTCACACACACACGCACACACACACACACACACACACACACACACACATTTTCACACAAGGTTTGCTCCAGATAGCAAAGTTAAAATTTAATATTACAACTTCACCGAAAAGGAAGTGACATCTTGAATGGCATTGCAGATGCCTGTAAAGTGCTAGGAGAGAGTTTACAAACTTCTGACAGCTGGCATACACCTTTCCATTTCCTCAGAAACATTGCTCTCATAGCCTACTTAAACATGAAGAGATTTCCCCTAAAACGACATATCCAAATCTTCCAAGTTTCTTCCATCACATAATGACTGTCAAAATGAGAGTAAAGCCTACTGTGAAATGTGACTGTTTTGGATATAGCTTAATGTGTAAATGATCAGTTAGCTTAAAGGGTAATCTTGTTCAAATTACGACATATTTTCTATTTTCATGTATTCAATTAAATGTATTTTTACAGGTTTTGAGATTATCATCTCGGAGATTATTTGCCTACATCCCAACATAATGGAAGTGAATGGAATTTTATTTGTGGAGTAAACAGTATTGAATGACATTAAGCAACTTTGCTTTCCAGAAACAATGTGTCTGCTAAAATATAGTAAGACAAAATGTGTTTGGGGCAAATAAACATGGATCACATTAACATCTAATGCACAGACTGTAAATACGTTATATGTAGTTTGCTAGCAACATATGCACCAACAGGCTTGTGTCATCTCAGAATTTACCTGGAACTTAAGCCCTTTGATTATTTTCCTCCATTTTATTTCTTTTTTGTTTGTTTCTATATATTACACACAGATATTAGTCATTTTTCATTTACTTGTGTGCATGTTTCTTCACCTCAATTTGTGCAACCCCAGTTGACTCAACTATTGTTTCTGTCATCCACTTGCGTCTTTGCATAAATTTATTGGCAATTGCACCACACAATTGCACCACATTTTCCTTCTCTTTGCACTTGGAAGAGAAATTAGTTTGGAAAATCCAAAGAACCAGCTTGAGAGCTTTTTTCATGACTATATCCTTGATAGAAAGCAGTTCCATTGAAAACTGGGGACACTGTTGCAATGAGCATCACAAAATAAATTTAATTTTCCTATGTTGTATCACGATTGCATCAGAAATCTCTCTCAAAATTGGCTAGATAGCAGGTTTTTTGTAATATGGGGGACCTGAACCTGTAACACTTAAGAACTGAACAAGACTCATAGAATGATATCTTTATCTAAAATGGACTATTCTGACAGATTACTTACACAACCGTACTTGATTACCCAATGCCACCATGTCAACACCATGACATTCAAATTGGCTCAGTGCACCAGAACAAAAGACTTACCTGGACATCAAGGTTTGATGCTAATAACAGAGAATGCCATGCCAATTTACCACTTAAACTGAGGCAGTATGGTTGAAAGTAATCCAACATTGCATACGTTTTTAAACTAACTCTGTCTTCTCTTCTTTCTCTCTCGTCTTCAGAAAAGAAATGGTTTACAGATGAACCAGACAATTCCTACCCACGGAATATCCAGATCAAGCCCATGAGCACTCACATGGCCAACCAAGTCAACCAATACAAATCCACTAGTAGTCTGATTCCACCAATCAGAGAAGTTGAAGATGAATGCTGAACACAGGGTTTTCATGCTGACTCACCAGGCATCTGTACACTCTTTCAAAAGAGATGGGAGATCACCCATGGAGGATGATGATGATGACGACAGGGATGTTGAAGACTGACACATTTCTCTTCACTCATTCTTCTAATCAAGGGTTGGACAGAAACCCAAACTAGAAGGGACCTCCCCTTGTTAATACCTTTAATGTTACTTCCATGCTCTTGGACATAGTTTTATTTATTAATGTATCCATAGTGATGTACATAGTGACAATCAAATAAGGATTGTACAGCCCCTTCTCCTTCGCACTTTTGGGATTTATTTTAAGCATTGAAAAAAAGAGTACTTCCTATAATTCTTTGCAATAGTGTACCTCTTTGTGTAACCAGACCCCAATGCTAATGTGACTGGTTATTGGAGGATAAGGGTTGCAGCGATAACATGTTCATATCATCTCCCAAAGATCCGCCCAGATGCGTCACGTCAAACCAGCTGGATTCATCAACTTCACATCCCCTGTCTTCTGTTCTATTTGCACTAAAACTGAACAAGTTTCTTTTGACAGAACAACTAGAACCATCAGATCTCCCTTCAACAAAATGTCTCTGAGGAGATGAAGGAAGGAAGGAAGGAAGGAAGGAAGGAAGGAAGGAAGGAAGGGGGAGAGAAGGCTGCTCAGCTTCGAAAGCATACTAGTCTTGTTCTTGGGTTGTTTTACATCATGTCATTGCTTAAGGTTTGCTACTCCTCTGTTGACTCATCATGTTGAGTGAGAGCATTCCACTCCTGCAGAACAAAATAATCTTTCATAACAGTAGTCTAAAAACGCAAAGATTGGTGCAGTGTTGGTGTATACTGGCTGAAAGAGAACCCTGTACCTGCTGTATGTATCTGCTGATACGTCAGATCATAAAGCCTGTGACTCTGTTTGAAGCGCCTATCGCATGAAACGTGCCTGAGGCCACTTCTATAACAGATACAGTGCGGTTGATCAACACAAACTACCCTTGTCCATCATGTATTCAGGAGCATTTACATTATGTGCACGCTTTGTGTGTGTGTGTGTGTGTGTGTGTGTGTGCGTGTGTGTGTTTGTGTGTGTGTTTGTGTGTGTGTGTGTTGCAGCCACTTGTCCTGATAAGTGGTCTCATCTCCTCTACCTTCAAAGGAACGGCATGTGGAATCTTTGCTCTACAAATGAAAGTCATGGTAGACAAAAAAGAGTAGACAAGTCTAGAGGGTTTGGATCTACAAACAAAATTATTATGTTGCATTAAAAATCAGACCAAAATCCCAAACTATGATTGAGCCAAGCTAACACGACTAGCAGCCGGTGTCCACCGTAACGCTTTGCCGTGATATCTGCGGCAGAATTTGGGAACACAAAAAGGGTGGTGTATTTTCTGAATGTTACGTCTGTTACAAAAAGTACATGTCTGAGGAAAGAAATGCCACATATTGCATAAAAGTGGGCTTCAATGGGTCCTCCTCTGATCAAAACAACTGCCTGGCACAGGGTTGGCACAGAGGCAGTAAAGAGCTTGGATGTTCTCTGTTGCCAATCCAGATGTCACACGCCTCAAAACTCTCAGGAGTTTAGCTGCTATGTTCGGTCCTCTCACATGAGGAAAGGCTCAAACATAGATGGGTGGAAATGCAACAATGCACACAGACTGCTAATAAGGATACTGCAGAGGAACCAGTGTTCTTTATGGTAGCCTGTGTGCAACAGGAGCGTGTGTTTTGCACGTTTAGGCACTGTTAGATCCAAATCCAGCTGGGTTAGTGATGGAGGACCGAGGCATTAGCCTTGTACTCCTAATACATGAACGTCATGCAAATATGTAGTGGGATTCATACATTTAAACGTAATTATTTTGTATCAATAAACATCATCAATTTGTATTTATTTTTCTAGACAAGAACCAAGTGAAAAGTATTACGGGAGATAAAAAGACTCAATAACATCTTTTACCTACATATCAAAGGATTTTGACTTGGACTATATCACCCTTCTGCGCCCTCTTTAACAACTGCATCACTCTGGAGCCAATAAAGCTTAGACTAGCTTGCATTTTGAAACCACTATCTTCAGCCTGGCAGCTCAGCTATAGAGACTGTTGGGTGCTTGTAGAAATAGATTAAGGCTCATCTGACTCCTCTAGATGCACAGATGAGCCACATCTACTAAATATTGGGTCTACTGCTAAGCATCCCGAGCTGCAAACATGCAGACAGAAAGATGGGTGAAAAGGAGTTATGGGACGGAAAATGGTGTGTTTACATGGAGAGCAGAACAGAGTGGTAATAAAAACGTGAAGATCATAGAGTCACTCTCTCTGTGTGCAGGCCAGAACTGAATAACCTTGATTAGTTCAGTTTGACCTAAATTAGGTCTCTAGTGTGGAGGAAGAGTGTGTATTTTACACCTATGCACAGTGTGCTGGTGTTTTCACAAGATCAGATTTCAAATATGACAGGGAGACACAGTAGTTCATTGCAGTGATTTTCTCTATAGGCTATAAAGAAAAATGAAGTTAAAATAATTTGAAATATGAAAAACATAATATTGTGCTAAATATGTAGGTGTAAATTCAACCCATAATAACATACACATTTCTTTTTCAAACAAAATTATCTGAGCTTCAATGTCCGTCTATTGGGTGTGTTTCAAATATACTGAAGCCTCATACACATTGTCCTGAAGTGAACTTTTGAACTGTGATTACATCATTGTCACACTTTGTAGCAAATAGATTTCTTTTCAGAAAATATGTGAGTAAAATGTATGTATAGTTGGGTTGGTAATGGCAACTTGCTAGCCTGAACATTAAGGAACTATTAATATTTGATAATGGCATTGACTTATTATACATAGAATCGACAAACTGATTGTTATGTTGAAAAAAAAGACACATGTTTATCTTGAAAATGAAATATCCTGGTTTCTTGTGGGAGAATATTAAGTAGACAAGCGGAATTTGATCTGGTTTATCAGCCATTAGAAAGAAGAAGGTAGCACCAATTCAGCAGAGGTTATCAAAAGAGAGAACATCCTTAATTCCCCTGTTTTTATTTCTTTGTGTTATTACAGGGTTTACATTCCATTTTGTCAGCTTGTCATCTGTCACAATCTGTCACAACTGCTTCTTATTTTTTTACAGAGTATTTTGTTAGGGTACTTAAACATAGCATTGTTCAGAAATAAAACGGTACATGCTGCAAATTGGCATTAACATAAACTCACAAAGTTATGCACCATTTGTTTCCTTATGCTTGATTACTGTGCTTTTTCTACCTGAACCCTCATTGTGCTACTCATTCAGGCTACTCAAACAATGGACTGAGCTTTCTTTCCTTCCTACACCTTGTCATATGTCTGTTAGATGTTTTAGGTCTTTGCATTGTATACCTCTAAAGTTTTTTAGAGTGTTTTTTGAAGTGCCATGACGAATTTAGTTAAGCAAGCATCCTTCAGTCATTCTGGGACACAAGCTCGCTTTGAGGGAGCTGAGTCCAAGTGTTTTCCACCATGAGAGCGGTGTAATGTACTGGCATGGAGAACATCCAAGCCATCAATGCCTCCATGCCAGTATAGTGCCAGGCAATGCAGAAGGTCAAGAGGAGGGCCCACATTAAGTCCCACTATAGCGAAAAGTGGCATTCAGGAGGCCTGAGAGACAGCCGGGGCAGATGGAAGCCCCGGTCATCATACCACACATTTGGATGACTGAAAGATGCACATAGAGGCACATGCCTGTAACATCAGATGTGTTGTTGTCTACTGAACAAAACAAAGACTATGATGCGTCATACGTAACTGTTACAGTATGTTGCATTATTTTTGTTAGTCTATTTTTTGCTGTAAACGATGGATATAATAACTTATTTGCTGGGAATTGTACTAGATATAATAGAACATATAACACTTATGGGGATGGGCGGTGGGTCTCAAGTCTTAACAATACATTAAAATTGCAATCAGCAATTTTTTTGTTTAAAAAAAGAAGAAAAGTTGCAATTTTTGCTTATTACTTTTGGCTGCCTATCAGTTCAGGAAGAATTCAGGACATTGTTTTTGCGTATCAAAGATAGGATTTGTTGGCATATCGTCATTGCAGCAAACAGGAGTTTGACATAGCAGTCTAATAGTTTGGATGTGTTCTAGATATGATGGATAAATTGATTATTTGATGGTGCTGAGTTGATCTACCTGACTCTGTCAAATATAATCTGCTGATAAATACACTGTCTTGTACAAAAAGGTTGTACATAGATTGTACATGGTTTCTTTTTGTATTTTCTCAAATTAAAATGGATGTATTTGTGTTCTAAACCTGGAAACTCTCCTCTTTTTTATTTATTTTACTACTACTTGTACTCTCTTAAGCACTTTTTATGCCTGAGACTAAGAACATATACTCAATAACCTTACTTAGGTATTACACAGTCCTTGTTCTTTAGCATTTCTAATTTATGCTACCATTTTAGAGGGAAATATAATTAAGTTAAGACAAACACGTTTATTTTAGATCTATTTATTGTTATTATTATTATTTATGCTGGTTCCTTTACAGATTAAGAGTCATAATGTATTTTGTCATAATTAAATGTTACAATAAAGTAATACATGTCAAATTATAGTACTGTATGTCATACAAATGTCATAGTAGTGTCATGAATAATTTTTGTCATAAGAAATCATAATATTGTATGTCATGAAAAGTCATACAATTGTCATAGCACAGTATGTCATAAATAATGTCAAAAAAGAATGAGTAAACAAAATGTCATTCTGTGTGTACAAAAATTAATAATAGTCATAATATACAGTAGTATACCCTAAAGAAATTCATTAAAAATTTCATAGTACTATATAGTGTTTCATATATAAGTAATAGTATAGTATGTTATAAAACAAGTCAGAACAAAATCATAGTTTTGTATGACAATAATATGTACAAAAAGGTCATAGTAAAGTATGTCACCAAAAATGTCATATAAAGTCATATGTCACAAAAACCACAAGTCATAGTATAGTATAGTATCTCACTAAAAAGTATAAAAAGTATTTCACAAAAAGTCAGAGTAAATTAATAGTATAGTGAGTGACAAAGTCATCAAACAAAAGAGGATAGTATTTCAAAAAGTCATAGAATGCTGTCTCACAAAAAGTTCTCAAATAGTACTATAGGATGTCAAACAAGTCATAAAAATTTAGTCACAAAAAGTCATAGTATTGAATGTAAAAAAGTCTTTCAAAAGGTATAGTACAGTATACAACATGAATGTCAAAACTCATAGAATAGTATGTCACAAAATTGTTATAGTTTAGTACGTCACTAAAATATATAAAATAGCATAGTATTTCACCAAAAAAAATAAAAAAGTCATAGAATAGTATGTCACAAAAAAGCATCAAAAAAGTAAGAGGATAGTATGTCCAAAAACGTCATGATGAAAAAGGTCCTTAAAATGTCATAGTATAGAATGTCGAACAATATAATAAAAATCATGTCACAAAAAGTCATAAAAAGATCATAGTACGTCAAAAACAAACTACATTGTGTAAGAATTTCTCGCATCTAGCATTGAGATCATATAGCACAATCAATTTTCTCTTGCCACACAGTTCAAAGTACATACTGCTGTTACGGTAGCTGTCACGCTTCAAATACCAAAATTGTACAAAAGGCCATCTTTTAAAAGTCAATAACGCAAAAGGTGGAGCAGTGTATCCTGTATGTCCCTTACCGGCTGTGGTATTTCAAGATGGCGCATGACTATGGTGAGTCTACCCCAGTTCACACAAGCGCAAATCTAAAATTTCAAGCCAATAGAAATACTTGAAATTGATGGTTGTGGTCAACATTTACAAAAAAATGACAAGTTTTGGAACGGGCAACAAAGATTTACAAACGTTACATAACGTAGCTTCAAAAACATAGTATAGTAGAGTATGTTGCAAAAATGTCATAAATAGTCATAGTAAATTACGTCACAAAAAATGTCAAAAGAAGTCATAGTATAGTATGTCACAAAAACTATTAAAAAGTCACAGTATAGTATGTCATAAAAAGTAATAAAAAGTCATAGTGTAGTATTTCACGAAATTCATAAAAAAGAAAAAAAAATAGTATTGTATGTCAAAAAGTCTTAGAATAGTCTGTCACAAAAAGCCATAGCATAGTATAGTATGTTGCAAAAAATGTTCTAAAACTTCCTTCCTTCAAAAAACAAAAAATTCAGGAAAAAGTTTTATGTCACAAAAAAATAAAAAAAAATAATGGTATAGTATGTCACAAAGTATAAAAAGTCACAGTACAGTATTTCACAAAAATTGTAAAAAACTAAGAGGATAGTATTACAAAAAAGTAATTAGTATAGTGTATCACAAAAAGGTCTTAAAAAAGTTATGGTATAGTATGTCAAACAATGTCATAAAACTTACAAAAATTGTCACAAAAAGTCATAAAAATGTCATAGTATGTCCAAAAAATCTTTAAAAACGTATAGTACAGCATGTCACAAAAAAGTCATAGTCATTGTGAATGATGTCACAAAAATTCATAAAATGTCTTTCAAAAAAGGGTATTGAATAGTCATAGTATAGTCCATCACAAAAAAGTCATAGTATAATCCGTCAGAAAGGTTCTTAAGGTTCTAAAAAAGTCATATGTCACAAAAACCTAAAAGAAATCATAGTATATTATATCACCAAACATCGTAAAAAATCATACACAAAACGCATAGTATAGTGTGTCACAAAAAATCATAGTATAGTATAGTAAGCCACTAAAAAAGTATAAAAGTCGTAGTATAGTATTTCCCCAAAAAATAATAAAATGGTCATAAAATAGTATGTCACAAAAAAGTCATAAGGACAGTATCACAGAAAAGTTCATTGTAAATTGTGTCACAAAAAGTCCTAAAAAAGTCAGAGTGTGTCAAAAAAGCATTTAAAAAGGTAAAGTATAGTAAAGTAAGTCACAAAAATGTCAGAAGAAATCATAGTAAAGTATGTCCCAAAAAAATGTGTACATTATACACATGACAGTATGTCATAAAAAGTAATAAAAGTAATAAAAAATGTCATGGTATAGTATGTCAAAAAAGTCTTTAAAAAGGTATAGTATAGTATAGTATAATATAATATAAAATAATACAATATTGTATAGTATAGTATAGCATAGTATAGTGGGTGCCTGCATAGCTCAGTCTGTAGAGTGGGCGTCCATATATTGAGGTTTACTCCTCAACGCAGTGGGCCGGGGTACGACTCCAACCTGCAGCCTGCATGTCGTTCCCCCTCCCTCTACCCTTTCATCTCTTCAGCTGTACTGTCAACAAAGTCAAAAAACACCTAAAAAGGCCCCAAAAATAATCTTAAAAAAGTCATAGTATAGTATCTCACAAAAAATGTCATAACAAATCATAGTATAGTATGTCACAAAAAAGTCATAAAAACAAAGTGTAACATGTCACATAAAAAGTCATAGTAAGCAACACAAAAATCATAAAAACATCATAGTTTAGTGTGGCACAAAAAGTCATAAAAGTCATAGTAAGCCACAAAAAAATTCATAAAAAAGTCATAGTATAGTATATCACAACAAATCATAGTATAGTATGTCACAAAAAAGTCATAAAAACAAAGTGTAACATGTCACATAAAAAGTCATAGTAAGCAACATAAAAAGTCATAAAAACATCATAGTTTAGTGTGGCACAAAAAGTCATAAAAGTCATAGTAAGCCACAAAAAGATTCATAAAAAAGTCATAGTATAGTATATCACAACAAATCATAGTGCAGTCTCACAAAAAGTAATTAAAATGCATAGTCTAGTATGTCACAAAAAAGTCAGGAAAAAGACTTAATATAGTACAAATAAAAGATTGTCAGAGTATAGTATGTCCCTAAAAAGTCATAAAAAGTCATATTATAAAATGTCACAAAAAATGTCGCAACAAATTATAATGTAGGTTTTCACATAAAAGTCATAAAAACTAAATGTAATATGTCACAAAAAAATCCTATAAAGTCATAGTAAGCCACAAAAAATTCATACAAACGTCATAGTTTAGTATGTCACAAAAAACTCATAGTGTAGTTCATCACAAAAAAATCACACAAAGTCATAGTAAGCCACAAAAAATTCATAAAAACCTCAAACTTTAGCATCTCACAAAAAAGTAAAAACAAGTCTTAGTATAGTATGTCACAAAAAAGTTTAAAAAAACTCATAGTATAGTGAAGTATGTCTCAAAAAGTCATAAAAAAGTCATAGTATGGTATGTCACAAAAAAGTCAGGAAAAAGACATAACATAGTATGTCACAAAATATTGAACAAAAGTCATGGTATAGTGCGTCACTAAAAAGTAATAAAAAAGTCATAGTATAGTACTTCACAAAAAATGTCATAATAAATCATAATGTAGTATGTCACAAAAAAGTCACAAGTACAAAATGTAATATGTCATAAAAAATCATAAAAAGTCATAGTAAGCCACAAAAAATCATAGTTTGTAGTATGTCACAAAAGGTCGTAGTACAGTACGTCACAGACAAATCATACTGAGTCATAGTAAGCCACAAAAAGTCATAAAAAGTCATTGTATAGCATGTCACAAAAATGTCATCGAAAAGTATCTCACAAAAAAGTTATGAAAAAGTCATAGTATAATATGTCACAAACAAATGTCGTAAAAAAGTCATTGTATTGTATGTTACAAAAATATAGAATATAGAATGTCACATAAATGTCATGAAAAAATAATAGGATAGTATGTCACAATAACGTCATAAAAAGTCGAAGTATGCCACAAAAAAGTCATTTTTTATTACATGAATCAGATGAAAGTAATTGAATCTAGTAATCAAGCAGCAGTCAGTCGGTCGGTAAGTCGGTGAGCTTCTAATTGTTGTTACTCAAAGATGTCAAATCAATCAATCAATCAATCAATCAATCAATCAATCAATCAATCAATCAATCAATCACTTTTATTTGTCACATGAATTTGTACAAGGCCCTATTGCAGTGAAATGCAATCTCGGTAGCTTCTTCAAAATGTAACATACAGAAAAAGAGTCACCAGGTTGAACAGGATTCAGGATTCCATAAATAGACTACACAGAGTCCCACCATGCACCTACACAAGATGAAATGAAACTCTTTGGACAAACATGAAAATTAAAAACAAGCTCCACATTTTACAATAATGACTCAGAAACATACTTTTTCATACTTTTTAGGGGACTTAATTGTCACTAAATTGATTTATGAACTTTGAATACTTGTGAAGACCCCACAGACACCCGGCCTTGACAATGATCAGGCAACATAAGCAAACAACACTAGTGTCATCACATTTTACAAGTTTTGAAATTCTTTTTCCGATTGAGCCCTGCCCAAAAAAACTCGCAGACAAAAAAGCATAGACAGAAATCTCTCAATGGAAATAAACAAAAATGTATTGTAGACTACATTTAGCAGAACATTGTTTGTTCATGAAGGGCCCCATTGCTCATAGTGTGAAGCTGATTTTTGCAGGGCCTTTAAGTTCCTTTAACACTAATAATAGCTCACTATTTACCCACACAACCACATCAAAAATAACAAGAAATATCACAGCATATACATGTGACTATACCACTTTTCAGTATATATACAATGGACAGGTACTGTAAAATTGCAATAGACCCAGTGCCTGACCTTGACTTTCACCAGGGGAAGCCTCAGATAAATGGATATTGTATTTTATCAATCCCCACCGTGTGGAGGGGTCGGTGACCCCACGGTCCAAGTTGCACCGCCAATCTTCTTATCCATCAAGCCTGGCATTAGTCTTGATTTACGTTTACTGACATGCTATTAGCTGCTCCATCACTTTAACCTGTCAGACTGTCAATCAACAGGGATCCACGGTGATGGGTAGGAATAGCATTCAAATCACATTCTGTCCACATTGGGTCGTCTCTCCACGGAGACGGTGAGTGGATGAGCAGAGGATATCATACCAGGCATCTCACTGTGTTGTTATGTCAGGGCTGAGAAGGATTTGGCATCACAACGGGATGTGTAGCAACTTAATGTTGATTGGGTTAACAGAATCGTTATTGCAGGGGTAAATATATTGGGAAAATAATCATTTTTCCCATTTTGGAGCTTTAACATTAACACAAGCAAAGCCTAGACGGTAACAAGCGTGTCATTAAATTGGGCTGAAGTTGAAGGAATTTTTAACCTTTAAATAATACAGCAATTTTACAACTTAAATAGTCTGCTCCTAGATACACTGTTCTTAACACTGTATCGCTTGTGTCAAGGGTATTGAGATACCTCTTGAGATCCTTCAAACATGATGAGCAGCACCTATTCTAAGGTGTTATGATGAGGCAGGATGACTTCTCAGACATTGACTCACTCTTATTTGATAGCTAGAAATCAGTGGACATCTCAAAAGTCTCTGGGCCCTGCCCGCTTCTCCTCCCCCTTATCCTCTATGCTCCTAAGCTGAAGTGTGCAATTTCACACTCCAACGTCAAACAGACGGTCAGAAGGGGAATATATGACCCACCCTGGCATTTGTCCTCATTTCTCTCTCAAATGTGCAAACACTATTACCCTTGGGTTATCTTAAGTGGTGTGGTGGAGATTCGCAGCATCTCCTCTCTTCCCCTTGCTAGACACACCATCAAAACAGGACAAGCAGCAGGGATGGAGCAGGGGTAAAAGACAGAGTGAGGCAGAGGGGCAAAGCGATGGAAATGGAGCAGATGTTTGTGTGGCTGTTGATTTGTGGCCTGATAAGGGTGCTACACAGGCAGCTGGAATTGATGGCTTGTTAGTGAGGACGGGGCCCTATGTGAGTTGTTTTCAAAATGATTGATTTACAATAAAGTGGCTCCGGGTGTGTGCATGCAGGCAGAACTGATGCAGATCGATCCCACTGAAATTGATTGATCAGCCATTTAGCTTGGCAATGTGTTTACCGAACGAAACAGAGCAGGACTCTCCTCCAGGCATCTCTCCCCCCATAAAGCAAAGGAGAAATGCCACCTCTGGGCTTGTCTTGTTGCTTTGGCAGTGGCAGCAAAAACAAGCCATATCAGAATATAAACCATAAAAACGCAATCATACAGTGAGTAACACTGGCATAAACGTTTACGATTGTGTATTTTATTCTGCTATCAACGTGTCCTTCTGCAACTCAGAGATACTGTGCCTTTAAAAGTATTGACTTACGTGCTCTATGCAAAGGGACAAACACCGTTAGCCTTATCACAGTGTCAAATTGAGACTTTCAGGGGGAGGCATAGAAATAACTAATAACATTGAATTTTAGTAAACAAGCAGCTCGTTGTCAGCCATACTTATAGCTGACACGCAAACAACCTTTACCTGTTTTAGAATTGTTAAGATGACTATCATACATAATGTGGAAAAGCCCTTGAGTGTTAAGTGCCTTGTCTATGTTTAGTGTCTTCCGCAATTTTTCCAAACAGTGCATGCAAGGGTCTCTGTGTACATTTTATAAGGAGTTGTATTGATGGATGTAGCACAAGGACAATGTTTACTATGTGACCTCTGTGACTTTTCCTCACTTCCTCCCTGCCAAAACAAACCTCTCCACCACTCTGCTAAGGACTTAAATCACCTGTCCTCAGACGCCTCATCCTGTTATTTGGATAATTGCCAACAAGAACAATCTTTTTCATTCACAACAGCCTGCAGTGGCCCCATCATGTTCCTTATTAACAATTTTACACACTTGGTCGCAGCGAGAGGGTGTCAGAATGCCAATAATATTTACCGTCTGCTGTGCGGGCTATTCAGGGGAGGCTGAGTGTTGCTGATTGCCCTGACAGAAGCTGACAGCACCCTGAACCTGAGATCCCTGCAAATCGACTAAGCAGTGTTTTCTTCTTAAGGCAGCAGCTGGGTGTGCCTGTGGCCATGAACCAGGTGATGGAGCACAACACCGTTTATGTGTTAGTGCCTGAAAACAAACAAAGCCAATCTTTCTCTGCATCTTTAAACATGCACTGGCTGATGGAAGATCATAAGCCCTGACATCAGATCAAGGAAGAATCATGCAAATAAAAAAACATAACAGACCCTTTTCTCAAAGGTTGTGAAAAACAATCTGAATTGTTTTGCTTCTTCATTTTCCCATTGGGAATAAACTGTCCATTTTAGATGTCATTAAGGGTCATTTAGCAAATCAATGGGCTGCAATGTTTAAAATAATCTACCAAAAGAGTTGGGAGGCAGGTAATGTAACACCTGTCTTGGGAATATTGGGCCTTCTCAGTCAAATCGTCCAATCTGTAATGATCTTCATAACATTGATGTTGACACCAATTATAGCATTTCTCTTTGCCCCCTGACAATTTCGCACAAACACACACCTGGTTACCTAAAACATATCAACATTAATGGATGTGGCTGCGCATGTGTGAAAAGGAGACACTGTGTTTGAACGAAAGAGATAAAAAGAGAGATCCAAAGACTGGGCCCCCATCCCAATTCAGCCGTGTTAATAGTTTCCATGACAATGAGGCATGCTCAGCGTATCAGTTGTGGCCCAGATAAACAGTGATCCTTCACGCAAACAAGAAGGTCATTACAGCAGCTTGTCAAATCAATGCCCAGTGTGTCCAAGTTGATTAAGACATCTCCCCTCAGCTCTGACACTCTGTCGATAGCAGTGGGTGCACTATGCAGTGGGGGCATGGTGATGTCTATGTGGTGGATTATGCCTGTGTGTGTCTGTGTGGCTGTGTGAGTGTGTTGGGATGGTGTACTCCCGCCCTGTCCGCATGCACACATACACACACACCAGCACAAACACACACGCTGTACTCAGATGATTGGAGCGAAATACCCATCAGTCAGGGAGCCGAGATGGACTAATGATTCCCTGTGCTGCCTATTAGAACTACATGACAACTCAATCCTGCTCACGGAAAGAGAAATGGAGGAGAGAGGGAGATGGGATAGGAGGGGGTAGGGTGGGGTGGGAATTGGCAAGGAGGGGGTGAATAAAGAGACAGAGGAAAAGAAGAAGAAAAGAAAAAGTGACCTTGTAGCAGCATCATTTGAAGCTGAATTAAATTGGCAAGAGCAGCTAATCTTTACCTGGGGGCGATTAACAGAACTAAAGGAGAACAACAAAGGCACAGAGGTTGGCTTTTCTATTTTTCCTGCCTGCCACTGCCATTTGAAATTTGTATTTCTGAAAAAAGTAGACAAATCTTCCTCTCTAAGCCCGTTGCTGATAGTGGGATTTTCTATCTGACACACAAACCATAACAGGCTGTCATTGTAGCTGGTGCTTTATCGTGAAATCACAATTATGTTCTTGAATCAGGCAGCTTGGGTTACCATGTTGCAAATCATCATTCTGATATTATTAACAAGACAAGGCCATTCATTAGATTATGTTCCTTATTTGGTAACTCGAAAATGTTGCTCTGCTACGTACAATAATTTCTAATGCAAAGTAATACAAAGAAAAACTTTTCCCCTCATTGCGAAATAATGGGATGCTATTTGTAGGAAGGGAATTACTTGAAGTTTAGCCTATGCACTACACTCAGTCTCATAGCCTCTCTCTTCTCACAGGCTAATCAATATGTTTGGAGTGAAAGACAAGGTTAGGCCTATCAACCTGTCTGAGAGAGTAAGAGAAAAAAAACATTGCTAATACCCAAATGCGAAGGTTCACGGCTGAATTTTACCCACACATTGAAAAGAAGAAGTGTAACAACCAATAAACCTTTAGCTCAGGGACATTAAAACTAACTTCAGTGGGAAGCTCAATATTTTGTGCTGTCGGCATTAAATCACCATATACATATTTAAAATGGTGAATGATTTGTAGCTGTGATTTTTTGTGAGAACAACTCTGCTTTTGCACAGCTTCAAGTGTATACATTATTGTATAAATACAAAACAAATTACTTTTTTATGACAATTTGTACAGACATTCATGGTCTATTGCCACCAAAATGTTTACAGTAGTCCAATACTTTGGTTTTTCATCAAACTACAGCAACTAATGACATTCCCATCAGACTTTGCTGTACTTTGTGATAAATGTTAATCAGCAAATGTTAGCATGCTAACATGCTAAACTAAGATGGCGAATATGGTAAAGAGTGTACCTACTAAATATCAGCATTTTAACATTGCTATTAGGATCAGGTGATTTTAACGTGTTTATATTGTGGCCAGGTTGGATCAGCGGTAGAGCAGGTGCACGTGTACTGAGAGGTTCATGCCTCAATACAGAGGTCCGGGGTTCAACTTCGATGTATGACAATTTCCTGCATGTCTTCCTCCTTTCTCACCTAATTGTCCAAAAATTAAAGGTGGAAAAAAAACTCGTTGATGTTAGCATACAGCTTTACAGAACTGCTAGCTGTAGACTTGTTATAATATCAATGAACTGATTTGCAATTTTAATTTTCAATGATATATTTAACAAAACTGTTAATTTACTGCCAACACTGAGTTTGAATTATTCACTTTTTATTTTTTATAAGCTTCACATACAGCCACATCCACTATACTGTTATTTGATTTATTTAACGTTTTCAATGTGATTTTTGATTCTGTATTCACCTTTCTTGTTGCAGTCTTTCCACAATTGTAGAAAAAGCATTTGATCGCAGTTATTTCCTCAAATTTGCTGCCTGCCTGAAACAACTGTTAACCCAAATTACATCAATTTCACATAATAAGTAGCCAAGTTTCTATAGTAAAGTAAACAAAGGAGAGTCAATATGTCTCTTTTAAATGCTCCACACACAGAGAGGAAAAACACTGTATACTTAAAACATGAGCTGCCTACCACTGACCACCAATATTACTCCCATAAAAGCAGGATTGGCTGCAGTAAATAGCTTCTCACCTTCAGAGCATTCATGATTCAAGAATTTCATTTGTGCAAAGCCATACCCCGTGGGAGGTGGGCTTGATCTCCATGTCTTTAAGGATGGCCCCAGAACAGATCTCCCTCACCTTTTCCTCACAATTAGTCACAGCCGAGTGTCAAAAACTAAACTGCCTCTGTATGTCACTGTCACCGGCCAAGGCCAAGTTGAACAGCTTGAGAGACTTCCCTCCGGAGGACCCTATACTGTAGATAGGATCGAAGCGCCGCAGGAAATACCACCAAGTCTGACACGCTACATAACACACTCCTCCCTCAGGTCACGCCCCTGTGGGGCCCATAAAGTGTGTATTCAAATGAAATGTATAAACATTGTTTACAGCTCAAAGAGATTCATGGGGCATATTCTCTTGCGTTTTGAAGTGTAATTTCTGCATCCACTAAGCTTCCCATGGTGATCCAGAAAGGCAGTCACATAAACTGCAGCAGCCAGTTGCATGATAGAGTGTGATATCAATGGTAGGTACACATCACTTAGCTCAATGTACAGTACACTGTTTATTCAAATATTCTTTTGTGCCTCAACAGAGTCAAGCTGAATTGCCCATGTGAGAAAAACACCTATCTCTCCTTAGGGATTTTTCTAGTTCTTGTTCATGTCCAATTGTCAGAAAAACTGGCACACCGCATATACTCAATCTGCATCTCCACCCTCAGGAACTGAAAGAAAATAGAAGTAAATGCCAATATTTCCAGAAATTTTCTTTGACATGTTTGATTTTTTAAGTCAAGCGTGTAAAATCAATGGCTGATGATTTGTGTCATGTTGCTCTAGGGCCTCAGGGCACAAACATTTAAATGCCAACATTGCATGTCCTCTGCCTTACCATTCTGTATAATTACATGTCGCCTGCCAAATGAAAATAGTTGTTTAAAATATGTAGCTGAAGCAGCAAAAGAGAAAGTGCCTCTCTTGATATACATCAGATCACACGCAGCCATTAGAAAGAATTGTATTTTATTTGTTTCTTATATGTGTTATTGTTAAAGGAATATTTAGAGAAAGTGAAACAAAGAGTTCAAATTTCACTCCAAAAATTGCATCAAACAATGTTGCTCTTCAAAACAAAACCCCAACCAAAACATGTTGCATTGTTGTTGTACAATATTTAGCACTGACACTGACAATAATTAATATTCATGAGAATGCAACTTTGCAGCCCCCTAGGATGGTTAAATTAATTATGCTAACAGGGTCATTTAACTGCTTTATTCAAAGCAAGCAATTCTCGTGCAATAAATGACACAATAATTACACACACAATCTAACAAGACGACAGTGATGAGTGTTGGAGTGACACACTAATCTCCATAAAGTACAAAGAACACATTTACACACACACACACACACACACACACACACACAGAAAAACAGAAGTCAAATCTATACAGGCAAGATGAAAGAACAACAAAACCCAGCTAACAGTTTTACATCCGCTGCAGCTTCTTTCTCTATGAGTAGTAAATATGATTTGTTACCACGTGTTATTATTTAGCGTTATTCATCTTCTCTGTCAGTGCACACAGAGGGGTAATAGAAATGCCAGCAAGGTGGCTGATTTACTTAGTAAAATTTTCATCTCAAGGCTTGTGAGACATGATTGGAGTCTGTAAGAGTAACGGGAAATCATACATTATGTAGGTGAATCTGACTCGACCTTGAGACTTCTCAGCACAGGCCATATATTACCAACATAGCGACCTTCCCATTCCGAAGATACATCTGATGTGTTTAAGGCTGTTTTACAATGCATTAGGAGGGCTTTACATGTGCTGAGCTCACTTTATTTGCTCATACATTTCACAGGAAGAGTTTAGTGTCAGCCTGATGGGGACCATTCACTGTGACTGAGTCACTTGTCGAGACAAATGAGCCCGTAGAAACCGACCGAGGCGGTGGATAATAAGCATTTCAAAGCAGATTCCCACTTTTGCCTTTTTATTTCCCTTCAATATACAACACATTTACTATTCAGTGAACCCTTGATGATTCCACTTCATCGTGAATTCTCACATGCTGCGATTGATTGACCTGCATCTTGAAAACAGAGAATGGATATAATTTTTCCCACCGAGTGATGGGGCATCGGGATCAATATTCTCACTGTTGGTTAAGCTTTTGCAACCTTTAGAATATCAGCTTCAATCGATCTCTCTCACATAATTGTCTGTATTTGCAAATCAAGTTTTTTTTCTTTTGTATGCCAATGACATTTGGAATGCCTCAAGGTCTTGTTATGTGACCCGTTGAAATAGCCAAGGTAAAGGGCACAAAACACAGATTCATTAGCATGTAACATTTATTGTCCATGCCTCCCTCTTTCTACTTTTCACCTCTGCGCTATAAACATGTGGGGAGAGTGAGGCCATTTTGTATTTCCATATAAAAAGCCCCATAATTATAGAGCGGGGGGTGAAGACGGTTGTTCCCTTATCTGAGGAAATGATAAGGGAGTACCAGGCCCTGTGAAAGAACCAAGTCCATTTTGACATAATTGGCAGTGGAATTATTTATGACATTAATTGCCACATTATCGACTGGCTGTCAGCTCCTGTGTCAGTCTGTCGATCTTTCTTAGTAGAAAGAGCCAGCTCAGCCTGGTGCGCCACTGACAAGCTAATTACTACAGCACAACCCTGAATGACAAATGTTACTCATCTAAAACCAGGCCCGGAAATAAGGGCCACTTCCCCCCCTCAAGCTTCTCTGGATCAACTGAGACTGCAGTGTGCTGACAAAAGTCTTCAGGTGCAGGAGGAAAATAGTTTGTATGTCAGACAGAAAGAGAGAAAGAGAGAGAGGGAGGGCGGGAGAGAGCTTTCTAGAGCCAGGGGGACAGTTAAGTCTAAATCTCACCCCATCCTGTTTGCTGCTCTGCTATCAGTGGCTAGTTGTCACTCATAAAGAAAAGTCTCTTTTTTTCTCCCTTTGCCTTCATGTAAATTTGCATTAGCTCATGACAATCAGTCATCAGGCTGCGGGCTGATACGTAGTGACGGGGTGAGTGGCACTTATTTCTTTTGACAGTGAGTCACACACTAGTGTGCCTATTGGGGAGGTGAGTTTTGCTGTGCCACCAATGTATTATCGAGCTCAGCGATTATACAACATGTAAACACATTTTATCTTTCTCCAAATTTGAAAAAATTTTCACAATTTTTTGTAAAGAAAATAGCGTGTGCAATAATTTTGCTTTTAAATATTTCAAAAGATAACAGCAATTTCTCTCCTTGAGCATTTAAGGAGAGACATTGTATGCATTTTGGTGTTTTTTCCAAAGGTTTACTATTTCCTTTGCATTGCATTGTTGGACAGATGTGTCCATAAACAGCAACCTCAACACATATTAGTATCATAATTATCAAGTTATAA
>NC_048423.1:10054427-10186050 GCF_013103735.1 Etheostoma cragini | reverse complement strand
ACACACACACACACACACACACACACACACACACACACACACACACACACGCAGTCCAGTAGAGGAGCCTGCAGGGCTACTATAGCAGAATGTCACTGATCTGCTCTGATGAAGTGGCGTGCCATTTGTTCAGCCAAGAAGTTACGAAGGAGCAGCCGCAATGACGAAGCTGAGGGTCAAGGAGGGCATCGCCTACAGGTAGATAGCCGCAGCTCACACCTTAATTAATCTACTGTCCGGGATGCCAGGCATCCCATTCATCTCCTCACATGCACAAAGTCGCATGTAAAGCATATGTCAACCTGCTCTCGCACTCCCCGCCCATCCAATAATGCAGTTTGTGTTGATGTGGCAGCTCAGGATGCGTCCTTGACGAGGATAGAAAGTGACACACACCAAACTCGGTGTGTCCCCCAGCCAGCTTCAATGGCTCGGGGCCTGTCAATTCCAGCTCTGTCAGTGGCACTGGCTCAATGGCAGTGCCTGTGACACATGTCACAAAGTTTTAAATGTCTGCTCTTTTCAGCAGGATGGCTGGGCTCGCGCCGCAGCCAGGGGAAGGATGACATTTTGTGTTGTGCGGAGAGGGGGGGGGGAACTTGTTGTGGCTCCCCTCTTCCTACCTCCTCTGGCTGTCAGCCCCAGTTTCCTCTGAGCATATCAAAATACAGACAAATAAACCTTGTCATTCTGAAACGCCGGCACTAGTGACCAGGCTCCTGAATGGCATGTCAGCTGGAACATGGTCACACAGTTGTGTAGGAAGTGGTGTATAAGCTCAGGCAAGCAGGCATGCATACTCTCACATGCACACAATCTTTAAGATAATAGAAATAAGAAATTAACAGACATTGTAAACAAACATCACATGAGGCTATCTCTGACCTTTCCTTCATCTGTCTGTGGATAATTGATTCGTGTGTCTGAAGTGCAACACGGCTTCTTTCAAATCCCATATACAGCAAGCCTGTCCTTTCAATCTCATTACCATGCTTTATTCAGCTACTTCACCTCTAAAGGATGTGTTTAAGCCTAATGATTTGAGCTGAGATCTTTTTATCCACTCTTGAAGTTGTAATGACAAGTAACATTGGGCTATTCAAAATGCTAATTGGCTCTGTTGGCTTAATACAGGAAACAATGTATTAATGTGATAAACATTTGGTCATCAGGAAAACTGTGTATTGTGGTGGAAGAGGAAACTCATGTGAAAAAACAAGAGTTCTTTGAAAAAGTGTATGGTAAGGCTGGCTTGAGACTTGATTTGACACTATAAATAAAATTTAATTGAGTACCTTTAGACCTGCATCAATTTGACAATAGACACATGTTAGTTGAGCCATTTTAATCACTTGAAGTCAACCAGCTAATGAAATTTTATGTTGGATCACATACATCACATTATTCATGTCAAAATGACAAATTATGCTAAAAGATAGTAGCATTGTATCTTGTGTTGTTCTTGATGTGATAAGGTATTAAAAACCATAATAAACAAATCTAAAACCACGGTGATCATAAAAGTATTATCAAATGTAAAAAAAAAAAAATTAAAACATGCATTTCAACCCTACAACAATATATAACAATATTCTAGTAGATGCAATTTTCTAAATAGTATTATACATTGTTTGCAATGCATCACAAAACAATGCAAATAATGAAGGGAATATTTCAGTATGATGTACTGGTTGAAGAACACTGGCAGAAAAATGCAAAACAACATTTACCCATAACGATATACCCGGAATGCACACTTGGTTACAACACTGTTCTTCATTAAAGCTGGTATTGGAATGTTTTTGACATTAAAAGCTGCATTTGATAAATCTTTACACGTTCTAACATATACAGACTTCAAACGGAAACGGACATTGCTCAGATAACAGACATATAACCGGACATCTTTTTTTTTTTCAAAGAGACACAAAGATAAAATTCATTCAATAAAATTCATTCAAACAAAAGACTGAACATAATTCTGCAGTCAGCAACGGACTAAACAAGATACACTTATCATTGCTCAAGTTTGGACTAAAAAGCTTAGGGATGTTTAACGAGGCAATATAAACCTTGTTCTGTCAAACTCTTTGTGATGTCTAATTTTTTTAAACAGCAGTTGTGTGTGTCCTTGTGTGTGTGTGTTTGTGTGTGTGTGTGTAAAAGAGAGAAAGAGAGAGATGAGTCTATGTCAGGCCCCAGGTGTGTGACCGTCACCCCTTTCACCCTTGATTAGTGGCAGCAGTGGACGGGTGATCCATCATGGCTGTCAAAGCAAAGGATGCAATTGGCTGGGTGTGTTTGTCACTGACTGTGTGTAAGAGAACGAAAGGGAGAGAAAGAGACTGTCCGTGTGTGTTTGTGTGTGTGTGTATGTCCGTGTGTGCGTGTCGAGATGTGCGGTTGCTGATGCTTAGCGGCAATCATGTCAGTTGGAGTGTCATCTCTGACTCTGAACTGGAAGCAGGGAGGCAAAAGCAGACCCAGCTCAGCAAAGGAGGCCGTAACTATGAGGCTGGAATACGACCTTAAAAAACAACATTCCCCTAAGATAACATCTTTTGATTTAGTTTAAATATTATTTTTTTTACAGTTGGAGATTATGTGACTCAAATATCACCAGTGCTTTTAATGAAGAGAGATTGATTTGACCCTCTTTTGTTCTGTTAACAATTCCTTGTCACTCATGTCCCTCTTTGTGCCTGACCAGCTGTCCATCAGAGTTGGTCGTTTCGGATGAATCTGTTGCCTTCTGAGTGCTTGCCATAGTAGATGTAGCGACACTTGGCGAATACTCCTAAAACAAAGTGAGAGAGAATAAAATTAGGTGTGGGTCATGCTTGTAATTTTAAAAATAAACAAGAAAACTTTGATAAATAAAATTAATTTTCTATTTTAATGTATTGACCTTATTGTTTGACTGGATTTGTACTGTATTTCTTGGAATATTTCAGTGATAGACAGATAAACTATATATCAACTTAGCATATGCTGATCAGTAATTTCTTCATCACAAACATACTTGACATATTCACATATATTATGTTGTGTAATATTTGAGTTGTAGATGAGCAGCAGTGCTCCCAACCTGTTGAGCGAGACCCTCACAAGGGATCCACAAACTGATGTAACCACAGAATGAAACCATTGCAAATTTCAAAACATTCAAAACTAGGCGTTAACATTTTATGAGGTAGTAACTTTATTCAATATGTTTGTGAGACCTCAAGGACACAGACAATAAGTTTCAGTGAGAAATGTAAACATGTTTTTTTACTACTGTACAAAAACTCCACAGGGTAGCTTTAAATGGCACAACTGAAGTGTAGGGGATGAGAGGTGGTGCTGCAAAGGATGAGCATCTTGTTCCAGAGAAAGACCAGTGTGGCCTCGGGGCAGAGTCCTGACAGCAACAGGCTCACAGCCCCCACCCATCACAGCAATTCATTATTCAATTATCAGCATGCAAGGTATTTGAGTATGTGCATGTAATAGGCTAAAAAAAACCACTAGATAATACCGATCAATTTTAGAGCTGAGAACTGAGACTACTACTAAGACAGACTCTACAGTATGAACAGTATAAGTTAAGCAAAGGTGCGCTCATTTAGAGAAATCAGTTAACCAGAATCCTGAAAAAGAAGCCACATGCATACTATGAAGGAATCCAAGATGGCCGGCAGTGCTTTGTTGTTGTAGTGAGAGGTGTTACCGTCCAGTGAGACGGCTGCCCAGAGCTCTCTGACTGGTCTGCTCTTACTCTGATGTCACAGGGCTCCAACTGCCACTTGATGAATGTGGCGGGCTGTAGCTAGGTGTCATCTCTCACAAAATGAGGCAAGGACAAGTGGCATTAGTGCTGTCAATGATCCTATGACAGCAGAACAGATACAGCTTTCGCCAGACTTTCTAAATAGACATCAAGTGTATTATGAGAGTAGGGGGGGCTGGGCGAAAGACAGGGCAGAAAAGGAGAGACTTATGGGAGAGGCGGCGTTGCAGAGGGATGAGGGAAGCTCCAAGCGCTAAGTCCAATCACATAATCCAAAGAGACATTGTCATGGGCGGGGAGAGAGTGGCAACAAAGTGACAGAAAGCAGAGACAGGGACAGAGATACTGGTGCCATATTAGTGCCAAGCATATTCTGATGCCACCCTCAATTCTAACCAAACCTGACACATCGCTCTCGTTCCCCCACTCTCTGTGACTCTTCAAAGTAGGCTCCACCAAGTCACATGCGCACATATACAGTATACACACACACACACATATACACTTACACACGAGAACGCGCACACACACACACACACACACACACACACGCAGACAAACAGCAGTCCCTTCCAGCAGAAGTGGGTGTTCTGTCAGGCGGAGGAGCAGTACAGCAGCAGCCCACAGGCCCGAGGACAAGCTCAGTCAATCTAAATCTGGACTTTGTAGTGGAGCAGTGCTCATTTCCCTCATAGCCCAGCTACTTGAGGTGATCCAAACACTGAAGTGTGAGGAGCTGTCACCTCCGATAAAATCCGGGACCAGCTCCATGCCTGCCTGCTCCCCCGGTGTGTGAGGGGTACATATACATGTGTGCTTCTCTGACAGTGAGGAGATTGGTGTGCGTGTGTGTGTGCGTGTGTGTGTGTGTGTGTGTGTGTGTGTGTGTGTGTGTGTGGGGGGGGGGGGGGGGGGGGGGGGGGGGGGGGGGGGGGGGGGGGGGGGGGGGGGGGGGGGGGGGGTATTTCAGCTGCCGTGATTTGCCTGGGGATATAGGTGCCACGGCTGGAGACTGGGCTTGACACCACAGGACTCGGGGTGTCTCACAGCGCTCTGATCATATGGGCACAGGGGCCTTTCACATATTCACAGCTTACCCGGCGAGAAACTCACTCTCTCCAGGAGTGGGGCCCTTAAAGAGATTACCCACTGAGGAACCAGAACCAAGACTCCTATGAGACATTACCTAGAGGGGATATATTTGTAGGTTGCAACCAAAGCCTTTCAGAGATAACCTTCACAGATGAAGGAACTAAAGCTAAAGGCCCCTCAAGCCTTCACACTCTGCTGAGCTCGTCACTAGCCCGTGGGAACTCAGGAGGATTGGAAAGGAACACATTCTGAGATTCGCCAGCACCAATCAGAAAGCTGTGGCAATGTGTGACCTGTAATTCTCCAACAGTGCTTTAAACAAAAAGCTATATCTGTAAACAAAGGAGAAATGGAAGAGTAAATTAGGGAAAAGGGCAGTACAAAGAACAGAGTTGAGGTCCCAGTGGGTGAAAAAGTGCCCAAATGTGTCTTAATTTTCTATGCAACCTGGCTCAAGCTCTGGATACTTTTCAACACTGCATTAAGTAGTGTGGTTTGTGCATAAGCATACTCTAGTTTGCTGTGTTCCCTTCACAGCGAGAGCCTACTCTTATTATGAGAGAAACCAAGAGAAAGATGGGGTGGTTAGAGACCCAGAAGAGAATAACTAAGCCAAACTCACTCTTACATAACGCCTTCTGAGGGCACGCTTATGCCTGTGGGGTTCCGCCTGATGAACAGATACTTAATAACAAGTGGTTCAGTGACAAACCCAGTAGTCTACAATATCCTCTGTGTATCCTAAGCCATGGATGAGCACACTTGAATCAACACCCACACTCTGAGCCATAGACACATTATCGCAAACCCATACACACTTTCATCTCATGCACTCAAATATAGCACACAGTGAGAACAGTGGGAGAAGCCATTAAAGTGACAGATTAACAAAGTGATGTGGAGGCTACTGTTTCCATCATGCCCTGGTGGAGGAACAATCAGGCCTTTGTTCTGCATATGTCACATGGCACCTTGTTGTTTTTAAGGGGAGTAGCTAAAGCTCTTGTCTTTATTAAAAGACTGTACAGTCTGCATCTTGTATCTTCCTCTTGGTGAATGTTGTAGTGTAAGTTCAGTGTCAGAAAGTGTGGTATTTTCAGAGCTGATTACCCAAAGCATGTGTCCTCTCCATGGGGGCTTGATAGGCCATTCTGCCACAGTGTGAGTAAGCCAGCTGTACAAAGCCTCCTATGTACAGTGCTCAAATATCATATTAACACATATGGTAACAAAAGTTTTTTTGTGTGAATATATATTTTTTCTATATGAAGTATAAAGCCACTAAACCAATACCTTCCGACAACTGAGGACTCGAGATCTGGCAAAGGTTTCAATCTGTGATACTTTAATGCCTTGTTGGACTAAATCACCATGCTATATAAACAGAAGTTTACAAGTTGTTGATTAATACAGTGTCAGTCAGCAGTAAGTGTCTAGCTGCAGCAGTCCAGCTCATGCTCTTGGTTACATATTTCATTAACTAAACTGTAACCTGGGTATCTATACAGATTTATCTCTCTTTAAAATGTTTCTAATGAATACTTTATTCATGCATTTTCAAGGACACTTAATATCAAAATACTTACTACAATTTATTAGAAAGACTAAATTATGTCTAATTTCATCCTAGATAGATAGCAGAAGCCCTGTATGTTTCCAAGTTATCCCACATTCCAGCTCTCAGTTCCACAGTATAGTTTTCTTAATGGAGTCTTTAATATGTTTTTTTAGAAAGCTACACAATTAGTGTGTAGATTCGCAGGGACAGAAAGTGTGAGATAGTTAGTAAGTTTAGATGTGGTAAGGCTTAGAATTCTGCTAGCCAACTTAAAACTCACATACATGGCTACAAGCTGGATTCAGGTCGAGACCCGTGTTAATAGAGCTGTAGAGAGCTGTGAGGTGGCAGGTCAACAGGAGCACACAGCATATCAAGCATGTAATATATTACTAATACATAAATCCAGTGTGCAGTTCTGGATTCAAAAGTACTACTTCATTTTATTCCATGTCACTGTAGCCACCAGGCAATGTCTTTAAAATAATATTTAAAATAATAATAATTACAATAATAATAATGCCAGGACAGTGTGTTGTGGAGATCTACATATATTTCTAATTCTAGTTTGTCTTTGACAGTTGAAGACATGCTATAAACTGACAAAGGTACGGTTTCAGGTGCAGAAGCAAATCTAAAGTAGAAATAATGACGACAATAATAATAACAACAACAACAACAAAACTTTCTAGGATGTCATCACTCCAAAATAGATGGTGAGGCTACATATTGATCTTTCAGATTATTATTATTATTATTTAGTAATACAACTAAAGCTTCTGTTTGGGATTCCTAGCACTCTACACTATCATGTCCTGCTTCAAATCTCAGCATTTAATCAACATCCCCCCCCCCCCCCCCCCCCCCCCCCCCCCCCCCCACCACACACACACACACACACACACACGCACACACACACACACACAAAGAGAGAGAAAGTCAGAGAGAGGAGGGAGATGGAGTGGGTTTAATGATTGTTCCCTGCATAAAATCAGCTTGACTCTCTTCAAGGGCCATCAATATGTCACAGAAAGACACATCCGACGGATGTAGCTTTTAACATCAAGGTTATCTATTCTTGGCATGAATCCACTCCCTCCACTCCTGTAGTCTCCTTTTCTTCTCTTCTCCTCTCTCCTCTCGACTGCTCCACTCTCTCTTTCTACTTCTGTACACTCTTACCCTCTTATTTGCTTTCTTTGATTCCTATGTTTCACTCCCTGTATTTTTTTTCGCCCCTGCTTTTCTGTAGTTTGACCACTTAGCCAACAATTTCATCAGTGCTGCCATCCATCAGGGAAAAAAAAACGCATGTAAAAAAAAGTCAATTAACAAGGCAATTACACTTTCTATATTATCTCCAAGGGCTGAAATAATACTGCCGGGCAGGTGGGGGATGGGGTCAGATGGAGCTGGGGCAAGCATCCATAAGACTTGGTGCGAGAGTGACTTATGAGCTTGGGCCATAGGTTGTTGTGAGCTAGGGCTATTATTGTGGGCACAATCCATCTCCGGCTGTCCTTTTATCAGTTCAGCCCAACGTCATGAGATGGAGTCACCACCTCCTCGCCATAGGGAGGCCTGCAGACAGATAATCCCCTGCGTCCCATAAACCAACGGCCAGTGGACTGTGATTCAGCCTACAGAGAGGCGGGCAGCCACACACAGCACATTGCCATGGAGTGAAATTATATTGTTTCACTTAGTATTGGTATGTTGGACATGTATGTCAATGTGTGTAGGTTTGCTAGTTTGTATTTTTTCTTAAAAGTACCTTAACAGTATTTATTTGCAAAGTCTCTTATTGTATGTGGTACTATGCATTTGCTCTATGTTTGATTTCAGGATGGCGGAGGCCAATCAAATGCCAAATGAAGTCATTTATGTGACTAAAGATGGGCTTAATTTGTCCAAAAGATACCAGCAGAAATGGAATGTGAAGCTGAGTTCATGTAGGACACATTCACTTCAGAAGTGTTCTTCCACACGCCATCCAGCTGCTTCTCAACAGTATATTGCATGAGAGAAATACAAAAATAACTATAAATACTTGCTAAACTTGCTAAAACAATGTTTTCCAGCAGGCAATGCAGCATCCAGTGGCTGCAGTTTATTGTACTTTTCTTCTCCCAGGCTCAGCTAAATCTTCCCTTTTTATAGTGTTACTATGCACTTCTGCTGAGACAAAAAACAAACCCCTACTGTGTATTTTTCTGGAGTATTTCCCTGTAATTCCCATGTAGTGAACAGAGAAAGTCACACTGCTCTATGTGAACAAACCTCAATAGGGAAAGAACAGAGTATTTAACTATATATTTATCCATCTAAAATGTTCTGTTGTACTACAGTTTGTAACATTTTCTATCACTTTCTTTTTATTTATTTTTTTTTTTACTGAAAACAGAGTGTGCTATAACGTTTTGTGATGGAAGAAAAAAAGGGTTCACACATTTCTTATATTATCGTCAATAACAAAGAAAACAAGATGTATTACATTAAACTGTGCCTTAGAACAAGGATTCTACAGAGATGCATTCTTTTCTTTTACTTCATTTATCTTATTTAAGGGATTAAATGCTTCTATTGTGTTGAAAGAAATTGCTGGTTGTTAAAATCAACTATGCTGCCACCAATGTTGTGTAACTACTTTTTCAGATATAAGAAGTAGTGCAACGTGCTACTGCTGAAAATTAGGTAAGGAAGCGTAGTTACTTTTCCCAGGGACATATTTGACAGCGAGATTCTACAAACAGAACATGCCAGGCAGAGACAAAGCTGTGAGAGATGGGCTCATACACGCAGCGGACCGTTGTGGACGGATATATATATATATATATATATATATATATATATATATATATATATATATTATATATATATATAGTGAAGAGGAGAGAGTAGTACTGAAAAAAGAATAAGATGACTCACTTAAGTTAAAAATATTGATGGGACCAACATAAGGACCCTCCTATTACCATTTTTATGATGCACATTCCTCATAAAAGAAATTTAGGCTTAATATGACATGCTGAAACTTAATCCATCTTCACTCCATCTTTACTCTACTAATAGACTCCCTTGTCAATTAGTTACCCATTCTAACAGGTGTCACCCATTTCTCTTGGGTCTCAAACCAAACTCCTGTGCATAACTTTGAAAATGGAAGTGACATTTGTCTTCTCCCAATAAAAAAAATATTTACTCCATTACACATAAATAGCTGTCATTATGATACATGCCCTGGGCTCGGGCCTTCCCGGTTCCCCTTCTGGCTGTTTACTGCGGCCAACAACTGCAGTGCCTGCATGTTCTCAACTTCAGCATATTGATTAAACTTTTAAATAGCTGCCATATAACCCTGGGACATCAGGAAGATTAATTTGCGTCAATGTTCATCTGTAATTCATTAGCCATTTATACTCTCCACATCCACACAGGGAAATGCACCCCATTTTTCACCCAAGCAGAGGCAGGGGAGAAGGTAGAGAGAAAGAGGGATGGAAGGAGGGCAGGAGACAGGAAGGAGGGGATTATACAGCCTACAATAGAAGTACTATAACGAGCCAAGAGTGCATAGCATGGCAAGCAGAGCAGTAAAACATCCAGTATGAATACTAAAAGATACACACTTATATACAGTATATGGTACCCACAATTAGCTATCAATTCCTGAGAAGAATATACATTGCAGGAATAGTCTGAGCTCATAACAAGCCCTCATGATGAGATGCCTTTCCATCAACCTGGCAAACACAGCATAACAGTTGCTTTCTTAGTTGAAATTTAAAAGTCTCTGACATCAGACTTTCAAAATACTTGCCTGCAATGTTGTATACTTCCTGTCAGTCAGTCAGTGATTAGCCTGTCACCCATTCAAAAATCATGTTTCACAACCACGGTATACTATTACAAAATGCATTCAAACATATTTTTGAGCTTTAATTAATTGCCATGTTCTGTGTTTTTGCTTCCATTGTTGGAGCAAACTTTTATTTCATTTTACTTCAGAAAACGAGAGAGATGTATGAACTGTGTACATAACTTGGGTAAAAACAACACATGCACATGCACGCAAGCACGCACGCTCACACACAAAGCCAACAATGGTTGAAAAGTAAGAGGGAGAGAGTGTGTGAGTTGGAGGTGGAGAGTTGAAAGATTTGCTATTGCCACAGGCTGAAAGGCTGTCAGGAGGAGGTTGCGGGGTCGTGGCTCAACCAGCTCTAATCAATACTAGGTTGATTTTGCCATATGATTCTTCTTAAACACAATGTGTAAGTTTTTATATTATATTAAATTGAAGTATAGAGTTAAACATAATTAATTATTAGACAAATAATGGATCACATACAATACTGCATGTATCAGCAACTTTGGTTTACATCTGAAAAATGACAATCCATCTCTGTCAGTTCACTAAATGGCTATCATCAAACACTTTAAATTGAGGACGGCATAATTCATTGATGGGTGAATTCCAGTTATAACCAGATAAATGCCTATCAGTCTTTGTTCTTCCAACTTATGAGGATGAGAAGGAAATTGAATTCTGGGGCACATAAATTTTGACTGAAGAAAGAGATTACCGTTGTGGGAGGGGGGTCTAATGAAAAAAAAAAATTTGAAATTAATTTCAGTGACATTTATTCCACATACAGCCAGGAGAGAACACTGGTTACAGTAGCTCTGGAGTCAAGAGATAAGAGGAGGGTTGTTTAAGGCGGGGGACTGAGAGAGTTTACAAAGTCCTAAGTCCCCTTAAAGCGCCTTTCTCAAGGCATCCACTATCATCTAGCCAACTCACTGACAACTCTCTCTTGTAAGCACAATAATGACAAGTCAGATACTTACTGCTAGAGTTATTGAAAGGGTTCATCTACCTTTTAAGGGCACATGAAACGCGTAATGACGCCAGTGATCAATAGTGTTCATTTTCTCCGTCAACATTTGAATCACAAATCACCACCCATGCACACCACACGGCCTGACACTGATCGATTGTGTTCTTCATTACACCCAGGATTTGTAATTAAAAGAAAAGCAGAGATAAGTGGTTCAAACCCTTGACCGAAATAGAAAGAAAAAGTGAAAATTGCAATTAGAGGTTTGGCTGTGTTTGGTAATGGTGTCGTTAATAAGAGCGGCTAGTGAGTCACTCAATGAAGGTTTAATCACTGTGACAGGATTCAATAACAAAAGAGCATAACATTAATCACCAGAGAGTGATAACTTCACTGTTCATCTCTTTGACATTGGAGGAAGGGATGAATTAATGATGCTCTCCATCCGAACACATTAAATAATAATTATCAGGCAAAACAGCATGAAAGGGACTGCATAATGAACCCCATTGTCAGGTCAATTACAACCACATAAAACTGTTCAAAGGGAAGTAGCTTGTTACTAGATAGCCATGCAAGAAAGGACAGCAGTGGCTTCATCGGTGGAAGGTGCTGGGTGACCTATTCCCTGTTATATCAGGGCTTAAAGTGTCTTTAAGAGGTTGTTACAGTTTATACTTAGAGGGCACCAAAACTCTGTCGAGCTGAAGAAGCCTACTGTAAAGAGCTCGAAGCGTTCAGCGAGGCGTTCAGCGTGGAACACATTGGAAATTGGCAAGCAAAAGATAAATGACGTGACAATGACAGTGTTTTGCCGGCTCTAAAGCAATGTTAGTCGCTAAGTGTCATGTTAACTAAACTCAACCACACAGACAATGATGGACTTCACGCATCAGTGGACAAAATGGCACCTCGCTACCTGTCAGTGACAATTTCCATCAAACCAAAGATGGCCAGAACATTTTGCCACGAGATGAAATGCTGCTTGAGTTTTTACAAATGCATAAAAACATGCACGGATAATAAAGCATTGGAAATAGTTTTCTTCCTTCATTACACCAAAAAATTGACTATGGTTGTTTCATAAAGCTTTTGCCTTTCACTCTGCACCATGCGCATCAGGTTGTCCTCTAGCTGCTCTTCTTGAGCTAGACATCAATTACCGCATGGCTGCTACCACTCTGAGACACCTCCTTAAACAAACAGCCTGGCACCTCCAACATGACACATATCAATACTATTCTGACGTCTTGTTCCACAGTCGTTCCCCTCAGACCCTGGCTGGCTGCACCTACCTGACCGAAGTGTACAGGGTTGGCTGTAGTCCTTCACACTTTCCTACCCTGCAGACATCAAACACTTATTACTCCCCTTCCTGGCCCTGCTAACTGACTGGCCTGTCTGGGCCACACAGGGACCCCATTATTAGAGTCATTTCAGTGCCCATCCTGACGCCTGTTAGGCAGTTCTCTACCTGGGGCTCCTGCTCCCTGCCTGCCCGACTGAGTGCCTGGCCAGCCAAACAGTGATTGGACATGACATGGTGACAGAAAACAGGGTAGAAGGGCTATAGAAATAAAAGAACAGAGAAGGCAAGAGTGAGGCGGACAGAGATGGGGAGAGAGGAAGTTGGGTATGTTAGCCAGGACCCTTGTGGCATAGGGTGTGCCCATCAACACGGATGAGCGTTAGCCAAGAGCCGCATGTCACAATGATGGAGGGGCTGGATCACTCAC
This sequence comes from Etheostoma cragini, assembly GCF_013103735.1. NCBI lineage: Eukaryota > Metazoa > Chordata > Actinopteri > Perciformes > Percidae > Etheostoma > Etheostoma cragini. The sequence continues at coordinate 10,173,051 of NC_048423.1, read as the reverse complement.
ATCAGAGCTTCATCTGACTGGAAGATATCAATCTCCAGGCCTAATCCAATAGGACATGGTAAAATATCCTTTAACATTGCTCTCCGACCCTGCCTTTTGAGTCCCCTGCTTCTGTCTCTCTCACAGCTGTAAATGTGTGTAACCTTCATTGTTGGACCTCTATCGACCACACTCATTTTCACATCCCATTTCCCATGTCTCTAGCACTGACAGTCAAATTATGATGGACAAAACAGTACCTTGACACATGGCATTTAGCACGATTTTTCACTATAGGTGGCAAGAAAAAAAGAAAGAAAAAATGTGCAGAACACTACATCTGTGCAGCATCAAGATTCTGCATTTACAGTATGTCTTGAAACAGGGTATTTAAGTGTGGTTTTGTTCAGGTTTATTGGATAATGCATATGTGATGTACAATGTGAACTCATAACCTAATTCCTGTAACTGCTTCTTACTTGACTTCTCCTTTTGACAATACTTAAAAATCACTTTAATGTATTCCTTTATTTAGATTTATTGTATTTACAGCATGTAAATACTGTATGCATTATGTTGGCATCATACTGGCCTTAGAACATCTTCCCAAAGTACTGCAATTGAAAATGATGTTCTTACTGGTAAAATTATTTCAGTCAGTGAGTTCTAAATTATTTACAGAAAAAGTCTATACTGTATAGCAGTAAGCAAGTAACCAAAACATATTGTAATCATTTTTTGAAATAAGGTTGAAGTGACAAAAACATGAATTCTGGGTGACATCATTTGGTGCTCAAAATTATGGTGTCAAATTACAAGCCGTCATTTCCTGCCAGAACTTAAAATAACAAACCCACACTAGCCAATCAGATGCGAGGCTAAGTTGATAGTAGGTTTGTGTTTTGTGTAATATTTCATACCCCTCTGGCCTCCCTGTGCCTTATTCAGACAGATGGCTCCACTGTTACTCTACTTCTCTTAATTAATATGACATATCCCCTGTTCACATGCAGAGAGTGAGGGAGGGGATATAGATAGAGGTATGAGGGAATGATTAACTGTGGGTATGTCCCTCATTGTGAGAAATGATCTTGCCTCCTCTTCTCTTCTCAGTCCTCCCTCCCACCTCTCTTAATTTCCGTCTCCCTCACTCTCTTCTCTGTGTCTCTCTTTGGCTCAATTCACGTCTTTCTGCGCCCTCCCCTCTCTTTCTCTTTTGCCCTATCTCTGTCTCCCTTCTTTTTCCCTTTCATCTCCTCTCCCCCTGACACTCTCGGACTGTCCCCAGCCCCCTGCACATCTCCTGACAGGTAGAATAATAACGCTCGTACATCACTGCCCCGAAAAGTCCAATAACCTAAATCTTCACTTGCCACACACCCCGGGACTCAATTACTTTATTGACATGTAATCTTCATAAGGGGAGAAATATTGAGCATGTAAGGTCAGCCGGTTATGAAGACATATTATCATATTATCTGCATGAGGGTTGTAGGGGCTAGGACCTGACAAAGCTAATTATAATGGTACATGTTTCAGAGCTCAGAGCGTATTATCTGCTTGGCTGCTTGGTTGAGCCACAGCTGAGGTATAGAGGAGACGGGGATGAGATTTCAAACCTAATAGGGGCTGGATGTCATCTCAGGGCATGGGAATTAATGAAGCCAAATATTATCGACTGCACATCACAGCACTAATATCCCTGATTTGCTCATTGTATTTGTCAGGATTACCTCGCCATAATCCCTATAGTTTACAGCATATCACAATACAAGCTGACCAAGAGGGCAATTTCCAAAACTGTACAATAAAAAAAATACCATTCCTTCAAGTGTCCTATATAAAGTGCAATACGGTGTTAGTGCTATAGCTTGAGCTGTTCCTCAGCTGAATTGTCACAGTGGGTTAGTGACGGCAGGAAGGACAGATGCCCATGGCTGTGTTATCGCTTCTCTCCCAAGGTTATCTTAATATCATCCTTTCTATTCAGCTATTACTATCTACTGTCTGCTACATCAAGCAAAACAATAACAGAGGCAATGGTACAGCATATTTTAACAGTACCCTTATAAAACAATGCATTTACTCTTTACCATGAGGGTATGATGCAAAGGAGAAAAAATGTAACCAAGCTCATTAGTTACAGAAACACATGGACATGGATAAGAGGGCACAAAACAAACAGTTGGCTAGCCCTGAGACATTGCATCTCAGGGTCACAGTGTGCAAACAAAGAATCTCACCGCCGGACATGTTCATTTCACTTAATCCAATTCCATGCCTATGCCCCTATCTCTGTTATCCAACTGTCCAATTCCTTTGCTCACAACTGCTGCTGCAAAGGATGCCTAAAATGGTGTGGAGCGGTTGGCCAGCAATGTCAAAGGTTATGTTTTAACACTTGCTAATGGTGTCACATGGAGAGACATATTTTAGCTTTCTTTTGAGGGTCTCCAGGCACTCAGCACTCCAAAGGATGGAAATGTGCTATCTACTTACACTAAAATAATTAGTTTTCATTTTCAACATTTTTAGTTTCTTAATGACATTTGACTGTACAGAGTCCTATGTTCTTCTGCATTTTTTTTCATGAAGCACATATTAAATCAGTAAATAACACTCAAGTACATACTCTCAAAACACAAATACATTTTTAAAAAATTACATCTTTCTGAGCGGACATGATATGATTTGATGGCTACCAATTCTGAAGGTTTAGTTTTGAGTATTTCTGTCCTGAGGGAGGGGAAGGAAGGAAATAGCCTTTTAAATCACAACAATCTGGAATAAATTCATGTGTTAGACCAAAAATGACTCAGTCAATCCAATCATGTTGCGTTGCAGTGACATAACATGCCAGAAACTATCTGCGAATCAAATTACGATGGTGAAATAACTTGTCCGCTCACATCATCATGACAGAGAGACCTGCTCCGTCTGCTTAAAGTGACTTCAGCAAATCAAAGTGACAGATTAAAAGGTTGTTTTGGACTCCTTAGCATTTCAGTGACCTCGATCTTTTCATTCTGTTTTAGCTAGAAAGTTGATTCCACTACAAACCATTAAAGACCTGCTGCTTCCTGTAACCAACGCTCCCCTTTATATTTTTAGAGAGATAAAATGCATGTCAGTTCAACAAAATAGCACTGACAATCATTTCAAGTTGACCTTCTGGACTTTAAGACAGGGCAAGACAAGCTGACCCATATGTATGTAACACTATGCCTGTGTTTGGTGCAGCTCAAATGTTGTTCATCAGCTTGATAGTGACAGTATAGTAAATAGAAGCCCTGCAATCCCAGTGTATAGGATAATGACCTTCTCTTCTCTTTACAAGCAGAAAATCCAAATAAGGCTTTCACACAGCCCGCAATAAATAATCTAAATGGCACTTAATGTGAGATATGCTGATACTCTCACAATAGTTTGTGTTCAGACATCACAGCTTACTGTCTCCCAATTGTATATTGATGCAGAGGCAGTTGACAATAAATCATTGGATTCACCAGTGAGTGAGAAAACAGTTTAGACAATGGCCCAATGGAGCTTACGGTAATTGACAGATGAGTTCAGCTCTTTCCGCCACAATAGCTTTGGAGCATTGAGGGTACCTGGGAATGACTGCGTGTGTGTGTGTGTGTGTGTGTGTGTGTGTGTGTGTATGATATCAGCATAATTATTAATGACTATTTATGAATAAAAAACCTCAAACCTCTATAATTGTTCAATGCAACATCTGTCCCATAGAAGTTTTATATAACTATGTTTTAAAAGACAATTCTGTTCTTATTTTCAATATTTATCAATCATTATGGATAATAGTAAAATTGTACGCACCAGGTTAATTGCTAGGATCTGGGAATGTGGCAACTTTGCTACAAAAAAGTCAAGAAGAATACATGAGCAGTCAGACTACTAAAAACCAGGTTAGCTGTTGGGTGGATAAAATGAAAGCAGTAAAATGATGAACCGAACTGTATGTTGTAAACATCCATCACGGTTTCTAGACCGACTTCATTGTTGACCTACCTACTTGCCTTTATCTTACCTTTAAGATTCCCTGTGCAATGCAACATTTCAGGCCCACTCAACTTTGGTTTTACCTCCCTAAAAGTAGGCCACTTGGACCTGGACCACAGGACACCACTCTATGTAGCTGTGTAAATGATCACTGGTGGCCCCCTTTCTAACTACATATTAGGGATTTCTTGGCATGTATAACTCCGTTATCATCGTGTCTGACAGAATCTGGCTAAAAACTGTCTGATTGGTCTGTCACTCAAGATGTTTGCTCCGAGGTGCTGCTGAGTTCCTAGATAACAGCAAGTGCTTTGGCGAGTACACTATTGTCATAACCATCAGAAATACTGCCCAAAACTAAAAAAGTAAAACAGAGATCATTATTTTTTTTAAATTCTAGGTAAAGTCTGATTAAATGTATGTGATTCTGTGATTCATTTTTTCATATGTGCTATCATTACTATGGAGATACGCAAGCATCTGCATGTTTGTGTTCATATACTTTACAACATGGCTTAGCTGTTAACAGGTACCTGTTAAGGTACCTGTTTTCGTGTGTGATTGCCACTTGGACCTGGACCACAGGACACCACTCTATGTAGCTGTGTAAATGATCACTGGTGGCCCCCTTTCTCACTACATATTAGGGATTTCTTGGCATGTATAACTCCGTTATCATCGTGTCTGACAGAAAAGTTCAGTGATGTAGCACAGCTGTTAAGCCATGCAGAATGTGTTGTCACCCAGCATGATAAACTATCCACCGAGTGAATTGGATTCTAATTTGTTGGATCCATTAACCAGAATAGCATTAAGGCATGTTTCCATCCTGAATGATTACTGTGTGAGATCAGTTACCCTAGACCTACGATCTACAGTAAATATAATTTATTAAAACACCTTGATTAGGATATATGACCCTACATAAACCAACAAGACACATGCATTTAGCAGGTAGTGTACCTAATTTTGTTAACTTGCTGTATCATGCAATATAAAATATTTTACATTGCGTTTCTGTGTAAACATCCCTGATAATGTACAATAATTACAAATCTGCAAGGACTTATTGATGTCTGATCTTGTCCCCTTTAGCATGACAAGTTGTCCAGCATCTGCCAGCATGTTAGTAGTTATTCATCAGAATGAAGGGTAGTGAGCCCTCTCACACAGACAGACTCTGCCTGCTCACCAAGCAATTTGTTTCAAGGGGTACTGACACAGAAGAAAACTGGTGGACCCAACATCCATCCTGCTGTAAAAATATCCAAAACCATCTGGCAGCTAAACTTCATCTTAAATTACAATGATGGACTCCCACCTTTGGAAACCATAAAGCTACAAAAACCTGCTCCAACTTCTGACTGAAAGTACAGCTGGAAAGCACAGGCCCTATCTCAGCTGTCCTGAACCACTACTACAAATCACGGTGGAAAAATAATAATGTTCCGCTACTTTACTGAGAATGGCCAGTGCAACTGGGAAGAACACCAAAGTCCAAAGCACCAGCGGTGTGTTTTTCCAAGAGGGCCGGGCCTGCTTGGCAGAAACTCATGTCCTTGTCTAATTGTCTGATACATTTGGAGTAGAAGCTAACATATTGCTTCAAACTTGCGTCTGTAAGTTTTAACGGTTGGGTTTGTGTCATCATAAAAAACAAAGGTTTGACAGCAGTGCTCCCAGACTAGATTTAGGAGGCAGCTGAGAAAATGGTTCAAAGTTAGCAATCATCATATTTCAGTGGTGATGGATCAAGGAATTCAAAACTGTGATTGTTCGCTTTCATCGTCAGTGTGCAAAATGCTTAATTTTCATTATAAAGTTACATAGGTATTTCACAAAAGCTACAGCATCAGATTCATTTGTACAGGGACTTTTTATTAAAAACATTCAGATAGAAGATGTCTATTTTGATCTGAAAACTCTTTGTGTGATCATAATGACATTGGTTAGATCACTTCAATCGAAACAACTCCAGCTTACTTTAAACTATGAAACATCCTTTATTAAGTAAAAATAACCCGTGGGGAAATATTTACTTTTATACCACAGGTAAGATGAACTAACACACAAATATCTTGAAATGGCTCAGAAGATGACAGTCCTATATTTTGACTTTAAGTTTTTGCTGTATACGACCAAAATCAGTTTAAAAACTCAAGACACTCAGGAGACTCTTTCAGCTACATCAAAAGGCAAGGTAAAAACAATAGTGTCACTGACATTTCCCCAAAACCAGCACAAACAGAATTATTCACACACTGTGAGCAGAGTGCCATCCGATAACGGTGAGATAATGACACTTGGTGGAAGGCAGCTTTCTCAAAGCAGTTTAGAGCTGGCACGTCAGAGTTCGGCAGTTAAGCCTGCCACGGAAGTTGAGGAGGTTATCCTGGCATTTTAATCTAGCCTGCTTCTGAAGGAGAAAACGTAGAGGTGATTTCCAGGGTAGTAATAACAAGGACAGGCCTGCCTCCAAAAATGAGCTCTCATCACTTTGGATGCGGACAGTACAGTGTTATGTGAGGCTGCTGTGAAGGATTGCAGGCCCGGTTCGCCTCGTCCCCTCTCCCCTCATCAATCTCTATAGGCCAGCTTTAATGGATATTCATGTTGCCGAGCCAATCCACTCCTCGGAGGAATAATATCCCATCATCTGACTCGCATAAAGGAAATAGAGCCTGTCCTCATACACAAGGAGTAGACACCACTGTGATCTGCAGCAGGAGTACTTTGCAAAAGAATAGATTGATGTGACTGTGACTGAATTTCCAGGTTCTTGTTCATTCAATACAATACAAGTCTGGGTAAGACAAATGTAGTATGAAACAGGTTTAACAATTAGTGTCTTATGTGTGTGTCTTAGTACTATAAATCACATTCACAAATGAACAAATACAGGTGCCTACACATGCACACACATACAGTAAAATAATACCTTATTACGTATATACTTACAGATTGTGGGATTAAAATTTTATAACCAGAAAGCGTAGAAAACTAATGACTTAATTTGATCTTTTTATTAAAATATTCTATTTGTATTATTTTCTGCTTTTTTTTTCCTTTATCATTTTTTTCTAAAATGACATAACTAAAAAGACATCAGTGTGTATTTTACATGAAAAAGCCATGCTTACTGGAAGGGTAAAAAATATCACAACAAATATGAAGGGTGTATTGCTGAGAACCCAGGAAAGTGCAGCGTGGAGTGCAAACTCATCATATTTATTAGCAGTGCATTATGGTTACATTGTGTTGAGAGGGGATCCCAATAAACTGTTACACTGCTGAATGGCATGCTGGGTACAGCTCGCTACAGTACATTCAAGAACAGATGAAGAAAGAGAAACCAGAGATGTTACACTGTAGCAAACCCAAACATTTCAAGCATCAGCGATGTAACTTTTGGAATGAAAGCTTTCATTTCCGGAAATAGCCTATTCGCAAATAGCTAGCTGTAATCAAATAACGCATACACTTTAGAATTGCTAGTGGTTGCAACTATGTCCTTCGCAGTTGTATTGCTCAGGGCCAAAAGAAAGCGTTGAGTGTAAAGTTATTGGGATGAGCAGTTCTTTAGGTGACTAAAATTTGTTTTTGCTGCTGACATGCAATTACAATTTGCCTCTCATTCACCCAATAACGCACACAGTCATACACCAATGGTAGTGAGCTGCCATGCAAGTCGCTGTTGGGGTTCAGTGTCTTGCTAATGGACACATTGTCAGAAATTTAACATGCAGACAGGAGGAGCCAGGGATCAATTAAAGGATTTAATAAATGTATTAAAGGACAATGCTTTACCTCCTAAGCCATAGCCATCCCATAAGGAAAAGTACCTCATACAACCCCACTTCAAAAAATCCAAACTATCCATTTAAGTAAATGTACTGCAGTACAGTATTATAGATCTCGGCAAAACATCGTAGTACTGTGCAGGCAACAAAAAGGACCGTCTTTTGTGATTTTATTTTTTTGTGGCTAGATGTGGAAGAAAAGCTTACAGTGTCATTAGAAGCTAATCACACACCTCGTCAGCTCGTAAACTAGCAAACATTGCAAAATAATAAAAACTTGCATGCCGTGACGAGTGCATGGGAAACATTTTTACAATCCCTATACCTGGGAAGATGGCCATGTCTTTACTTTGTCAATTCACCTCGTAGAATTTGGTGCAGAGGCTCACTCAACACATGCTCATGGTATAAAGCTGGCAGTGGAATCTGTATATATCCTTCTCTATGAAATGTTGAATCATCTGTCTCTTCTTGATGTTAAACGCACACATTGTAGTTTATCATGAAAAGTTTAGAAAAAGCAGCTCTGCAAAGGGTACTCTGGACCAGTGCGCAGGAAAAGCTTACACTTTGTTCTTTCCAAATGCCTCATTTTAGTTGTGAGGGGGCCAGTGCAAGTCTTTGTGTTTAAGAGTGATGTTTATCAGGGGACAGATCCTGCTGGTATAATCATTACGAGGCTGAGAGAAATGTCTTGCAGAGCACGTACATGTGTCTAATGGGAAACGTCAAAAGGTGCTCTGTCTTTTCTCAACACGTTCCAGAGAGGACATTTCCATACATATGCAACATGCCAACACAGTCTACACCAGAATGGGAAGATTATCAGGAGAAAGATGAGGGTTTTATTCTAACTACAGAGTGAGATCAAACAGAAAAGAACAGAATCACTCAAGATAAGCATGAGAAACAACCCAAGAGTAAAGAAACAGATGTATGAGGTAATGTATCAATTACTTTACCAAAACATTCCGTAACCAGTAGCACATGTGTTCACTTTAAATAACAGGAATAGTGTATATGAAAGGTTTATACTTTTATTCACAACAGCATCTGATCCATACAGTTAAAAAACATATAATCAGATCTGGTTATTAAACAGGCAACAATAAACAGACATTGGGGAGCTGTATATTGTTTTTTTAAAGCCGTCAAACTCACTTTTAGTTTTACTAAGTGCGTTGTGCAAAGAACATTAAGTCATCAGTCAAACCAACAACCCTTCCCTTTATAATGACAACAGCTAAGTTTCAACACTAGCAGTTTAGTCATTCATTAGTCATGTATCCCATCCAGATGTCTGGTGGAGGAAAGGCGGGGAGGAGGAGATAGCAGCAGGTGTAGATCTCTCTGAGCCCAGCTGAGCTCTAAAAGGCAGTGCTTAGCACCCACAGCTCCGTCATCTGGCCTCTCCCCTGTCTCCGCCAGCCTTTCGACAGCCCATTCCTCATCATTTACCCCTTTTTGGCAAAGCCCAGAGCCCTTCTAATGGGCCGCTTTGAATGCTTCCAGATGTTTGTTTATTTGTTGTGCAGCAACTATAAAACAGTTTACTCTTAGTTTGGATCTGTTCCCGTTGCTCTGTCTTTTTTTGGAAGGGGGGGTCGAGGGAGCGAGGGGGAGTGCAGCAGGAGTTGCGGTGCAGATAACCCGACATGTAATGAAAGCAAACCGCCAAACAAAAGTGAGACAACCCATGGGTGTCTTCAGGAAGGATTTTTTTTTTTTTTTTGCTTTGAAGGCTGCTTTCTCCTGGGATTTCAAAAACAGTTGTGCACCATTTAAGATACATACATACAAATTAGCTGGAAGCAGGCCCAGAACAACAAGATTAAAAGGGCCCAGGGCTCATACTGTAAGGCAGATTTCAGGCATTTTTCTTTGTGTGTTTACTATCCTGGTACAAAGATATCCCTTTCATTTACACCTGTCACTGCTGAGGGATGGCCTACTCAATTTTATTCTGATACTTGTAAAAAGAAGCCGGCATATCTAATGAAATGTAAAGAGGAAATAAAAGGTATTTCATTAAGATTTCCTATGTATGCATTGATGTATCAATCAAGTCAGAAGCATCTTCTATACATACCTGTGAACTACAGTTATAATTAGATAAAGAATAAACCTGTGAATCGCACTTCAAAATGTGTCATCCTAAGAAAAGGACAAGGTGGTAATAAATAACCCAGTCCATGGTTTTACATGGTGAAATTAATCCTTGTGGTAAGGCACAAGAACACAACATGTCATTGGCTGCGGCCTAATAGTATGGTATAGGACAGTCTTCATGAAGACGCAGATTTAGAGTTGAGTTGACAGTTGGACCAGTACAGAGAGTTAGAGCCAAGGTGACAGTAGTGGAGGATCCTCAGGCCCCTCTGCCAGACTCCATACTCCACTACACTCTGTGTCAGGCCTGCACTACGACACACTGGAGCCCCCACTATCCTCCTTCATTTTGTCTTTTGTCTGGCTCTCTCTTATTTTTGTGTCTCATTTTCTTCCACTGTTTAACACCAGTCCTTTTCCTTTCACCTTTATCTATCTCTTGTTCTGTCTATCTATCTCCTGTCAAATCTGGTCTATGCAATCTTGATTTAGATTTTACCACCAAAACAGCACTGCTTTCCTCCGTCCTATCCCTCCCTGCTATTAACCCCACTGCCTTGTTTTGCTCTGTCTCCTCCATGTTGACTCCTCCACCAAACAAAACAGGAGCTTATCCTGGAGCTCTGTCCTTGGTTTCCACCCCTCTCTCCCTGGGCAGTGACCTGCCAGTTCTGCACTCCTTTGGGAGCTTCTGGATGCTGTAATTACCTCTGGCACCCAGGCTCTGGCGCTTCCACACAGGTGACACGGTGAAAGGGGTGGGTGCAGGGGTTTGAAAGTAGGAAAGGGAGGTACTTTCTTAGCAACGACAGGGCAATGTCAGAAGTGCTACTGATCTGCCTGCAGGATTCAGAATAAAACTCTACAGCCTCCCTTGTACCCCCATTGAAAAGCTACTTCATTACCCCTTAAAAAACTACTGTCACAATCACAAACTGTATCATGTGTACTTTGTCTGCTTACTAATGTAAATATTGACTAAAACCGTGATGTGTTTCTATGGATTGTTAAATGTCATAATGTAGAGTATTTTTGATAGGACAAAGTGCCTTTCATCTCATGTACTGAGTACAGTTTCTCGGCATTATAGCACAAAACAAAGGCAAAATAGCAAAAACAGGATGTACAGTATGTCCTGTTTATATTACCAGAGCACTGCATTTTTTCTACAGATCTTGTACAAATCATGCAGTACACTTCTTAATCCAGCATAAGAATTGAAATGAGAGCATTGCATTGAACTACATAAAATCGCTCAGTATATTGTTTTGCTATTGTTTATATCCTGAAATTAACTCAGTAAACGCTCAGTTGAATGGAATTACTGTCTGGAAAATGTTGTTTGTTGTAGCACTGCCTTGCCATAGCTTTGTTCTCTTTGAACGAGGAGTAACTGTGACGTCTCCAACACATTAAGAAAACTCAAGTATGTTTAAAAAGTGTAAAAAAAAGAAAGAAAAAAGAAAAAAAGAGCTGGGGAAGGGGGGTGGAGGTAGGGACATGAAGACTAGGTGAAGGGCGAAGATGAGGACTGTGTTATCCAACACTGCAGCACTGCATCATAAAAAAATAACAAATGGGGACTGTCACTGCTGCTCAGATCTTAGACGGAGGGGAAAATATTTCATGTTGGATCCTCTCACCTTTAAATGGACTGTTCTTTGCCAGGTCTGAGTTGGAAAAGGAAAAGAGCTCTGTCTGTCCTAACATCCGAGAGAGCTGCCACCATGCACGCTTTGATGACGCAGACTGTTGACCTGTTGTGCTACCATACTGGTGGTCAGCCCATTACAGGTGTTTTGCATTGTGAATAGAGCCCGACCACTAAAGGATTTTTGAGGCCGATAATAATATGATACTAAGTTGTTTTACTGTCACAACAGAACAGAGAAACATCAAAATATATCAAAGTTCTGATAAATAAAATGTATAAAAATATAAAATACGATATGAAACTTAAAGTCCTCCCTAAAAAATCAGTGTTGCCAACAGTGACGTTGTAGAACGCTCTCTGGTGGACAAACTATGTAACACCAACAATCATAACATGGTTGACCATCCGTTTTTATTTTATTATCTGAGAATCTGCTACTATGCAGGAGGTGGCCTGCACAATGAATTTAAAACATTCTGGGCTAGAATTATCAAGCCGTTTTAGCCTGTTTGCAGTTGTTAATTGTTCGCAAAGACTGACTTACCTGATGCAGGCTATTTACAGGGCACATTTGGGTAAAATCGCAGATTGCCTGCCACATGAGCGAGAAAAGACCAGCTTTCAATATGTGTTTGTGGGAGAGTCATGGGGAAAGTGGGAGTTTCACCCAAAAAGGAGGGAGGATACGCGTAAAGTGCGCCTAACTATATATTTCGCAGTATTTACAAAGACTGCCAGTAAAAGTGCGCCTCTATTCTGCGGGGGAATTTTCCGCTTCTTAGAAGTAAATGTAAACCAGCCGCAGGTGGGATTCCTCGTACATGCCTCCTGGGGAAATGACAGCAGTAATCCGAGCAAGACAAAAATAGGATCACACATTTTCAGTGGAGTGAGTACAAAATCATTAAGCGTTACAGATTAAGCAGCCATGCAATATTACAGTTACTAAAAAAAATCAAAGATGACATTAAATCTCCAACTCAGCGTTCACATTCCATTCCAGCAGTTATTAAACTCCTCGCTACATTACAAATGTTGGCATCAGGATCATTTTAAACAGTCATAGCATCAGCAGTGGAAATATCGCAGTCTGCACTCAGCGGTATCATAGCACCAGTACCGCTTTGCTAAAGCGCAATTTACGGAAGTGGGGGCGGCGAAAAGCGCTGATTACCCGATGAACTGGATGTTTGGTAAATATGACTCAAACTGAAGTAGCACAGCGTGCACTTTCTGCAAGTTGACCATGGCGCTGATAACACTACATTCGCAAAAGTACGTATGTCTGGCCCTCTGTCTTTTTAATTAAAGCTATAGTGCATAGTTTCTGTCACCCCAACGAGGCATTCTAGGTAATGACTGTTAGCACATTCACATGATACAAGCCTACCTGATCACGTCCACACCCATACTCCATGCAGTTGCTAGTCACCAAGGAGGACAAGGAGGATTTAAAAAAACATGACGGACTCTTCGGAAGAGGTAATTATCTTCCCTTGAGTTTCTGCGCGGGAAAGTCACCGGAGAACACCAGTTTCTGAACTGTTTCTGATAGCACTCAATATGAGGCCTAATCAATGTCGAGCATCAATAGACCAAGGACGATTCTTCTCGTGTATGTGCTGTGTGCTCCCACGTATACACTACCGGTCAAAAGTTTGGGGTCACTCACAAATTTCCATTGGACTACATTATAGACAGAATCCCAGCTGAGATCAGTTGCTTTGTTTTTTTTTTAACCAGGGCAGCAGTTTCCAGATTACATTATGTGCTTACATAATTGCAAAAGGGTAGTTTACTGTTTTCTTAGTTAGTTTTTTTAAATATATCAGATTAGTAAACAAAATGAGCTTTTGGATCATTGGATGAATGGTTGCTGATAATGGGAAATGTAGATATTGCATTAAAGATCAGCCACCCACTCAGATCAGCTGGTATCCTGTCTATAATGGAGTGAAATTGAAATTTGTAAGTGACCCCAAACTTTTGACCAGTAGGGTACATTCAGAGCAGAATTAACCTAGATTACTCCAACTATTTATTCCCAGTATCAACACATAACCGAGATGAGATGAGATCAATAAGAATAGATAACATAACTCTAACTCAGTCTCGAGGGCAATGGATTCCCACTCTTGGTAGCTGTTAGGGTTATGACTTGTATTTCCATAATACGTGGGCCTAGGTTTTGATTGAATGTATGATAATACATAGTGTTATTTCTTGTTTACTTTGATCAATATCTGTACAGTTGTATGTACAAACCACCTAACTGAAAAGGTTATGGTTCTTTCTCTTTTTTCCTTACCTTTGTGGTTCTTGGCATCTCTGGATCCTTGGGGTAGAGGAGTGTAGGGCAGTGTGTGACTCTCAGATCCCTCGTCATTAGGTGGCTAGGAGAAAGAAAACACACAAATAGAATTCATATTTCAAAGAAAAAAAAGGTTTAAAACTATCAGTGTAGCTGACTGTGAGTGTCACAAATCCTTTAGGATTGGTAAAGGAAATGTTGGAAACAGTGCTCCGGTTTTATGACATAATGTGACAGGTCATGTTTTATTACTTCTTGCGTGTTGTGGAGCTTCACTCCTGTCTTTGACGATCTGATCTACGACCAGGTTTTGGGAGAGAGGTCTTAACCTTCACTCAGAGATGACCTCCTGCAGTGGTCAACTAAAGGGTAGACGTCACTCACTCTGAGCAGCCAAATGTAGCATTATTATGTGAGGGTAGTACTGTCTACAGAGAGGAAATGTAATGTGCACTTATATACACACTAATTTAAAAAATCTGTCTACCTTTTTTAACACCATCATTGAAATGTGAGGTGAATATTTGCAAAGATCCCTGGCTGTGAAACCAGAGAGAGCTTTAATTGTGAGCTAAGTCAGAGGTATAAGCTAAATAGGCTAAAAGCTTGACAAATGCTGCTTTAGAGACAAAGAGAAAACAAAGAGGTCTGAATCTCAGAGCATGTTCCCAAAAAGGTCAAGATTTTCTTGTGTTGTTGTTCTTTTGTGCACTTTCAAGGTCCAAAACATCCTCCTTCTTCCCTTAGCCTTTTAGCAAGCGGAGCAGGCAGTTTATCATGACACAGCGATATCCGATGCCTTTGCAGAAATACTTTCCTTTCCGGCAGGAAGGAATTCACTGGGTCTTTAATCATAGCAAGAGACTCAACTGACAAATACATATTAGAGATGGTTTAGAGCTGCATTTTCCCCACTTTTATTGTTGTTCCTCTACATGCCCATGCATAACCTTGAGAAATGGAATGGTCTGCACTGTTAAATGGAACCATATTCTTCATGGCTAAAAAGAGCACTGTGAATTGAAAATGATCACATTATGTGCTTTCAGATAACATCTCTGAAAGGCATTAAGGTCTGGCCAGCATGTGTGTGACATTGCACCAACTAGAAAAATGGCAAAATAAGACTATTTTGAGACCTTACTACATATATGCTGGCGGATCGTGCTTTTGAAAGAAACAGCTTGGAATAGAAATATTGTTTTGACAGCAGACCTGCTGCCTCTGGAGTGGCTGAAACCTGTTTAGAAATATCACCCATCACTCATTGCTTGTATGCTGTACTTGTATGGAATGTGTAATGCAAGAAGTGAAACAACCCCAAATAAGAACATACTGTGCTCAGTCAAAAAACACATCCCATTTGAGGAAAACAATCAGGTATTCATACTCAGTTATGTTTTTAACTTTCAGCACCGGCAGCATGGATAACGGATAAGGACAGAGAGATCCTGAACCAAAATTACTACCACCCATTCTATCTTCAAATCTGTCTCTTTATTGCTCTAATTTTATAATTTGCTATTTGATTTTGAAGGTATACTTAATATTGGCTGTCATAATGAACATCATGAGCTAACAGAGCACCTCATGCATTAAGACCGGAATTGTGAGCCCTCTCTATTCGATCTACCGCCATGCTTTCTGAGCCACCGTGGAGTTCTGCCTCTGCTTGCCTCATTTCCTTGCCTGCTTGAAAGATCACAAGCCTGGGCCTCTTCTAGCCTGCTTGGCCCCCAAAGGCCCCTCCTAATCCTGCTGCTTGCTAACAATTAATCTTCCTAGTTGCCACATTATTAACAGCACCACCCACGGACTATGTTAGGGGGTCGCTGCAGAAGATGAAGGAGAGGGAGGACTGCTGGGGTTAGTTGGATACTGGATAAAGCCTTGGGCTGGTTTTGGTCCTATGGGATGTCAGTTACCTTGATTTCAGCATCACCACCCACCCAGTCCCTGTTCTATGCATGACACCACAACTTCACCTCCTCAGTATCATGCCTGCTGATCAAACAACCAACCTATTCAACATCTGTGGTTGTCACTTCCCGTCCTATCAAGCACTACCATTTTAGCCCACCCAGAGAACATTAATCAGCCAGCGTTCCCATGTCCTGATCCTCCTTTTTCTCCTCTCAGACGTTCATCTGTGCCCCTCCACATCTGCACTCTTTTAATTTAGTGAATGACCTGTCCAGAGTATGAGAAGGCAGCAATGCTTATAATGAGACAGCATGTGGGACAAATGAAGGAGACATTTCTCTTTTGTAATTGCTTTGAGGAGGACTGATGGATTGATTTTTATATATAGTATATTATGTCAACACAGGTTATACAGGCAGGCTATAACAAGAATTAGTTTTCGCACCTCTATGAGATGTTGTTGACACTAAATTGGCATAATAAACAGAGTGCTAGACAACTCTATAATAAAATTTACAAAATCCAAAGATTGTCATAGCATGATTGACATTTATCTCTTTTTTAACTAGTATATGACATTGCATAATTACTCCTCAGACAAAAATAAAAGCTGGTGATCGTTGATGTACTCACACATCACATTCCTTTCATGTTTTCAAAACAACTGCTCCTATGCTCCTACTCTCTTTATTCTTCCTTTTCTGTAGCTTCTCTTTCTCTCCCTGTCTCCCTCTTGTTTTGTCTAGTTTTACCTACACTGAACAGAGGGAGGTGCTGCTGTGTCGTGTATTTAAGATGATCCTGGACCCCCTTTCTCTCCCTCTCTCTCAGTCTCTCTGCTGTCCAGATTAGTCTGCTCATCAAGCTGAGCATTGTTTTAATTTGCTGGGCCCGGGGCATATGCTGAGTGTTCACATCATTATTGTCTCTGTGCAATGTGAGTTATCACCACAGATTATGATAATGCGGCACAAATTTACAGGCTGGGGAGCACCATGGATTCTGTGATAATAAAGGGTGGACAGAGGGGAGTGGAAATAAGGAGAGAGAAATGAAGAAAGCGTGATTGTGTGCATGTGTTTGTGTGTGTGTGAGAGTGAGAGAGAGAGATAGAGAGAGAAGGGCGGTGGCAGTGAGAGGAAGCTCTGTTGGATGTCATTATGAAAGATGAGTCCTTTACTGGATAATACATCACACCAGTGCTGTCTGTCTTCCCCTATTCTGAGTTGTTATGCGAACAAATGCTGATAAACCCAGAGGCAATAGTGATTATTACTTCCAACATCTTACCATGAAAGTGGGGAACAGGAAGACAGAGACAGGGCAGGCATGGAAAGACAAGAAAATCTAAACACAAAGAGAGACAAATGGAGCACATAACCAAAACCACAGTGGAGTTCCTAAAAAAATAAGATAGCAAAAAGGGAGTCGGGGAAGGTTGACGCATATTGAGGTGTTTTTTAGATGCAACTGCAAAATAGTTTATAAAGTTTTTCAAGCTTGGCTGGTGAATTTCAATTCTTGTTGAGTGTTATATTACAGTACATCATGCTGACATCAACTGATCTAAAAAGATTTCACTAGAATGTGATTATGACGTTGGCTGCCGGTTTGATGCACAAAAGTACATAAAGTAAAAAAATGTCACCCACCGTGTTACTAACACTGCTTTTCTCTCTTGCAGCCTGGCTCTGAGGTCTCACCCTGACCGGCTCATCCTGACACAGGTGGTTCCTGCCTGGCCTCACCTCACCTCCCTCCTTAAGACTGACCAGCAATACAATCTAATTACAGCCGCGCTACAGAGGGAGACCAGTGTAAACACGGGCCCTTTTTATCTCCTTATACATCTGGACAAGTAGACAAAGTGCTAAAAGGAAATAAATGTGGCCTGACAGCCACATCAAAGAGTTCAGCCAGAGGCTTACTGCTACTTAGGGCACAGGAATGTTGTTGCTAAGCATCAGCCCGCAACCTATCAGGGTGCAAAGAGGACCCTGTCCTGCCTTAGAGAGGGAAAAGGGGAAAGGAGAGAAACGAAGAGGGGGGGAGGGAGGGTGAGGGGCTGACATTGAGGGGAGGCTAGGGACTCAAGGAGATTTTTGTAGCTTAAAGCAATTGTTGGAAGAAACAAGCCTTCTGTTTTGTTCTCTCTTGACACCATTTCGGCTTTTTGTGCTTGCAAAAGACATGTATAAAAATGTCTTTTGATATGTTTTCTCTTTGGGTCTATATCAAAATATTTCTTTTGTGTCTGTGCATGGAACTTTTTTTCACGTCTTGTCTCTGTAAACTGGTGCTGCTTTCTGATCATGTTGGAGATCTGAGGAGACACAACTTGTGAACTTATTTAAGTCAACATTTAATGCTGGCATGACACGTTTATTTCTTCACTACCTCAAATTTTTTATGATCCTTGTGTCAAACTTCTGAAGTTAGGGGTTACGAACAATACAACACTTTCAGAAATAAACAATGAAAAAAACAAATAAGTAGCGCTAGCTTGCAGCATCTTGCGACATGTAATGGCAATGATGAAATGAGAAATGCTCTAACTCCCTACCAGAGACGGAATCTTCATAATATACATGCACACACACACGACTTTTGTGCATTATTCAGCTTTTTTTAAACATAAGCCTTTTATTATGTTGTACTAATACACAAAATATCATAGAAAATATTATATATATATATCATAGCCAGAAAAACTTGTTGGTTAAGGTAAAAAAGCATTTACATGCATATTTTTGGAAGTAACAATCACATATGGCATGGTGAAAAGTGGTACTATTTTATACATTTTTATGTTTCTTTTTTATACTGTATATCTGACCTTAATGACCGTGGCTTAGGGGAAAGAGAAAAAAATTATAACAGGTTTTAAATTGGTGTTGTGCGCATGAAAGGCATTAATTCAGTTGTCTTAGGTAATGGCAGAGGTAAGAACATTTGAAGTAATGATGCTTGCACTTGTGGATAGTACAGCAGTCTTTTACTCAGCGGGAAGACTGCTGAGCATGTGTTTAATGATTTACAATCTCTACTCCAATGAACTTGCTCCGTGTAAATGTATCATATGATCACTGAGCACAACAACAACTGTTCTGAAGTTTTGCTCTGGGCACAGGGCACACAGAGCGAACCAGCAACAGTGAACATTGCTGTTTTGTGTACAGCTACTGTTAGCAGCAGACAGGCAAAGGCTGAGTGCTGCTTTACGTTAATCATCCATAGCGATGACTCATGGATGGTAATAAAGCTGTATTTGTTTTAAAGGTGGAAATCTAAAAAGCCATTCGACCTTTACTGTAGTGTCTTGCAGGATCAGTGTAGGTGATCTAAAGCGGAAATGTAAACCTACATTACAGGTATGCAGTAAAATTAGCTTGAGGCTATTTCTTTTTTTGGTCTAGCATGACCTTTCCATTGGCACTGATTTGAAAGCTACAAAGATAAAAAAACAAGTTACCAAATGTTGTATATATTAGTTAAAACAATGATTACTGTGTCTTGTTCAAACTTTTACAAAACACATATCTGATTGTTTATTTTCATAAGTACAAACAATCTCTTTTATCTCTAAAACAGGAGGAAAAGGAAAGGTTTGAATGTTCTGTTCTACCTGTGACAAAAATCATCTTTGTCAGAGTTTTGCCTTATTTAACTTGTGCAAAAAATAATATTTTCATCTTTCCTGCACAAACTACAAAAACACATACACAAAACCACAGCAACTAAGGAGTGTGACATATCATGAGGCTTTCTGTTCTGATTAGGGGCTGTAGCTAACGTCAGGGCTGTTTTCTAGTGTAGGATGTTTAATAATTGAAGACTCTGGGAGCGGGCCTGTCACACCAGCTTGTCTAGAATGTTTCCTATGCAATTAGACGCTGAGAGACATTTGAAGAGGACCCACAAAAAGAGCCACAAAAAGTGACATGTGAACTTAAAGGAAATTAGCTCTTCACACGAGTGAAATGTGAAGGTTACTTAGCAATGCTTAACTCAGACTGCGGCTTTGTGAAGTGTGTGTTTGACTCAGCCTCGCTACGAAGACTGCGCTTTTCTTTACTTTGAGCTGGCTTCAGTCAGGAAGATCACAGACGGAATGAAAACTAATTTTGACTCAAGGCATACGAGAAGAAAAAAGAGGGGGATAAAACCTGAGATACGTCGAAATAATGAGATCTCTTGATGTTTTCTGGGAAGCTATGGGATGATGCACACGGAATCAAAACTCACATCTTCACCCAAGGACACACACACACGGAAACACACACTCAGACACACACAAACACACATGGACACACACACAAACACAAACACACGGACACAAACGGACACACTAACACACACACATGTAATGCATGAAACACTAATGCACATATACTGTACTTACATGCTCACTTACAGTACCTTTACACACAAACTGATTTCTTTATTAGTACAGATGCAGACTTGTATAATGTAAATACAGCACAACCACAGTTATCAAAATTTAAGAACTATGACCTTGACTCAATGCAAAACGTTATATTTATTTAGAATTTAAACTCATTGGTTTATTAACAACTAATCCTTTTAGCATGTAAAAATCACAAAACCACATATAGTGATAATAATTAAGCTTTTAAAAATTAAGATTCCTCTTTATTTTCCTTTGAAAATATTACATGACAAACTGTAAAGACAAATGATTAATAACTATCCATCTCTGCTCGCCTCCAATCCCCGACAACCTTTCGAAAGAAATTCCCCCCATCCACATCTCTGAGTTCCACATTGGAAGGATAACACTGTCATCTTCCACACCTATCATAAGTCACAGGCAAACGACCCAGATCGCGAGACAGAACCCTCTGCGGGCCTGTAAGCTGTATCATTACACCATGTCATCTTTATGGCACGGAGCAAAGCCCAGCTCTCTAATTACACTCTGCCTACTCCATTTACCTAGACAGGGACAGAGCAGCAGGCAAACTATGCATTAAAAATGGAGTGCTTCCCCCTGCTCTATGGATGCCCGTGTTGTTCTGCTGGTGGCCGTCGTTGTCCCCTGGTTGTTGTTGTTGTTCTGCTAAAAGCTGTGGAGGAGAGATAGCAGAGGGCCCACGCCACTGTGCTTCCCCCTGCTTGACCCCCCCCCCCCCCCCCCCCCCCCCCCCCCCCCCCCCCCCCCCCACACACACACACACACCCACACACACACACACCTCCTCTATTCTTCAACCCTTTCCTTTAGAAGGACTTATGAAGGTGAGTGGCTGTGTGACAGGCCAGGAATAAAAGCGACAAACCAGGGATAAAAATTAAATAAAAAGTAGCTGTCTTAAACAGTAATTGCACTCCTTCGCCGAACATGCTTTCAGATACATAAACCTGATTTACTGTCGGCGTTGCTGCCACAAATCAGAGAGCCCTCTGAGAAACACTCGTGCTATGAAATTGTTTAATCTCATCAAGTTCTGCTTTCACAGCAGGCCATAAATCACATAGTCTTTGTTATCATAGACCTCCATGAGCGCCTCGGAGGCAGGCAATGGATCGTGGGTATATATAATCTTGACTGTGCAAACAGCAGGGTCGGAGCAGCCTGAAATACTTTCATATTAGCCGCGGTGCAGCTGGCGGAACACTAGCGCCCTGATGGATATCTCATTTCCTGCATTCTGCATCTATTTTGAGCAAATTATTACTGCATAAATTTCTTGTCAACAGAAACGGCCAATTAATTAAATTATAAATGCACTCGTGATCACATCTACACACCAAACAGGAGAGCCGGGGCAATTTTCCACTAAGTGAATTTACCGCAGGGGTCACTGTAATGAATGAATTTTAGCTTTGTCATAAAGTCTCAGACAGGCCAATATCTACACAGGAGCTGCGATGCTGGCTATCCCACGACATATTTGCATATAGTATATTTATGTGAATATTCTGGAGGACGACAGCCGGGGCGAGAAAATAAAGTTTACAACTACAAAACAAAATGTCCGCCAACCTCTGCCTCTCTAGTATTTCATCAAAGACATGCACGGAGGATTGGATAGAGATCATTTAAGCACCTTTTGCCATTTAAGATACAAAATATACACATTTAACAGAGCTCGCAATCTGAATGAATTATTCATAATGTATGAGGGGTTGGGTGTTTGTAGAGGTGGGGGTTGTTTATTCAGCTTGGGCCGTTTATCAGAGAGTGAGGATCCCACGGCGGGGATGAGCTTGGAGATTTATCTGTGTTTGGGCTCCAAAGCAGATAAATCAAGGGGTGTAATCATGCTCTGAGTGGCCCAGCTGTGACCCCATAGTGAACTAATGACACAGGCATATCTAAGCCTCTTTTCCTGTTCCTGGGTTAGGCCCTTAGGTTAGTCCCCTGTCAGACACCAAACCAAAGAAAGGCAAGGCTGCACACAAAAACCAAGGGGAAACTTAAGGCCCTTCTTGTCCCTTTGTCCTGTTTACACAACACCACCAAGCAGGATTTTTCACCCACAACTAAAAATAACAGTGTTGGAAAATTGTAACAGCAGAAGGCTACTGTATAACAATGTTTGTTCAAACAATAGCAATGAGTATCGATTGCAAGTACACACATAGCGAGTTCACGAGCTGCTATTCACAACAGTCCATGTAAAAGATACTGCTGTTTGGCTGAGGATGTCTCCCATTCCCTCCCAGAGCAAAGGCTTTCTCCTGTACTGAGCCGGCTCTGATTTATCATGTCTTCTGCTAGCAGGCTGTCCGCTGATTAAGCCAGTGGAACTTTGTTTCACTCTCCTCTCTCTTTAATCTGTCTCTCAGCGAGATAAATTAGCCAGTGCCGTGCCAGCTCCTGCTCTCTTTACCTCCCTCCCTCCTTCTCTTCCTCTCTCTCTCTGCTTTTCTCTCTGTTTATCTTTTCTGTCTGTCACACATTGAGAAGAGAGCAGACACATCTGCTCCTACGCTGCTGAAGGATATAGGGCTGGGCTACATCCCTGGTCAGATTTAGCTAAGAATGTCTTTGAGTGAGAGCGAGAGAATGAGTGTGTTTTTCCTCTCTTTTTCTCTCCTTGACAACATTCTGTCAAACAACCTCCCTCTCCTTGGCTGTGCTAATGCTTTTTGTTGTTAGCAAATAAATCAAAGAGTATTTATGATCTGCAAACCCTGTTCTTAGTCTTTTAATGGCGGCACGTTTGTGGGTGAATTAAAGCAGGGTTTTATTCACTAGGCTGTGGGCCAAAGTGAGACCTGTGTGCCTCTGCCTGTGAATGTTTTCCCTTCTCCAGTCTTGCCTGGGTGCTAAATCACACTCATTGTCAGGCAGTGCTAAGTTAGTGTGCGTCATTGGGGAGAGCAGGAAGCACAGGGCATAATTCTGTCCATCAGTTTAATTTAGTGTATCGGTAGCTTTGTAATCTCCGCCCCATAAATTACAGGGGCTGACAGACAAGAATTTGGTTTTAAAGGCAGTGTTCATCAGGATTTTGGCCGGCTAAGGAACTTATTTCTCTTTTGGCTTTCTGCTCTCATATTGAGCCAAGATTAAAATTAAAACCTCTCAGTGTAAGGGTGAGGATAGGCCTACTGTGTTTTTGCCTGAGCTATTTTTCCAATTTAAATACAAACCTAATATTTTTTTTAGATTTCCATTATTACAGTCAAAAAATGGGAAGAAAGATGAAGAGAGAAAAGGAAAGAGAGGGAAGAGGGGGTTCAAGGACATGACCTTGTTTGCAGGTTTTATTTCAGGTGAAATTTAAAGCCTAATACAAGGGCACTGCTTTGCAGATAGTGCACTTGACTCCCCTTCGATGCCAGTGAATATAAATCAGGCGAGGCATCTCAATGCTAGGTCTGACTTCTAGAGGCCAACAAATCTTTAACATGAGATTAAGGCCTCAGTGGAGTCATCTATCTCTGGGTGATGGAGGAAAATATCAGAGCTCTCTATGGGCAATATGATTTCACTGAGTCAGGACTGATGTGTACTAGAATGTACAAAATGCCATGTGTAATGGTTGACAATTTATTATTCACATACACAGTGAATTACTTCCTACTGTGAGGATAACTAGATGGCAACAAACCATTTCCACAATCTATACAGAAATATCTTCTTCAAAAAAAGGAGGGTAACACCTAGAATTATAACTATAAACCTACCAACTAAAAAACAGAACTAGATTGAACATTAGACATGTCTTATGGGTATGTTCACTTAATTGTAGTAAATGTAAATGGTGTCAGCTGCTATGTGTTGACAACAAAGAAGACAGACCAAAGCAAAGCTGCCAGTTACCCTATAAAACATGCATATCTTCCAAAGCATGGGTCTCCTTTGTGGGTTTAACCTACGAAAAGCAACGGGCGGTTTACAAGATGCTCGCTTAGTGGATACAATTGTGCTTAACATGAAAGGGAACGCAGACTGTGAAGACCTAACAAAGAACCATATCTCCCTGTAGCCTTTTCAACGCACTGCATTTACATATCAACCCACTAGCCTGATATGTAAACACAATTCAATTCAGATGCCACCATCGCCACCAATGAGAGCCATTTCAATCCTCCTATAGCTTGCACACTGTGTAGCCTTAGACAAAGGAGAAGAGGCCTGAAAGAGACATCTCATGTCATCACCCAAGAGAGATAATGGAATTGTTATACATCCTTGATCACAGACACTCTCACGGCATCTTGCTCTCTTTTTCACTTATTCTTTGTCTCAGTGCTCTTAAAGTCTCTCTATCACACTGCCTCTCTCTCACACACACGCACACGTGCGCGTGCGCGCACGCACACACACACACACACACACACACACACACACACACACACACACACACACACACACACACACACAAAAAAAATTCCAGCACACTTCAGTGCGATAGACCCTCTTCTCTTTCAGGGTTTCATCTCAATAGCTTTTTTATCTGAGGACTTCAATTTGCAAGCCTAGCTGGAAGGCAGCTCCTCCTGATATGTTAATTGCAGGGTACTTAAGCGCTAAAAGATTAACATAAAACCCTTTGGAAACAAGCTAATAGTTTATGATAATTCGTGCATGGCCTTTGTCTGTCTATCATTACATTGCCTCTAGCTGTAATTTCATCAAGGGGCTGTAAAATATCATTTAAGCAAGTTCACTTTCAGATAATTAATAGTAGAAACTGTATTATTCAATTGAGCCACACTGGCACCATTAACAATATGGCAACTAAGCTATAATTAAAGTATTTTATTTTATTAACCTATTCATAACGTTGTGCAAATGATGAGACAGAAAGGTTTTTTTTTTTTCTCTCGAAGGAACACTGTCACCAGGGAAATTAGGGCAACAGGGGTGTCTCCTCAGTTAGCCAAGCTGATTGAAGGTTTTGAATTAGCAGGTGGGTGCATGGCTAGCATACCTCCCACACGGAGAGACGGCACACATGCTTAAGACTTGCACACCACCGCAAGGAATTTGCTGAGCTGACAGATCGGAATTTGCACTGTTTGCCAGGACTGAGAGATTTAGATTCAGACAAAGGTTTTAACCTGGATTTGAACCTGTGCTGGGTGAGATGAAAAGATCAACACGGAACGATCGTACTCAGAAACACCTCGCCGCTCAGAGACTGACATAATGCCATGCTGTTGGCATGTGCAGTGACAGTGGGTCTCTTGATTAAAATAATAAAATTGTACCATCACATCTATAATATTTTTGCCAAGCAGTGATTAGTTGAGCATGTAAAAAGTCAATTCAAAGCATTGACTTTTCTCGTAGTTTACATGTGACATTAAGCATGACTGTGGTCTAGGGTGTGTGTGTAACAGCTAATTCAGGCATGCTTGTACAATGCATGTATACTGTGCTTGTGTGTGAATATATTTGTGTTTCAGACACATTTGCCCCGTCACACACACACACAACCACACACACTCACACACTTTCTCCTCCAGACACACCATCCCTCTCATGAATAATACAAGAACTCCTTTCACCAAACAGTTCAAATAGCTATTCATTCATCTGCATACCTGGAGTCTTGCAAAATGATTGGTACACCATTACCACTGGAAAAAAAAGAAGACAGAAATGTTCCCCAAACAATTTGCTTCAAACTGAAACAGGAATGATTCTGTTCTTTTCAACGACAGAGACAGGCCCCTATGCATAATGATGTTAGCGTAATGGGGTGACAGATAGACTAGGAGACCATGACATTAGCATGAGAAACGCACCAGTGAGCAGCCGCTCAACTGTGGTCTCAGAGGGCCCTCAGACATACACTCTGAACATCGTTTGTCTCACAGCTCTACAAGCCTGACAAATGAAGACACGCCATGTTTTATGCTAGGCAATATACCATTCCACTTTAGCAAACACATGACTTAATGACAGAGGGAAACCTGTCTCTGCATAACAAAAAAACACTATCTCCTGTCTTATTAGTGATGAATAACCTCATTCAAGGTTGGATGGGGAGCAGGAATATGGTCTCCGCCTTCAGGAGATGGGATGACAATCCTTACAAATAAAAGATACAGAGGTTAGCCAAATTACATACTGCAAAGCAATAATCAATTAAGTACTACGATTTGACCTACAGCAAAAACTATTTCTAGGCCTAATAAACTTAAGCCAAGCCCGACAGTCAGGCAGAGAACACCAGTGCAGGGCTTTATATCTTCATGAGTGTGACAAATTCACAATCTCACCTATAGAAACTAAAATTACAAGCACACATTTGTTTTACTGAGTGCAAAGAGACATAGGAAGACACTGGAAGGCCAATCAGCAGTACACACTGAAAAAAAATAAGACTAATCTCAGAAACCAGAGCATGCTAAAGAAAATTTCACATGGTCTTTACCAGTGTAGCTTGTTAAGGCTAACATTATTTTTTAATAAAACTGCAGCAGTATCTCAAAGCTTGGGGAATATAATCATATGTTTATAAGAAGTGATGCAACAGGTATCACATGCTGTAAATATCTAGATGCTGCAGACATGAGCCACAGCCTAAAAATTGTAGAGCTCTGACAGCCCTGCCGTCCACAGCACGCCACTGTCGAAGGGTGAATGCCTCCTGTAAACATTTATCTTCCTTGTGAGTGTGTGTCTGTGTGTGGTACGACCTGGCGACAGGAGCTTTTCTGAGGCTTTATCTGCGGCATGACAAGACAACCTGTAATATACGAGCATCTGGAGCTCCTCTTCAAACACAGCCTTATCTCACGCCAAACATTCCCTGAGGCCAGAGAAGAGCAAGAGTGGCCCAGACCAGACTAGACCAGACAGGACCTCACACCGTCTCCCACCCAACCCGTGAGCCGAGTGCCGGGCGCATAAGCTGGGAACAGTCTATCAAAGTGCATGCATGTGTGTTTACAGGGAGTGCTCTATGAGCGCAGCCAAGACCGCTGAGAACAACAGTGTGACATTACAGTGACGGAAATCATCTGCTCAGAGTTTTTCTTCCATCCTGCTAATCGGGCTAGAGGTTAATGGTGTTGCACTCAACACAAATGGACAAGATCCCTCTTCATCCACTGACTTGAACATAAATGTTGAGACTAGAACTAAACACCCATCACTCATGTTGCTGTTTGGGGGAATTTATTTTAGATCAATCTTAAGAAAAATAGTGAAGGCCATTACAGATCTTTTGGAGCGCAACTTGAATGAGCTGCATGCTATGACTTTCAAAGTGACTTATAGCAGTGTTCATAGGTTGCAACAAAATCTTTAAAACAACTTTATCAAGACCACTGGGTTGTTAAACGAGAGGTAACAATCACCCAGAACCACTTTCTGAAATTGTATCCAATATCCTTAAAACATGTGCAGACATTAAAAGAAGTATGGTTCGTTTCATTGTCCTAAACAATCTTTATCTCACCAAAATCACTCTAGTGTGTGAAGAGAAAGCAGCTCAGTTAGGAAGCTGCATTCTTTTCTCTGTGTTTTGTGCTCCGCTCGGACCGCTGCCTTCAGCCAGCCTATGGGGGGAATGTAGACATGCCCCTCTCTGGGGCCGGTACATACGGCCTGTGCCTCACTTCAAAGAGAGGGCATAAGGGCAGAACACTCCCCCCAACTCAGATCCATTCAGCTCACAGCTGATTCCTCTGTGTGTGTGAATGTTTATGTGTGTCTCACTTTGACTCCCTCTAGGCCCCCCTAGCTTTCATTGCAGACCGCTTTCTAACCTCGTCTTATTTATTTATTTTCTTCTGGAAGATGGATAAAACAAGACATGGGAGTACAACCCGTGGCTCATGTGTGGGGGAGCATATTTGTGTGTCTTTCTTTGATGTCTGATCATGATGGGCAATACTGTGCAATCGCTAAACATGCTGACACACGAGCACACATCGTGATTCACAGCATACTGCAGAGCTTACTGAGTGATATTACTGTGAAACAGGGGCGAAAACCACAACAATGGGTTGCATGCTGGCCTCCACATACCTTGTGACCGATTGAAAAAGGAAAAGTGGGAAAAAAGACAAATAGAAACATAAGTGTGCGAGAGAGAGGAAGTGCATTTGAAAAAGAGAGCGAACACCAAAAAGAGAAGCTGAGCTCAGTGGCTGTGGCACAGGGAGGTCTGGCCTTTACAAATCCCTTCTTTTTTGATCTCTTCATCCAGATGAAAGAACAGCGACAAGCAGGATTATGTGGGACAATTGCGCTTTCTCCCCCAAAACCTGACTTGATCGGCTTTTATGAGAGCTTTAATCATTTTCAATTAAGCATATTTTCTAAAATCCCGTAGTAGCTACTGTGCTGGTCTAAATTCTCCAGCCGCCGCCAGCACTCTCCTGCTGCGTAATATTTTTGCTAAGCTTCTCATTCTCGAACAGTGTGCCTGTAGTGAGCTAAAAATCTGAATGGGCCTGAACTGCAACTTGTGGTTATAGGAACACCCCACTGTTTGTTAGGGCTCATCACTTTCTCCCCTAGCTGTACATCGTTGCACCAATGCATTTTGTGTCTCAGAGCATGCATTGTTTTTATCCGGTGCAACACTGGCAGCGCTGCCGCTAGTTAGTTTAGAGTAATGAGTAGAAACCTATGTTACCTTGTTAGCATGTTGTGAGTAAAAGTGAGCTGTTTTCCTGTTAGCATATTGTGTGTAAAAGTTAGCCAACAAAAAAATAAAACCTAATTATTTCTTTTGGCCTGCGTCTTCACGGGTACAAAAATCAATGTTAATTAAGACTAGACGATTTCCTAGGCAGATATGGATTTGGGACTATATTTGGTGGAAGCACAGCCAAAGCACTTCTCCATGGTGTGGAGATATCACGATGCAACATATTAGACTGTACAAACTGGCAGTAGCTCAGTCTGTAGAGAGTTAGGGAACCGGTGGGTTGCTGGTTCAAGTCCCCGTAAGGACCAAAGTACGGCGTATGGACTAGTAGCTGGAGAAATGCCAGTTCACCTCCTGGGCACTACCAAGGAGCTCTTGAGCAAGGCACCAAACCCGCTCAGAGAGCCTGTTCAGCAGTCGCAGCTCACTATCACTCTGACATCTCCATTAGTGCATGTATAGGACCTAAGCATGTGTGTGTATTTCAGGCCTGTTTGTAATAAGTAAAATTGTAAATTCCCCATGTGGGATCAATAATTTTGTATAATTGAAATTATGTCATCCTCGATGATTTGGCCATGTTCATTGCCATTTACTGTCTGTGTAGGAAAAAAGCCAGCTACTCACGCCGGGTATGTTGATGGAAGTTGAGGGGTTTAAGATGCTGTGTGATCTCTGCGCCCATGGCGCTGTGCTTCAGCTGTGCTTCCACCCAATATAGTCCCAAATCAATATATGCCTAGAAGTCTAGTCTTAATTTGCATTCCTCTTTGAATACGCAGGCCACAATAATTAATTATGTTGTTGTTGTTGGCTCAATTTTACTCACAACATGCTAACCGGCAACAAAGGATTCCAATCACTGTGCTAAGCTACCTAGTGGCGGCGATGCCGGTGTTGCACCGGACTAAAACAATGCATGCACCGAGATTATCAACAGCTAGGGGAGACCGTGATGAGCCTTATTTCAACAAACGATGACGTCGTCCTTTAAGGTGCCAACTAACCCATTTACCAGATGCTTGACAAGGATGTTATTTGGCGCTTTGATTGAATGTGCTTTTGTGTCAGTGAAGCATTGAATTAGTGTTGTTTGTTTGTGGAAGCCCCTGGGATCCTGTTCAGTGTCAATACTATTTTTGTGGGGTTTTGAGGGGTTCCTTTTGGTGTGATAATCAATTTTCTAATCCAACTACTATGGAGCAAAGGGAATTAGGGCGAACGTCCTTTCACAAATCAACTGGTTTGCAAAATTATTAATCCTGACATTCATCCTGGTAAGAGTGCACAACATCTTCAAACACAGCCTCTTCAGACGTGAACTGTATTTGTAATGTCACGATGATTTCATCCATGACAGCTTAGTTACCCTCTGTTCATTTATCAGGTGCTTAATTCCAGTCAAACATTGGAGCATGGCGTCTCTTGAGGGACTTGAGGTCTCAAGGACTTGACTGAGACAGACGGCACCATTAGCAGGCCCTGGACAAGCCCCAACCCTGACAACCACTCACAGCTGGCAATGGCAGGCAGAGGAATGGGGTTCCCTTTCTTCAGTTTAGCCACAGAGAAGTGAAACAAATGTCCATCACTCACTCACTCAGTACCCAGAATGGACGGCTGGCGTTTTTTTGAGGTCAAACAAGTGAAGGACGGAAAGACAGAGGAAAAAAACGATTCAATCAGAAGTGAAACAAATTGATTTGACAGCAAGGGAGATGGTGGCTTCCAGATGTTACAAGACGATATGAAAAGTTAACAGACTTAAGAAGATGATACAAGAATCCAGATAAAAGATCCAATAAAAGGCCAACCCAAAGTAATCTGGTTATCCTTGTTTTAGATGGTAGTAACACACACTCCTACAGCCGTGCACAAAATGCATGACCAATTCCATACTGCATGTTTATAAGGTAGTTATCATATGCTATTATATACTGTATATATATATATATATATATATATATATATATATATATATATATATATATACACACACATATACACACACACACAGTATATATATTTATATATTTAGTACACTTTTTCTACAGTAGGTAGTCAAGTATCATATTTACTTTGTGAAAATGATGCAAGAGGTGCACCTACAAACTTATTAAACATAGCATGTACTATATAGTAATATGTATAGTAGACTGTTGATGTCGTTAGTATATGAAAAAATTACAAGCTTTTACTTGTACTAAATTTGTTTTCTACTAACAGGAAAAATTACAAAACGTGCACTAATGGACATCAATCAAACTTCAACTTTAGCATGCCACTGATAGTTAAACTACATAGAGAGCAGAGGGCCGTGACAAAGTGTCGGTATTTGATGATTTGGGGAACAATCTGTGAGAGCCATGTGAAGGCCATTCCAGACCACTTTTTCAGTATTTTGAGTACAGCAACTTTAAAATTAAGCAATCTTTATAAGTAGAGGGCCATTTGTTTTTTAAATTATTAAATACTTAATTACCACCGATTTTTAGAATACTGGATTTTGTCTCTCTTTCATAGTGAACACACTCTATAAACAGGGTTAAATTGAATTATTATGTATCATTATTACATTTGAAATATAAATGTAACAATCCTACACACACACACACACACACACACACACACACACACACACACACATATCTAGCGTAGTATTGAGTCATGTCTGTCTGCCAGTAGCTGTCTGTCATTATCAGCTTTGATAATGTGTAACAGTGCTTTCAATAGAGAACCCTACCAGAATGAGTTCGTTTCCCCAGCTCTCTGCAGCTCATTGGCTGGGGCCTCATCTTCTAATCACCTTTCATTACAGCCTTCTGATCCCCAGCTTTCCTTTGTACATTGCACTTCATCGTCTTTATTTTCCACTCTAATTGCATGTGAAAGATGTCCCCTTTGATTCTAGCTGCATGCCAAAGTGCTATCAGGGAGAGAGTGTCGAAAAGTGTCATGTGTGTCTGTCTACTTGGAGGATGAGGGAGCCGCATATTCACTTGCTAAGGACAAACCAGTTTCTCCCCGAGCTATGACGTATCTATCACCAGCTCAGAGGATATCAATGCTGTCTGTCAACGTAATAGCAAAGGGTAGGGGGTAACAGGATTGGAGAGGGGAGGGGTGAAAGGAAAAACATGGAGATAGGTGCTTTGAATTGAGCACTTATAGCAAAGCACTCAGTTGTGTGTGTCTTTTATTTTCGGTGCAACGCGACCCTGATGCACCAGCCTTGTCAGTGTGGCTTGTTTTTACCCATTCTCTTTTGATTCTTGTCTAAAAAAAAAAAAGAATTAAAAAAAAAATTCTATGGTGCCGTTTCCTTCTTTTTTTCAAATGCCATAATTTGCTGCTGTTCAGTGGAGGTTGTGTACCCACCATGTTAGGCTTGTGCACTGTCAGTGTTTAACCTTTTCAATATGATGTCTCTAAGACCTTTGGTGGCCACTGTACGGTTATAGAATGGCTTATTGTCTGCAGGTTTTTATATCCCGGTTCTTCTGCAAGAACTAGTTACATGCATGACCCCCCCCCCCCTTAGAGAAGGAGAATATACCACACGTGAGGCACAATTAGATCATTTTGTGGCTTAACCTTTGAAGAAGTATCACTCTAACAAGGGTCTTATTTTGATAACAAATTCATGGAAGGGCTCTTGAGTGGCCTGATAGCTGTATATTGTTAAGCTAGTGTTTTAGGATGGGGAGGTTGGTGCAGGAGAGACACAGAAAGACCTCACTCTGACAGAATCTAATCAAGAGTTGTCTTAACATATTACTACTGACTTAAGCTCTATCTTTTCCCGCAGTTAAGTCTCTCTCACTCAGAATCAAAATAAACAGGGAGACAAGGACAAGGGGGGAAAGCGGGACATATAGGGAAGATTAGGTGACGGTGAGGTAAAAAAAACACACATCCCTTTCTGACTGAAATGGAAGACTACTTCCGGCTCCAATTTCGGCATATGCCAGGGCAAGCTGCAGAAAGATAAATGAGCTCTCCAGTACCAAGAGGAAACTGATTCTTTATCTGGCACGGCACTATTTACTGACATTAAGAATGATAATATCCATCAGCAAGCTGTCAGCAACCCAAGTGGGCTGAGAGGAGAACAAAGGTGCCACTGTCTCTCTTTTGATACGTTTACAAGGAGATGTTGATGTACCTGCCATTCAGGTGCAAATAATGTCATCAACACACGCCCAGATCAGGGCTTGCTACTCCACCTTAGTGATGAGTAAAAACTGCCCAGGGCCCTTTCCAAAAGATAGCGTTCATAGCTAGGAAAAATAAACCTGACGGGTTAATGAGCTGGCAATCAACACAACAAGAAGAGCAGCAGAGCACCAACATGTCTGCACTCCTCATCTCCCTGTGAAATATAGCTGTGGGTAACAGATTTTTTCCTACCTTTAGTGGTGATGAGCAGGAGAAAACACATGGCAACAGCATCAGGGAAGCGTCTGTGTAATTACTTTTGGCCATCTTTCAAACCTTTCTTTCTCAGGAGAGAGATGTGTGACAACATATGACAAGAAAGCCAACAGGCTTTCCATACAGAATAGTGGAATCCATCATCACCGAGGCAGACACACCTGTCTGGCTTTGAGAACAATGCCACACTGCCTATTTATTAGGTGCCAGAAAAGTTTATGTTTGTTCGGTGACAGTGACAGCAACTTGATCCTTTTCATTTTTGGAAGGGGGATCTCAAGCTTTTGGGAAAGGAGGGAGGAGGGGAAAGTCTGACTCACATATTTTCCTCTCTCGGTGGTGCACAGTGAGTTCTCTTTCTTCCTGATAGCTGTCTGCTAAGGAGTCAGAAGACAAATAACAAAGAGTGTCATTCTCCAGGAGGCTTTCACTAATTCTTTTTTTTCCCTCACCGCAAAAAGATACATATCATATCCTTTTGACACTTCAAGTCTAGCGCCATCTCAAGCTTCCTTGTATTCAAAGATATGGAATCACGTAACAAAGCAGGGAGTGATTTAATTATCCATGCTATATGTGTCCAGCATGAACCTAACTGATTAATAATAAGAAAGAAGACTTCATCGTGACTGGCAGCCTCTGCCAGAATCCATTCGTCCTAAATTAGAGAACACCATCAACTAAATGTTGAGGTGACTCCAGAAATTACGTCTGAAATTTTGCTCAGTAATCTAATCAGAAAAACAATTACCTGATTAAACGAGAAAGTATGTTTACAGTGAACATTTGATGGTTGTTTTTAGAAAAAAACTTCACAGATAAAAAGAGCTGCAAGTTTATGCATATTAATGACCTACTTTGACATTTGCAATGTTTTTTTATCAGGCAATTTTCATGTTGGTTCAGGATTAATTGAAATATAAAAATGTCAATAGGGACAACATTTACAACTTTTCAACATCTTTAATTTTAAGTGTCATAATATACTTTTAAAATCAAGCTAATTACGTTGAGCCGGACAGGTCTATGGCTATATAGGTCTTTGGCTGCCCAGCAGGCTATCACTTCAGTCTCACTGTCAGCCAGCCATGTTGACGGAACAGTGCTGGCTGTCATCTTAACAGTTAATAATTAGGCTTCCTCCTGCCACAAAACAGAGTGCCACGGTGACAAAAGCCAATGGCAACCGAGGTGGCGGCTTGGCTGCCGCATTATAAATAGTCTGACCGGATGATTAATGAGAGGGGCCACCGAGCTAAAGCAGCAATCTCGCATTCAGACAAAGGCTGCCTGCACAGCTGCCTGCACACAAAAAAAAATGAAACAAAACACAACAAGACAAGCCCTGTCCCTGGATAGGAACAAGAATTGAAGCAGAGTGGCAGGGAAAGTGGAAACATGCCAAGTAAATAAATTATTGAATTTTGACTGACAGACTATGAAGACTTTATTTAACCTCTAAGCGCTTTAGGGGGGATCCTCATTAACATTCTGACATGCTCAGTTGAATAGTGGGGTCAGGCCGGTTCCAAGCGCAGGGGAAGTTCAGAAGAGACAGGCAAATTCTTTTGTTATGATTGTGAAGTAGACGTGGGAGAAAACGGGTAAAGGAGCATGACAGAGAACCTCAGGTAAATTTGTTTAGTAGAGATATATTAGTTGCCAAACAAAGGTTGGCTAAGAAGGGATTTAATAGCACCAATCGGGCCGTTTCTACAGAGTCCTCAGATCCACACAGGTATCCTAAGAAGGGATGACTTGTTTACATGAAAAGCTCAAACACTGTGCATATTATTTGTGGAACAATTAGAGAGTAAATGCATGCTATGTAACAGGAAAAGTATATTGCCACTTTCCATAGAGTCAACCCATATATCTGTTTACATTATGCAATTGTGTCCGTCTTGTTTCTTTTCAGTTTTGAGTTTTGACAGTGAGTCATATTTCCCTCACTGTTTGGCTGTTTTCACCTACCTTGATGTCACTCCACAGTAATAAGAGCTGAGCATTTCTACTGTTAATGTTACCCTTCACCATTTTCAGATTATACTCATCAAAGCAGACCCCTCAAATCAATCAAAGGATGACAGCGAACGGATAACAACAGTGGCAATGGTGACAAATATCTATTTTTCTCGTAATGTAAAGTTCAACAAACAAACATGGATGCTCTATTCTGCTACCGGTCAACAATTATCTTGAATATTTGGATGTACCGTTGCTCCAAGCATTTTCCATTTGATGGGCCTTATTCTCCCCCTCCACTTTGCTGTGCTCAGCTGGCAGGGCTCTCAGTCGTCACATCTCCTTTTAATGCCCCTGACAGGGGGTTATTTGCTCCCATATATGTTTTCTCTCCAATTACACCTTGGCAGGCTGGAGGCTGCCAAGCCTCTTTGCTGAGATGCTGATGGTCACCTCTTTGACTAGTCCTTCCTGCCTTCTGCACTATATTTTTCATCTTTTTAGATTCTATTAGAGAGGAGGACTCTCTCATTTGTCTGTCCTTGGTCCAAAGTGTTGTTTAACACCTGACAAGCATCAGTACTACAATGTCAACTACTATTTGGTGAGAAAGGTAATATTGGACTTCTATTCTCAATTTTTTCTTCAAGGTGTGTGTCTGGTAAGAGTACGGTAGGAACATAACAGTATAGAAATATTCTCAAGAAAAAGATGCAGTTCATTCAGTGGGTGTCACATTGAAAAACGTATTCATGTACAAATAATTGCCCAAACAGGCAAGGCCGCTACAGTAGCCTGAGCAGTCATGGAGATTCAAATTGCCACACGATTTCTTAATTAGGTCAAAATGTTTCAAATTGAACATTTAATGATAAGCACAATACTAATCTCCACCCAAAAAAAAAAAAAAAAACATTAATTAGAATAATTTACTTGATTCTTTGTGGCTGTTTACAGCAATCAGAATGATCAAAGACAAAATAAAATGATACCAAGGGATTGATTTCTAAAATATACAAGATGCGAACCCTCTGAATCAATAGACATCAAAACAGACAGCATTTGTGAGTAAGCTAAGTGGGATGCCAAATGCAAAGGCTGCCATTGATACCACAATGAAAAATGCATGATATCAGAGAGAGCACTCTTTTATCTACAAGGCAAGATCAATAGTGGGAAGGGGTTATGGAATCAAAGTTGTTTTGCTGAAGCAGTAGTTAACTGACACTCTTAAAAACATCTGAAAACAATTTGAAAGAACAAAGCGTGCTAAAAAGACAATTGGAGGAGAGTAAGGTGACGTTCTGTGGGTTGATAAACTTTCTTTTCACATTCAGTAGGGCGATATCAAACACTGAGTGTACAGGGCATCATAAGTCAGATTAATTTATCACTGACAAGCTCTATGAAGGACCGGTAATACATTTCTTTGTTTCTTGGCTTGAAAAACAGTAAAAAAAAAAAAAAATCACAATAGTTACAACCAAAAATACTAACTCAACAAGACGCTACTTGTTTTTCATCAGATGGACAGTGTGCTCTTCTTCTGAAACACTGAGCCTTTAATCATCCATAAAGTTACAGACTATTGTACTTCTGACAAAGAAATGATCTATTTAAAACAATACCAAAAATGCAACACAAAACAATACAACGTGTCAATTGCACCTAAATGACAACATTCATTTTTAAAATACATAAAACACAAAAAAACTTGGAGAATGAAGCATTATATCCTGTACTGTACTAAAATAAATCATCTGGTCCACCCTCACACAAATTCTGATTATTGATTTCAACATGACGCTGACAGATCTAATTATTCTGTAACTCAAGCCATGCCTCTGCCCTGACCTTCGCCCTGTGAGTGGACTGAGGAAGAGCCAGCAGCTTTCAGCAGAGGCTTTGGCCTGTCTGGCCTGTACAATGTGACAGGAGATAGATAGAGAAGAGACAGGGAGAGAGGGTAACAGAATGGAGAAATAGAGACACAAGAGGAGAGAAAATGAGACACAAAGAGAGACGGAAACATGAGAGAGAGAGAGAGAGAGAGAGAGAGAGAGAGAGAGGCAATGAAAGTGAGTGAGAAGAACTGACAGACAGAGGATTCGTCGCAGGCAAAGAGTGACGGCTCTGGCCACAGAGGGACCTGGTGAGAAAGCTAACAGATAGCAATCTGAGTTATCACTCTGCGCCATGGCTAACAGCTAGCAGCTACCCTGTCACCGCTGCCTAAACAAGCCCAGTGTTTTCATCTCCATATACACAACGCGGCACTCTGTCTTTTCTTCTGATGGAGATAAGATGTATAAATTATGAGCAGCTGACAAAGTCTACTCCAGCGCCCCCGGCGTCTCATCAATCACTAGCCTGTGTGTCAGCAGGTAACTGACGTGGCCCCCGGAGGCACAGCCCCCTCTTTAGGTGTGTGAGTGTTTTTGTGTTCAAAAATGTGTGTTTGCTACCGTGCAAATGGGCTTTTGTACATGTCTGAGTAGTGTGTGTGTGCATGTGTGTATAAGCTATGTGAGAAGGTTGCATGAACAGCTGATTCGGTCTTATAAAAAGAAAGAAATACACACAACTTGCACACACCAGCCATACAAAAACAATTCCTGAGAGTATGTGTGTGAACTCAAGGTTTTACTGTTATACCTTGAGGTTATCTGATGTGCAGATATATTCCAAAGAGAAACCAAAAAGCTAGACAGAGAGAAAAGTGTGAAGGACTGAAATACGCTACCCAAAAAAAGAGTGTAACTGGGAACTGGCTTGCTGAATGGTGTCCTGGAGGCCTTAGAAGGCCAGTGGTAGACCACCCAGTATGATTATTGGTATTAACAATTTTCCAAAACCTGAGTTTCCCCTGTCTGCAAATAACATGGTCTGGGCCTTTGGTTGTAAGGGGAAGCCATGACAGACATAAGAGTACTGAACTCCTATTAATTCAGAGACATTATAAATGGCATCACTTGAGTGTTTAACACATCATTGCTAAAGTAAGCAACATAATTACACTGTGTCAGCAAATCAGCATAATTACAAGTTACAAGTTGTCAGTGTCTGATTTCACATAATTTACAATTGCAGTCCTTTCACTGCTCATGTTTACCAGAACTGAGGCCTAATTTCATAGCAATAATTACAAGGTGTAGTGTCCAAACAGTGCAGATTACATGGGTATTATACAGTGTTAATTAAAATATAATAGCAAATAAAACTGTGTACTGTACCACTGTTTGGCTCTTACTGTGGTTTGTACATTTTTGCCTCTAACATCCATGTAATAATTGCAAAAGAGCTTGTTTTAGTTAACACTGAACTTTTCATTCAAGGGCATATTCATGAGGGGAAAAATGTAAAAATAACTGCATTCAGTGAAACATTAATTCCTCTTGGACTGAATTGGTAAACAACCTCGCACCAAATCATTGCAAAATTACACAATCTTTGTGTACACGGCCTAAAGAAGGTAGCTTTTGCTCGTGCACACAGTATCGATCCGCTGTCTTGAAGTGAAGTTCAAGGAGAGCGCAGAGCAGAAAATGCTGACTCCCCATGGGGACAGGAGAAACAGCTCATCTCAGCACCAAAGAGAAGGAGGGCTGTCATGTTCCGTGTGATGAGCTGAAAGACAAGAGGCGGCCTGGAGCAGCGGGGTATTCCTTCCCCTCATAAACAAACCTCCAAAAACAAACAGTTCCACCCCACAGAGAAGGAGACGGGACAGTGAGACAAGAGGGAAGGGCAGACAGGTGTCAGGGAAGAATGACATCTGTGACAGAGGGCACTGAGAGAGAAGCTGGAGGATATGAGATGATCTAGAGACAAGGGTGTTTTCATGAAATGAGCATCCGACTTGTTGTCTCCCTCTTTCTGGCCTGCTGGTTTGGTTTGGATTTTGAGCTAGGACTTTACATTTTGATCACACTCATGAATTATGTACCATACAAAATTAGCATTAATTAGAGCCAGTGCAGTATCAGTGGTACTTTTGTTTGAGGGGGGTCAAGTCCTGAGACACGTTATCTTTGAAAACCCTTCTAGAAAGACAGAAAAAGACGTCTGGAATTTAGCTGACAAAAGCACTCAGTCGTCCTGAAATCGGATGAGTCTGACAGGATGTGAGCCCATCTGATCCACTGCCATCTTAATATTCCCTCATGGGGGGGGGATAGACAGGACGGACAGGCTGCTCCTCATCGCGCTTTTAGCACAGGTATGATGAAAGCGGGAGCCGCCGCAGCTCGGCCCGTCTCTCAGGTTACACCGAACACGTCTATTGACTGACGTGGCCAGTTGGCAGGCAAAACACAGGGAAGTGATGCCCGTTGTGCCCTACCCATCTGTCTGCTGCGTGGAAACAGCATATCAGGTGATCCCAGGGGATACCTATTATCATATCATATTGAATGTCTGGGCTATGAGTTACAGTTGTTGGCCTTAACAAAATAAAAGATAGATCTTACAGAATGGGACAAAATGGGTTAACACAAGGTCAACACTGTCTGACTGTGGACACCTCTGGGAGTTTATTACTGTGAGGTAAAAGAGAACAGGGAAGACAGACAAACAGTAATAAAGAAAAAGAGATCCATTGTGTGTTCAAATGGCTTTGCTTGCAAGCCACTACCGCAGTACAGTACATCCTGTATTCACTTAATCAGACTTGATGAAATGACAAACCTTTGTGCCACACTGCCTGGAGAAGTTATGCTGAAATAAAATATATGTTACTAATCATGACTTACGGTGCATCTCACAGGATATCTTATTACAGACCTTTACAGCTCATTGGCTCTGATTCAATTTCTGAAGTATGGTACAGTGCACAGAAATTAGACCTATTCTGGGAAGAGGCATTTCAAATCTGTCAGCTTGCAACTGAACACCATCTGCAAAACAGAAACTGAATGAAACTGTCAGAGGTTATAACGCTTTTGAAAACCAATTAAGAATGCAAATAATTTGACACTGAAAAAAATAAAATGCCAGGCTGATAAAGAAATGATCTGCCTTAGAAGTCTTTGTTTAAGCATGTACAGATGGATCACTTTACTTTCTCTAAGCTCTCGTCACAACAACAAAACCCAACCAAGAGTAAATGTTCTCTGCAGATTGGTGACACTGAAACATTGTGCCATTAAGGATCTTGACCCACTTCACTGCCCATATGTGTCCTGTAGCTGTATGCCAATCCTTCACAGCCCTCTCCAACACTCTCATAAATGACAGAAGAATGCTGTTTGAGTGTCACTTGACCCCTCTGCCCCCGCAATGACCTAGAGAGCACCCTGGGCAGCCCTCACTCTTTCACATATTTCCATTGCTAAACAAGAATGTCTCCCCCCACCTCCTTCATTTCTACTAAATTTCCTCTTTATTGCTGTCCAATTTTCCCATCGCCGTGGTCATCACCGTGGTTCTCTCTTCCTTTTTTCTCCCTCTATTCAAAACCTGAGAAGGAAAAAAAAGAAGAAGAGGAAAATGCCTTTCCACCAGAAAAAAAAAATGCAGGGATGAGTGGCTATTCAGAGTGTGATCATTGGGGAAAATGGCTGCTGTGTTTGTGAAATGCAGAGTGGGAGAGTGTGTGGATTTTGGACAGATGCATATGAGAGGTGCACGGTGTAAGGGCACACTTTAAACTCTAAACTTTAAAAGTGAAAGAGTCTTTCAAAAAAGGAATGTGAAAGGCAGCGTACCAAAACGCGTGAGAATGAATTCACATCAACAAGACTTTGACACAAACTTTTGACTAGTTGACTTGACTACTGAATATTTAGACCAGATGCTATAAAGCCTAGCCTATATTTGTTCTGTGCTCTTTAAAACCATTCCTACTCTATATCAACCATCCTTGAACCGTTTATGTAACATAAAGTGCCTTCCTTAGGCTAAATGCGTGTGCTGCTGACAGTATTGAAACTGTCTCTTACGTCTCTGTCACTCAATGTGATGCTTCTGACAGGTTAAGCCCCTGATGCTCTAGATTTGACTGGTAAATCCTGTGAAAAACATCCCTTTTGTCTCTCAGGTGGAAAGGTCACACAGCGAGACCCGTTTTCCTTCAACTACAGTCTTCCTCCAGTCTTAGCCTCCAACCTAAACGTGCTCTAGCCCTCATCATTGGCCTCTCTCAGCCCTCCTCAGTCATCTACCCACCCGCATGCATAAGCTACAAAGCTGGAGGTGTCAAGACTACCTGTCTCAACAGTACCCCCCTTGCCTGACCTGCGGATAGCCCTCAGGGACATTAATTATAGAGTAGTCTGACTTGTTGAGAGGAGACAGAGACAGAAGAGAGAGAGCGAGAGAGACCGACAGACATACAGACAGAAAAGGTGAAAGATAGAGAGAAGGAAAAGATAAATGCAGAGATGTTGTTACAGAGGTTGTCACCTCCTAATCATGTCATCCTGCTGTACAGAGGTGATGCTGAGCCTTTATTCGATCAGGTTTCCCATTCATCACCAGGGCTGGTTAGTGGTGGAGGTGGTGGTGGTATTGGATGATGTGATGGGTAGAATGGTAACTCTCATTTCCACACAGAGGTCACATTTAAACTGGTTATGTCCAAACCTCACTGTGTATCTTAGTCGTCTGGCCAAAACATCAATGGATCTGGCTTTTTACACAAAGGGAAGATAAAAGATTGCATAGATTGTGCTTCTGTTCAAGGACCACTTGAAAAGAAAGACCCAGCAACATAAAACAGCTGCATCCATTTCTGAGTGTTCAATACTGTGCTTGCGGGCAAAAACATGGATCCACGATAATATGACATTTCTGTATGTGCTTTAAAGATGTTGTGTGGACAGCAATGTCTACCCGGCAAGCGTGGATAGACACTGAACTGCCACCATGTGATCAGAGCAATCTGTCCAAACAAATGGAAGCTTTTCTTACGCATTACCGTGTTAGATTAGACGACTCGCGGCCATTTGATTCCCCACCGTCTCGACAGCTCCTGTTTCTAATGGACCGAGTGGAATTTCACAAAACGCAAAATAGGGAGAGGTCAACATGTTTGAAGGTTACCCCTGTCGGGAAATCCAAATAAATAATGTTCAGGTGTGCTATTTTCTGTCAGGTGAGTGTCTTAATGATGCCAAGTTAACACATACTAAATAACAGTGTCTCCCTACGCACTGACAGCCTCAGAAATAATTGACCAGCATGCTCCAAACTGAGACGCAGTAGGCAGAGAATTCAATCCTGCAGCTGACAGAACCCATTGAGCATGTCACTAGATTTTGCATTATACACAAAGCAATGTCAGGTCAGGGATGCGGCGTCCTGCTAGTTATTTGCGATTGCATCTCTGAGGGTAAATTACCTGGTTCTCCATAATATGGTCTAGTTAACTAATTTCCTGACAGCACGCTGTCTCATAAGAAACATCTCAGATTTACTGACTGTCAAAAACATGGACTGTTTTATTGTTGTTGTTTTTTTTTTTGCAAATGCTTGGCAGCCACTAGAAAGGCTCATATTCAACATCCTTTCTCGGTGTGCAGAGGACATCTCTAATTCCAGACGTACGGCTGAAAATGAACAAAAAAGAAACATAACCTTATTATGTTTAAAGGCTACCGGGAGTGTGTCATTTCATCCACAAGTTCCCATGCATAAAGTGACTGCTCGGGGGGTTGTAAAACGATGTAACATAGTTCTAAAGCCCTCAGTACGGAAGCAAGGAAATCCATTATCCATTATCCTACCGACCTCTGCACTCTGACAAGTACACACATACAGTATATGTGTTCTGTCATTTTGTTGTTATACATGTGTAAATCATTCACTTTCGGTCAGGGAAGGGGCTTTGACAACAAAACCTCCCCTCATCAACGGGGTCACGGGGAAACCGAATCCCACCGAAGACAAAGGTTAGTTTTACCTGCGAGAGCACGGCCTGCCATGGATAGCAACAAAGATGACAAAAGCTCAGTGATTGTGGACAATACAGATTCAAAGAATACTAACCCCCCACCACCATGGAGCTTAACAGTGTCTGTTTTAAAGTTCACAATGCAGCTCCAAGGTGTGCCTGCCCTTTCTTTTCTCTTTTTGCATGTGTTCCCATTCAACTGGACGGTGTGGCCTATCATCCTCCCCACCATGACAGTAGGTGGAAACGCTAGCTTTCATTACACAAAGTATAAATAGTGTAATCTATCAGCCCTGCCAATCAGGATGATTGATTATGGGCTGTCAGGGAGAAGAGTGACACATTAGAAAAGTTTGGTTAACAATGCCTATAGCTGGTGCGGGGCTGCTGCCACCCAGCCCAGTGATTAATGTGTTGTCAGCCTGTAATCCCACACCCACGCTTAATGAGGCAAGAATTTATCATCTCGACAGAGTGGCAGATGTCAGAAAGAAAGGAATCCAAGTGGCTGGAAACAATACACTTTTTCTAGCCTGCGCTTGACATTTCTGACAAGCTCTAAAAACCACAAAGAAGGTCTGTGTAAGCACAAACTTCAGTGGAGGGACTTTTTCTAGTGCTGTCCTCTGTTGCATGCTCATGAAAGTCGCTGGTGAAAGAAGACTCCATTAACACTTTAATGAGGAGCCGACACAACTGGTATGGTGGATTAAAAGAAAAGTCCAATGCCACCATGCTTCTGTATATTTAATGAGAACCAACTTTATGGGTTTCGCACTGATTAAGCACAACTTTCCCTTTGGACCGTATTGTGAGTCATAAACAAAAGTGGCACTTTTGTCATCTAGCAAAGATTTTAAGCTCCAACATTCATTAACTTTCTTAATGGCATATCAACATCTGCATATCATAAACAACAACAACTTAACTTGAATTAGCTGATAAAAATCAGAATGTGAATTAAAGCAAAGCTGCATCGAGATGGTGCACATGACAATCAACTTCAAAATTAAACTATACATGTGAGTGCTGAAATAATGATTAATGTGTACTGTCAACATTAACTAAAAGAGACAAGCAAAGAAATAACTGATCTCATCCAGAGATTTAAAGTCTGGCACATTTCTGTGCCCGGTGGGGTTGGGGGTGAAACATTTATTTTTCATAGAGCACAGAAAACACTAAGCCAGCTGTCTCTCATTAGGCTAGCAGCATCTTCCTGTCACCAAAGAGACCAACAGTGAGGATTAGCTCTGATTGGACTGATAGGCCAATGCACTGAGACGCTGCACTATGTAAGAGCTAAAAGCATCATTTGATTATAAGTGTAATTGAAGAGATGCCTTGGTGGCTATGGTATTGTTGCTAAAGTGCATGTACAGGGCTTGTAGAGTTTTTCAACCCCATGGCATGCAATGAGAGACAGTTCAGTTTTATAGTGGAACATAATGACTGTGAGATGTAGGGCTGCGTGTGCAGATTTTTCTGTCAAAAAATAGTTTGTTCAATGATATTAAAAAACTGGAAGTGTGTTATTTCCCTCTAGTTTTCTGTGTCTTAAAAGAACTTTGAAAACAGCAAAATCACTATAAAAACTTGGCCCTTCCCAAAGGCTTATAAAGGAGCTAGTTGGAACAGTATGTGTAAAAAGAAAAAGCTTTGTAGCTTGCCAATCCCAGGCACTTAATATTAATACATTAATAAAAACTTAACAAAGACTTACATTGTGTAGATAAAAAACAG
This sequence comes from Etheostoma cragini, assembly GCF_013103735.1. NCBI lineage: Eukaryota > Metazoa > Chordata > Actinopteri > Perciformes > Percidae > Etheostoma > Etheostoma cragini. The sequence goes on along the minus strand of NC_048423.1, from coordinate 10,128,131 downwards.
AAAAGTTACGTGAACGATTGCCTGATTTGTCAAAGTTTATGAAAACTTTATATCAAAATGGAAGAGGGAGACATCTCATTATTGCTGGCCAGCCTTGGCCTGTTTTCTGACAGGCCTCAAACTCCACCGCTAAACACAAGAGACGTCGAGACAACAAATGCTTCACCACAGAGGCGTTCCTTCTCTGTACTGCATGCCAGCAGAAGGAGAAGAAAATCAGTTAATGCAACGCGGCCACTTCAGTGTCTCATAAAAGCCCTTGCAAAAACACATTTGTTTTTATGATCTTCGTTTACCAAAAAAAGAGTAATGCATCGATCATTTTTGCTTGCGAGAGCGTCGTGACACTCAGGTCATGCACCCCGTGTCTCCAGGCTTTGAAACAGGCAATAAATCAATCTTGGCGCTATTACTTACAATTAATTGTGCCTTTAAAGTTTTACAGTGTGTTTATGATATGCATGGCCTGGATGATTTATGTGGACAGTTTGAGTCACTCCCTCTAATTGCTTTTGTTTTTCCGGCTTGTAACCCCAGCTCGACCCCTCAGCTTAACCTGCCAGAGTTTTCAGAACCGGGCCTGTTGCACCGGTCCAAACAATGGACAGGCGTGCACTTCAGCAGTCATAAAAAAAGTCACAGAAAAACACCTCAGACACGGACAGACAGACACACATAGCTGAGAGAATGACACAATCAACGGCGTGTTTAAACATACCAACTAAACACGTCCAAACAATTATAAACAGCTGTTTTTTTACATTTAGAATAGGTTGTCATTAAAAGACAGGGAACAGCAGTGTTTCAAGTGATGCAATTAACAGATAACAAGACATTAAGTATGGTGGTACAAGGAAGAACATCATTTGAAAGCAAGCAGATCCCAATATGTCAGCGAGCTTGTTTGTCTGAACATAAAGCAGACAGGCACCCAGTATGGTTACAGTTTGCCCACAACGCCTTCACAATCCGCACTGCTGTCCTTATTTAACCTACTGTATACATATTGATTCAGGAATTATTCAATATTGGGTCAGGAAAGAAAGGTGACACATCAGGGTTCTGTATGTATAATAGCTGGTGCAAATACAGAACCTCGCAGAGAGTGGTTATAAACTTGCCTCCACAGCAATCTGTTGGGTCATATTGCCTTCCCCTGTTGAGAGCCATATTCTTTGAGTTTTCTCTGAGGACAAATTTGTTCAGTAAAATGATTCAGCAAACCCACTGAAGGCACATTCACAAAGCGCTATATTGCATGCTGTTTGTTATGTTTGAGAGCTTTAGGGAACTCATAACTCTGTTGAAGAGATGAACGTGGCAACATACTTTACAGGGCACATTTTAAACTTGAAATAGAAGCAAAAACAACCAAGTTATAGCAAATATGCTATGCATCACATAATGCACAATCATGGGTTTAAAACCATGCAGTCTATTTTAGATTTGGCCTGTTTCATTTGGTGCAAACTTAAAATGAACTCCTGCCTGCTGCAGAGTAAAACAGGTTAGTGTCTGGGAAAGAAAAAACAGAACTGAAAAGATCCACTTGAGGACTTTCCTGGCTCTGTCACTGTCAATTCCCTTGAAGAACCGTTACTCTGTGTGCAGAGACTCATGGGACCCAGCCGCTGGCTCAAGCCACCCTGCAAAGCAGTCTGCTTTACATTATACAGAAGGATGTGGGAAAAAAAAAACTTGTGTTCATGCACAAAAATCAAGTCAAAAACTTTGTCCAGGCAAAATTTAAGTGACATCCGAGGAACATTTATACCCAATGACGTAGCTACCAAGCTTTGCTTGGTGAAGGGGGACCATAGACTTACTTCATTCACTGTGAAACACTCTTAAACGTGTGGCAAGGGGTACGTGTTATTCTAGTAGTTACATTTGCTATACACTTTTTTTTTAGCAGTGCTTGGGATCTGAAAACAGAATGTGCTGTCATAGTGTTTTGATAGACACGGCCAGTTTAACCCAAGGGTTCGACAGCATAATGTGGGCTCCGTGGCAGAGTGGAGGGAGGTGGAGAAACCGATCCAAAAAGTACCACATGTATTTTCCAAAGGCAGCCCAACACAGTCCAAATGGCTCTACGTGGTTTAACGCCATTTCGTTCCATGACCTCTAAATCCTCAAAGAGAATTATCACATTATAGCATTCCAACACGCCCAATTTCCCAAAATACAGCTCAAGGCTTTTCCACTCTGACTCTGCTTTGTGTTGTGGTTTTGGTAAAACACTTCAATCGTCCCCACTGTGTTTTTTTTTGTTTACTTCAGGTATTTATATATATATATTTCTCTCTCTCGCTTTTGTCTTTTTCATTTTGCCTTAGTTTCTGTCCAATTACTTGTCCTTTCCACTCAGATATGCCGGAGAACAAAAACCCCAAAGAGAAAATGACCCCCTTTGGAGAACATAAGGACAGGTCAGAGACGGCTCAGTGTCACCCACTTATGGTGTCATGCCAGCTAGTCCAAAAAGGCCCACAATAACAATTAAAAGACTGACAGAATGACCCTAAGGGTGTGGGCTTGGCTATTCTTTTTGACCACAGTGCTTTGTTTTCCTCTTTGTCATGTTGTCAGCAGTAAAAGTTTAAATCTGTGACATCTACAACTTTGTGTTCATTTTGCACTCACAAATGTCTTCATAGTTTTTGTATGTGTGTGTACCTTTTCCTCCAAACAACTGGCAATTGACTGTCTGGTTGTGATTTATCCAACATGGAAAAGATTGGGAATGTATGAAAAGTTATGGCGTTCAGATTGCGCTAAAGACCATAACTGCTTTATGCGAACCATGTGGCGGCGCTCAGTGCCATGCCATAATGGCATGATTGAAAAGGAGTTAAAACTGTGGTCACGATCCACTCAGATATGACTTGAGAGAGGTCTCCAGAGTTCAGTACTGTCTCTTTCATGGCGAGTCCATTAACTATTCCAATACGCACTTCATGCAATGAGAATGATCTGATAGAGCAGGGGCTCTTTCTCTAGACTTATGCAGTCATAGCTGGGCATGTGTAACTGTAACCCTGCTGCAGTTGCTGCCGTTTTGGTGGTTTCAATTTATCTACTGTAAACAGCGGAAAGGAGGTTTCTCATAGATAGGTCTTTCAGGAACATAACTGTAGGCAAAGCAAAAAGCTTTTATAAATAAACCTTTCAAATCACGTATGTTTTCCTGTATTTTTTCCTTCCGATACTTGCACTAATTGAGACTCAAATGGTAGCGCAAGCGACAGCTAATTAAATCCCTTTGTAATGAAGCAAAATGCAGACAATGTACTATGTGCCACTGTTATAAGCAACACCCTGCTGTACCCAACATAAAAGCAAACACAAATATCTAATTATGCCATCATCTCTCCTCGCTTTTTCTTTACTGTTGCAGACGTTGCAGTAATTGGTGGCCCGCACTATTGGTCAGCTTACACTAACTCTGATGATGTGAACAATTAGAGCCGGGAGGTAGTCATGGCTCATCAAGTCCGTGATAGTTGACGCATCACGTCTCATCTAACTCAAAACAAATGTTATGGAAATGCCGCTGTGACGTCCCAGGGCCCAGACACGGGATATGTCCTGGCAAAAATTGTTTTATTGTGTAGACTCAGTCAAACTGCTAATAACTGCTAATAAGGAACTTTGAATAGGACAGCAAAAGTATGTTCAGGTGCACAAAACACTGTTTGCAATGGGAGGTTGACGGGTTTCATCAAAGCTGTAACCTTTTACTTTGCATAGGGAATAAATAATCATATACAGCAGGTTCAAAGACACAAAGACAGAAAAACACACACATCATGTCAGCTAGAATCAATGATTATCTCTCCTTTCATCTAAGGCTGTGGCGACAAAGGCAAACATTTCTTTTTCACTGACAAGCTATGTAAATAAAATCTTATAAAGTGACTTTACCCTGCCAAAAAGCATTGTCGAGGTCCTTAGTTTCTTTTTATATAAAGTGGATGAACAGTGTTTTCATTCCACTTTTCTCCATCTACCAAACATGCCAGACTGAGGTTAAATTATTTCAATGTTTTGCTTTCCCGCTTGCCACTTGCATGAAAAATCAAGAACAAAGCATAGCATGAACTGACACTAAAAGAGTACTCCATCTTAGCTGATTGTCTGAAACAATAAATATTTTGTTTTTCTTGTGCACTTTTAAACCCAACATTGACTCACATGCTTCTGATTTGTCATTGGATGCCTTCGCTCCTGCTACTCTGGATCCATTTTTACCTCCCAGGCTCACTGTCAGAGCCCCAGAGACCTTCAAAACGACAAAGCTTAGCTTATCCACACAGCAAGTACATCATGCCCTCACAATTACATGAAATCAAATATAGGCAAAAGCCGCTCATTTATATTGCATTATCAAAGGAGTGGACGACGACGGGGGGTGGGGGGGTGGGTGGAAAGGGGTGAAGTGGGTATATCTATGAACCTCCCGAACTCTAATTAGTCTGTATGGCACAAAACAAGAGAGCGAGGAATAAGTGCACAGGCTCGGGATAATTAAGCAATTGTGAGCGGCATGTACGTAAGCTGTCACTCCAATCGCCAGCCATGTCACACTTGGCAACACAACCGCGACCGGACAGCCGGCCGTCGTCTTTGATCTGGACTCATGCATACGGAATCGGGTCAGGCCGTGGTCACACACATTTCAATGCACACGCACTAACGCGCACACACATGCACGCGCACACACACACACACACACTCAGACACAACACACCCACGTACACTTTGAGCATTTATAAAGAGAGACTCTTTACAAAAGGGCCACAGCACTAGGACCTTTATAAAGGGAGACTAACAGTCAAGAATGCACAGGAAAAAAGGACGGATAAAGGAAAAGAATATAAAGGGGAAGAAAGGGATGAATGTGACAAATCCAGTCAAGACTTCAGAGGGACTACTATTTAAAACAGTGTACACACACAAAAAAAAAACAGAGCTTAACTTACTGGTTCTGACTTGGGTTTGACCACTTTCATGAACGCTCCTCTTGCCTGCGCCTCCATCACTTCTTTTTTGGTCACTTTCCTTGTGTCAAGGAACTTCAGCTGGGGCAACTTGTGCAGAACAAAGTACCTGTGAGAAAACAACAATTTTACTTAAAACTGAACTGTACCGCTGCCTGAAAAGGTCTTCTTGTAGGCCTATCCTTGACAAAGTGACAAACAGAGAATCTAAGGAAGTGTGTAAACCGTCATACACTAATCAAACTGACACACATTCTATTATGTAAATGCACACATCAAAAAAACTTGAAAAGAAGCCGTGTTTACTGAGATTTAATGGTGGTGCAGATTTAATGGTGATATGTTCTGTATGTAATAACCTTCAAAGCTGATAAGAATAAGTACAACATATAAATAGCACGAAAGGAGATACAACCCGTCTGCCAGAGCTGTCATTCTGGCAGCATCACAGATATCTCTCTAAGCTTTTAGACACCCTCTGTCTTTCATTGGGAGGGAGAGAAACGTCAAAAGATAATGGTTGGAATACATAGATGACAACAGATCCTTTCACAGGCAGGCTGGGATAGAGGAACCAGTATGTCAGTGCTGAGCTGGTAGCCAAAAAGGACATGCATGCAGCACCTAAGTGGAGGGTGAGAAAGGACGGGGGATATGGGCACAGACAAGACCTGTGCGCAAAGAACTGTGACAAATTGATGATGGCGATGGCGATGGTGATGAGGGGAGATAGCAAAGCCCATGACAAGTTTTCAACACCTGAGGATTATAAGAAGGGGATGCAGGAATCACGTTTAGACTGACACGGAATGGGAAATATCTCCGTTCAAATTTAACAAAAACATCAGATATCATTTGAAAGAACACGTAACAAGTCAGAAATCTTATCTGCAAAAACATAAACAAATTATGAAAACTAAATATAGCAAATGGTCCTTAATAACTTCTATTGGGACTATTAGTATGGGGTAAAATGACCTTTTTCCACTGAGAGCACCAGGACTCAAAGACAAGAGGCCCTGTAAAGGACTTCGTTCAGGGTATTTCCATTTTAAAATGTGAAGATGCCCTTGGGAGACATGCAGTGAGGTTATTCTCCACAGGTGACCTAGCATCACAGGGTCAGAGCAGATGACAAAGCTCTGTCACCAGTGGAAATATTAATGATTCCAACCAACCAAAGAGGGAGGATAAGAGAGAAGGGTAGTGTAGGGGTATGCATTTTATGTATTTATTTGAGAAGTACATAGCAGTGGCTCTCAAACCTTTTCACATCAAGGACACCTAAACTGACACAAATTAGACCACGGACCCCCATTTAATAAGAATATAATATGTAAGTGTCTTTGCTATATTGAGACTGAAGCAGTATTTAATTTCCTGTCTAGTGTCCACGTTGTTTAAATAGCAAATGCACCTGTGCCCATCTTTGCACCCCTGGACAATGCTGCCCTACAGGGATGTGTGTTTTGACGGAATTCTTGGCATATTGCTATCTTGCGGCAGCAGAAAGTGATTGAGCCATTGACCAACAAAAACCTGGTTTAAAGTCAATAGACCATGATAGATCATTGGATTTTAACAGCGTATTAGTAAAATGTGCGTAGGCTCGTGCACAGCGTGCACACAATGTTTTGTTTACATAAACACACAGGGAAGTGCAGTGGCACACAAACATGCAAATATTAAAAATAGAAATATTACGGTGAAAATCCGCCATCATGATAGCAATGCACCAAGGTAAAAACGTGCCTGGCTTTTAAAGGGAATAGGAGACGACACTCTGATTGGTTTATTGCTACGCCCCAAACACACCTATGAATTAATGAAGACACTAAGTTCAACCCTTTTGTACCCTGCGCCCGGCACACAAACCCTTTTTTCTGCCAACTAGCAAAAGTGGATTTGGACATGCCGTGAATGCACCTGCGCCGTGCGCTTCACGCCATCCGCTTAGATTGTTAAAAATGGTCCCATCGTATTATTTAGGGATGAAATTATAGTGAAAAATAAATGATTCCCCTTTAGTGGGGAACCCCTGGAACCGCTTTAAGGAACCCTGAGGGTCCCCGGACCCCACTTTGAGAACCACTGGTCTATTGTGGTTATATAGTTGGGCAAGAGGACTTTCTGTGGGAGAAGTCCTTAAACTATAATGACTGGAAAAACTCACAGACATACAATTAAACACAAGTAAATATTAACGTATTTGTTGGAAACCAAATTCTCTATAATTAGCCAGTATTTAGCCTTTAAATTACAACTACACAGACAGACACATTTTATATTTGTTGTTCAGCTAACCTTCTCTGCACTGTGCAGTAAGGTTAAGTAAATTGTTAACCGGAATGACTTGATGTTAAGAAACTATGGGACCTATAAAATAAAGAGTTTTCTGACAATCATTGTACTTTATGTATTACATCTAGGGAAGATAAAAGCAAAAGAAGAATATTTATAGAGAAGGTGGGTAATTATTATGCAGATACATGAATGGCATTTAGAAAAAATGGTTGAGTGAACACAAAGTACAGCTGGTGGTTGAAGCACCTCCGGCACAAGCTCTCTGATCTGCCACAAAAGGAGATTGGACAAACTGATAACTTTCCTCAAGATAAGAAGTTAAAATGTCACATAAAACTATGTTAATCTTTATACAGAGTATCACAGAAATGGAAAGAAAAGACAGAGGTTGAGTTACATCTTTCGTCACAATATTTCACAGTTTCTCAAACAGACTGTTTTCTGAGGAGACAGTGTCCTATAAGCACACTGCCACATAATCAGGAACCATTGTGAACATATAACGTTAGTGCCTTGAACTCTTGTGTTATTGCAGTAATACAAATGGCCACTGCGAGTACGCATGGTCGGCTAGGAACAGGACAACATTTAACCTTCCCGCAGACTACACAATACTGAGTAAATGAGTACTATGTTTCTATGTCATTGCACTAATTGGGGCACCAATGCAATCCACCAGGGTATTTCACTTGAGAGACCAAGATCTCCCGAGGCATTGGGCTGGGTATTTATTGCCCAAGGCCAGTGCTGTCACGACCTGCATGCAGCCTAACCTTGTCAGACATGAAATCTGCATCACGCTCAAATTGATGTTTTACAATGTGACACATTATGAATATTACATTACAGGACCCTAGACGTTGTCAGTCAAAACAGAACAGCTTTCCTTACCAGCAAGATAAGCATGTGAGGAGAGAGGAAAGGCGAAGAAAGGGAGAAGGGGAGGGAAAGGGGGACAGGGGGAGAAAGGGAGACAAAAAAGAGAGAAGAAGTATTATTCAAGAAAGGCATGAGTGGTAAATGATTAATAGGCAACGCAGAGTCAGAAACAAGCACTTAGGGCTAAAACAGACAAAAGAGAGTATGCTTTTCGCCTTTTATCGCATTTCATGTAAAGGACCCTGCCAAATGGTGGTCATATTGCATGGCTTGAGGCCTAGCTTGATGTTTAATGCATAATCTGCTCTGGTAAGGCAGGGTAGTAAACACTCATTTGTGGTGGTGACTAGTCACACATGAAATCCATTTTGCAAACTGGAGTGTAGAGGGGCCAGTTGACAAAGCTTTTAGAGTGATGTGGTTGAATCCACAGTCTGCTTTGTAAAATGTAGGGGGCTGAATGTTAAAAAAAAGGAACATCTCCAAATCCATTACTTACAAAAAGCTATCACTCTGAATAGCTTAGCATCAAAACTGTCTGACTGAAAACACACACACACACACACACACACACACACACACACACACACACACACACACACACACACACACACAGACTATCTATTTATCTATCTATCTAGATATCTGAGTCAAAGTATTATCTGTTCATTATTTATGTGCAACATCGTCACAGTCCATGTAGTAACTGACCTGTATCTCTGGTAGTCATCCTCATCCTTATCCGGACTGACCAGCTGGTTGGGGCAGGCCTCATTTCCCAGCAGGCTTAGGTACTCCAGTGACGGGGTCACATCAGCCAAGTGTTCCAGCAGAGCCTCGATATCAGTCAGGTGTCAAAGGGCGGATGTCAAGGACCTAGCGCTGTTAATTACATTAGCATTTACTCCCTGCACAGCCCCTCCCAGGCCTGTCTGCACTAAAACATGTCACTGTCAAATTTACCGAGGTGCTCAAAGGGGCTAGTCACTGGCTTTGTGAGACTGGGCAGACAGAGGGCCAATTTAAGGTGCAGGCTTTGGCATATAGTAGTGATACAATTTGGCTGCTGCTCTCACTCCCTTTCTCTCGATCTCTTTCATTTCCTAGGTGGCCGGGTGCAGAACAGTGACAAAATGATGGATGCCCTGTGGTTCAAACAGTCCGTGCTTCCCAGAGCCGTGCTGTGGAAAACTTTTGCAAAACGTGGTAAAAACAAACAGCCCGTAAGCAGGCACATTCATCACTAATACATTCACTTGGAAAATTGAGCCCCAAAGTGTCAAACTACAACTGCACTAATGCAGTGCTCGAGCTTTAAAATGGCACTGTGCCACGACAGGATGTACATAATTGGCCTATTAGCATGTGCCGACCACTTCACAACCAAACTCAGCACACAGTCCCAGACGCACACTTCAAGGAGCCCCAGTTTTAATGTTGACTCTGGAAGTGTGTGTGTGTGCATGTATGTGGGAATGTGTGTGAGAGAGTGAACATCGTTACCCAGTAGGATCTGCATAACCAGAGGAAAACAGGACACATTGCTAAACCTGTTCTGAAGCTTCGAAGGGAAGTTCACACATTTTTGACTGATCATAAACAGCCTAGCAATGTGTCTACGTGTTGAATTTAGGGTGGCTGTGCGGAGCTCTGGTTTTTGCTGTTTACTTTGGGTGGCAAGTAGAACACACAGGGCTGTTATAATCAATGAGGGAAAATATGAGCATGTTCTTGTGCTCTTAGTGACAAATTAAACAACTGATTAATTTTATTTCAGCAAGTTAAAGCAAGTAATAAAGCATAAAGCAACTGATTCAAGTGTGAAAACCCTAATTTGATTCTCTATAATTTAAAATAACTGGTATCCCCAAACAGCAAATACATCACACTGGATAATGTCTTATTCTTAGGGTTTCAATTCAACACATATTGTATTCCCTGTGAAAATAAAATCACCCCTCTTATGTTGATTCTAAAATCTGATTCCACTAGAGGTCCCTGTGGTTCAAAAACTAGTCCTGTGTGGAGCTCTGTGACAGCCAAGTTCCTCCACTCTCTTTTTCAACACACAGTGCTCCCTGCAAAGGCACAACATTAACAACTGGTTCTCTGAGACAAAGGCAGGTTGTACAGACATATGAATGTAAACAAAATGCCCTGTTGATTCTGATACTGATCCCTGTGATATATGTCTGCAAAGTTGGCTGCAAATTAAAATGAGGAATAGACTGAGTGATTAGTTTGAAAGGATATTCGGTTCTTATTGAGTGTTAGGGTGTGAAGGTTGGGTAACCTGGGCAACCGGAGGTCGTTTCCAAGCAGATTGTTGTCGACGACCAGCTCTTCCAGCTCACTGAACATTTTGAGGCCCGCCAGTGACCTGCAATGATAAGGGAACAGGAAAACTGTTATGGCTCTAAATCTGGTCAGCCGTTATTGTGCAGAAATAAATATTTCAGCCTCCCTCTTTCATACACCGGGAGAGTATGGGTCTGGGCCTGTCAGGGAAGTGAATGACAAGAATTAGTGGTGCTGAGCTCCCCTGGCATGGTGAGGCATCCTTCAGCAGCTGGCAGGATGAGGGATGGGGGTCACTTGTGAGTAGCCAGGATTCAAAACAAAAGGCTTCAGAAATGCGGCGGGCAGGATGAATTTGTCAATGTCTTGTGCCTTGAGGCGCCCAGTTTCGCCTGACCCTAACCCTCCATTCCCAAGACAAATCACTCTGTCACAGTTCACCTTCACTCCCCAGACACAAATTTAACTTGTCATCCATCATTTTCACAGAGGAACCGGAATACACTCACAATCACAGATGGAATGGAAGGTAAACTTTTTTGCAACTCTACAGCAATAGGGGTTAGTGTTGGTATTTTAACATCAAAGGACTTTTCTTTTTTTGACAAATTGCAAAGAGGGTTGAAGGGTCCTCTCAACTCTTTCCCTCTCTGTCTCTTTCGCACACACATACACATTCACGCAAGCATAAAAATGATGGAGGGTGGTGTTAGGAGTGATGCTAGGGCTCTGCAAAGTTCAAGTCATGGAAGGTGCACAAAGGCAATGTGTGTGTTGTCTAATCCTTCACACTGTCAGCATGCCATGTTAAAGTGTCCTGGGTTACTTCATTTACATTTAAATCCGCCAGAACCTGACACATACTGACTGTATACCTCTTGAGAATTATTCCTTACAGTTCACCCAACAGGTACTTTTAATTTTTTTTAGCAGCTTTTTAATTATTGAATATTTCAGTGGATCTAATACTTATTTCCTCCAAGCTCGGAATTTTCTAAATTCTACATTATAATTATAGTATAGAATGTTTATAGTTTTAAAAGCAGAAAAAAACCCTTGACATTAGGTTACACAAATATAATTCTCATTGAAAAGTGTCACATCGCAACATGACAAATTGCAGCGTGAACTAGTGTCAATGGCTGCCATTATACACACCGACATATAGCTAGGTAAATATAACACCTTTATCATGACAATCTGCAAATGCATGGCAGAGACCAAGAAGCTGCGTAGGTGCCAAGCATAATGTCACATTCCCTACGGAAAAAGTAACAACATACTAAAAAAGAAAGGACGGAGTACTTGCAATATAATGCAGTGTACAAAAATACACCTGGATCTATTAAGATGCTGACATGTCCAACTAATTAGTCAGTAAGTAGCGATTCATTAGGCCTTTTAGTTAGTCAGACCAACTGTGTGCTCCATCTGCTGTATCTGGTTTGCTTTTACTGGCCAATCAGCTTGTATTCCACCTAGACGTAGTCCTTTGGCCCGGAGTGGACACACTGGCAGCAACTATGAACTACAAATTTTGACAAAATGTTGAAACTATCTCCGCAGGTAGAAAACAACACATAGGCAATTCATTGTAGACTTGCGAGTGAGGCTGACTGCGCAGCCTTATTTTAAAAGGCACCAACATTTTGCAAACATGCACACTTGATACCCACAAGTGTGATTATATAGATTAGATTTTCCATGATTTTAGCTGATAAATTATTTTTACAGGACTGTTTGCCCAAACAAACTCGAACTTGAACAAAATTCAAAAACAACCTTTTTTTTTCTCAGCATAGTTATATTGTTTGTATCAACAGGGAACTTGGTACAACATGCAATTTATCTGCAAATATATTCTTACTCAATGTGTAGTTCGGAACAAACCCTCTTGGATAAACATTATTGCATTTTCAGTTAACAGAGATTGCTACCAAACTATTGCCACTTGCAAGTGTGTGTGTGTGTGTGTGTGTGTGTGTGTGTGTGTGTGTGTGTTTGTGTGTGTTTGTGTGTATGAAGGGCTGCAGTCCTGTGGGTTATGTTATTAGCTGTTCGGTTAAAAGGAGCTGCATGGCACAGGAGGGAGCCTTATTAATTGTTGTTTTCATGTCACCACTGCTGCGTGCACTGGCTGATTTAATCAGTTAAATTCACAGCCAGGGGAGAGCCACTGAGTCCCATCCAGCATTAACTACAGTGCAGGGATTGAACTTCTAATACTCTCCAGCTTTCTGTATTCCCTCAGATTTCCATAGCTCGTTTCATTACTTTTTATAAGCTTTCTTGTTTTAATGAGTGGCTTGGAAAACTAACAAAGTTTAACCACTGCAGTAAAAGTCCTTCACTTCTTAACAAACGGGGAGCAACTTTGCTTTTAACAAAACCAATGAGCCTAATTGACTTGAGTCCCAATGCTGTAGACGTTTGGTAAATGGCAAAGAGGCATAATACACAACACACAGGATTTTACAGGAAATACATTTTCTTCTAATATTAACATTTTTAGATGTAATTCAAAAATGGTTTGATATTAGTGATAATAAATATATTTAGTAATGTATCTTGCATCTGCAATGGTCAATGCTACTACTACTATTACTACTACCTCTGCTACAATTTTGGCTTGTTTCATACATCTGCTTAAGTAATTTCACAGATAAAAACTGGCAGTCAATTATCTTTACAAATATTAATAGCTATGATAAAATAAGTAGGATATTTTACTAAAAACAATAAGAGAAATTCTTACAAATACTATATGAAAAATAATGTACTCTTGCATCATGTCATTGTACAAATGTAAATTATAATTCCTATAGTTACGTGTGATCAAATACGCTTTTATAAAGCTCTAACTAGCAGGAGAGAGGGACGGAGACAGAGACAGGCGGTAGCTCTAACGAGGTGAGGCAATGAATCCTCTCCTTGTTAAGATAATTATGATCAGCTTCATTGTCTGAGCTAATACTTCACCCTGGCTGTCTTCATACTTTGACTACCACTTAGCCTGTGTAAGCTCACCATCATACATCATATGGCCCTAAGTGTGTGTACTTTTGAGCTTACATACTGTATATAGTGCATGTATGTGTTGAAATTTCCATAACCTGCTAAGATCCTGTCTACTGAGCAAACAGAGTACATCCACTATATTTATTTATATATTTAGCTGGAGCAGAAACACAGCACAGGAAGCAGGGGAGGATGTGAGACACCAGACAAGGACACTGAAGAGGAGACACTGACCCAGAGAGATCAATACACTAATACTAATGCAGACATAGTGATTGATGAACCACTGCTGACAACAGAGGGAAGAAAACTCTTGACCATTATTGGCTGAAATGTCAGTCACTCCTGCCAATGGTGTGCGCTAGTGTCATGTCATATATCCTCAGGCAGCAGATGAAAAATAGAGAAGGGCAGCCTTGGCTCTTTTACATGTGTTGCACATTCTCCCTTCTTATGTCTGCTGCTTTTCAAACTGTTGCCTAGATGAATCACAGTTGGCAATTTGTAGAACTCTGAAGACAATAGGCCAAATGTGGAGTTTGTTTCAGCTGTATATTACAGAGCTGTAACGTAAAACAACCTTGGAAGTCTTCCACATTACTGAAATGTTGATAAAGATCACAGAGGCAACATCCCTGCAGCTAACACCAAAAACCGAAAAGTTCCTGAGTCTAATGTATATCAGAAAAGAACAAACACTTTGAAAAGCTGGAGAGCCCTCAGCTGCAGTCTACAGTTAAAGGGCTGAAGTCCTCTCAAGGGTGGGAGTGGTGCAGAAAAGCAAAGCACTGTTTTTCTAAATGGAGGGCCAAATCTGCAGAGTGACAGGCATAATGACATCCTGTTCAGAAGGCAACAGATAAATGTTTGATGAATTGACCAATACTGGGGCCATGATGGCCTTCATAGGTGCATAATGGACTATTCAGAGCACACTTCAGATTGCCTGCCAGGATAAGGTACTGTAATGAATGGGAAAAGGAACTGGACCTGGGAAAGCCAGTATGTGGACTGGCTTTAATAAACTTAATAAGAAAGGTGAATAGAGGAGGGCAGGAGAACTATTCTGCCTGAAATAGTCAAGAAATTTTTCGGATGGTTGTTGCCACTCTGTACATAGGAACATTTATTTCAATCTTAATCAGTAATTCAGAAAATAAGCTACATTCCTCTATCTACCATGTATTTGTTCCCAGATCAGCATCTTTTTGTCTTAAAACAATCAAAGTAATTATCTGACAGTTTCCAATAGAAATATACTTATTTTCAGAAGTCTAAATATTACAATACAACTGGATCCATGTGCATATTTACGTCATTTACTAACACAAAAAAACAAAATGCAGTGAGAAGTAAATGTATTTCACCCAGTGTTTTGATATTTTAGAGTTTATCAAATACAAATATGAAAATGTTACATATGATACTAAAGGACTTGATAGAACTGATGTTGTTGTAGTGTAAAAGAGTGGTGGTGAGTGTGAAAGGATAGTTATTCAGCTTTGTGAAAGCAAAACAATTGAGGATAACATATATATCCTATTATTACACAAATTCTACATTAGTTCAACACAGCTATATTTCATTGCTATAACCCAGAACACAAAACACAAATAAACATTGAAAAAATACCAAAACACAGCATCAAAACGTTATCAAGATTAGCTCGTGGTAAATGAGATGACATTATCTGTGAAGCAAATTAATGCCCCGCAACCCCTCAACATCCCTCCTACCACCTCCACTTAGAGCTGATCAGGTCTCTCCCAGCACTCTTCCTTCCAGCTACAGTTTATGGCCTATATGCGGCTCTGTACATGCATCTCTGATGGCAAGGGTGAATTAGACTGTCATTATCTGTCTCTATCTCCCCAACAGCTCTCCCTTTCCCACCCCCTATCTCACTTGCATGTAGACATTCACTGCTTAGTGTGGCACTCCTCTCTCTGTGTTGCCAGGCCTCAGGTGGCAGTCATTTAAAGATCACAGGTCCAGGACCCACATAGCCCTCCCTCAATGCATGTCAATTCACACATGAGAAGGGGATTACACGTCTCCAACTAGGCAGCTGCAAATTACTATTAATGGCAATGAAAATCATTAGAGTACGTTTGGCGCCGCCAGCAAATCTCTTCTTTATGTGGGTTTACTCTTAATCTGTTTTGAATATTGCGCTATGCTTGCTCCCGATAGCCTACAAAGCTGTCAATTGGAGGTGGTGTGTCAGATTGAACTTTACACAGGGTTGCATCATTTGCAAAACAAAAATAAATCTTTTTCGAGAGCATAAACAAATTTAAGCAAGAAGAAATCTGTGAAATATAATTAGCAAAGTTCTTTGTTGATGAAGCAGTTAAATATCAGCACTAATCATGACTTCATACTACTTGATGTTATTACACGAGAAATGCAGACTAACTTGTCAAAAATGTCTACACCATAGCGCGTCCGTCGAACAGTTAAAGATAGCTTTGGTGTGTTTGAATGATAATACCACTGTGGATCCTGCAGTGTCTGAATTATAGACTACCCCTGTGGATATGTCCTGCTGAGAGTGTGAGGTTAATATTCTCTCTCAATGTCATTAGCGCTTACAGAGGGGCTGAGATCACTGTGAATAGGACAGGGACTAGTCTATATCCTTGATGTTCCACTTCCGGAATTCCTCCGTTGCCGACTAAAATTCTGCCAGATTTCACTCATTTTGGCCGGTTTTCCGTTGCCTTAGAATTCCTTTGTGTTGATATTTAGAACTCCGGTGGATTTATGAGGACTATGGTTAACATCTCCTCAGATCTCTGCAGGATAAATCCAGACAGCTTGCTGGACTATCTGTTCAATTTAAGATTTCTGTTGCACAACTAAAACAACTTTTAAAACGTACACGTTGCTCCAAAACAAGTATTTTGCAGCAGCTTTTCCTCCCATTCCCAAATGATGTGTGAACTTGCCAGACGCCCCTCCGCAGCGCCACGGTGGAGGAAGGTCTGGCAAAGCGAGACTAGACAGGGACTGATCCTGTCAATTCACTCACACTCACACACACACACACACACACAGAGCCAGGGCCAAACAAAATCAAAGCTACTGTACTGAGGTCAGCATCACCTGGCCTCATGCTTCTTCTTGCATCTCCAATCCCTGTCTGATTAATGACCATGGATCAACCCTGGCCAAGGGATAAGGACTTGACAGACATTCCTGTCAGGTCCAAACTCATAAGCCTTGCTTGACCCCAGTTTTGCCTGGGATGAAGTCTAAGCTCCAACAATGACCTGATTGAGAGGTAGGCGAGAGTTGCGCCTTTCCCAGTGAAAAAAGAAATGAAGAGATCACTGCAGAAAAGTCTCTTCTAAAGTTTCAGCAAGTGAGGTTTGTGACATGGCCAGAGAGAATGGCAGTTTCCCATGTACAACACTAAATTGTACACTGGGAAATACATCATTAGACAAGGGATGCCTGGACTGTGCTCACAGTATGGCCATGCGTCTTGTGAATGTTTGTATTGAAAGATTAGTTGTCTATCCACATGACAAACACCCTCCTCTCTCAGTGAGCAGGAGCTGAAAATCAATTCACTGATGGCATCTTGGTCAGTGAGGAGATCAATGCAGCACAAACAAGCTCTCATGCAGGCTACACAGCCTCACTTTACGTGTATATAATACTACGACATTATAGTGACAGGGTCAATCAGCCACGGTCTATTGCTATATATACACTCCACATTAAACAATGTTTTCATATATAAATAATGCACAAATATAAAATATACAGAAAATCTAACTAGAAATGAACCTGTGTACTCTTGCAATAAAATAAAGGAACCATTAAATAATCTATGTTGCGATCTGTGAGGAAGAATCCCTCAGTGGCCTGTCTGCCTGTACGCTCTGTCATTACAGTGTTCAGGCTCAGTGCTTGTCAACGTTTCCCTGAGAGGGGGAGCCATCCCGCATTACGTTTGAGTGAGTTCAACTGTCAACTGCCAGCCATTTGTATGCCTCAGCATCCACCTAATAGCAAATAATCACTACCCCGCGCTCTCTTCATGGCAAATGATCGATGTTGTCTTGAAGTCTGATGGATGACCCTGCCACAGTGATGTCCAGGCATGCATTAAAAAAAACACCTCTATGAAATGCCTGTCAGTCTGATGAAGCGGTGCACACAAAATCACAGGCGTGTACACATGCTGACACGGAGGAATGCATGCACACAGATAAAGGAGACAATTATCAAAGTGAGGGAAAGCCATGATTCAATTAAACCATAAAGTTAGTTAATTTCTTTATATTAGTGGAAAATTTTCTAATGTGACGGGACCTGTGGTGTGATCGGTAGAGAGCATTACTAGAGGTAGACTGCACAAGTACCACCTGGGACGCTTCGCTTCCTCCTCTCACCCTTTCTCCCTCCTTCCCTCTCTCTAACACTCAAACAGCTCCCTATTACCCCACAGTGTTCAGATTAAAATGCACAGCACCACAATCTTTGATCTCCCACTTGCTGACACAAATCCTTTCAAGCCTCAACATTTTCCTGCAAAGGTAATTAGTGCTAATTAAAAAGTTTCGAAAGCAGTCTATGGCGCGCCCTCAGTCAGATCACCCCCCCCCCCCCCCCCCCCCCCCCCCCCCCCCCCTCTGCAGGTCCTGCGGATGCATGTGTCAGCTGTGCTCCTGCCTCTTTTCTGCAAAGGATCCCATAACTAGACGACAACAGTCAGCCTAGAACGTTTGTCGAAACAGGATGAAATCTGGAAGCTCAGTAAGGGGTCTAACTAGTGGTTCTTCCCCCCTGACAAACCTGTGCTCTGCAGGAGAACATGTAATGACACACGTAACAAATACAAATCCCACAAATAGAACAGGCGTAGTCTTTAATTGGGATACCCTAGCTGAGGGGGGGCTTGTTAACATGGAGTAATTAACTTGATAAGAGATTCAATTTGCTGAAAATATCATTGCAGAGAAACATATGATTTAGTTTGAACCCCAATTTGCATAACGATAACAAATACAAGGACTCCGAATTCTTTTGGCATAATGAATAAACACATGCGTAATTAAAGAACTTCCTGTTTGTTGTGATTACAATGATTTGAGATAAAGATACAACTTGGGCATTCTAACAGTGCTATCATTCATTCACCGGTCTGCCTTATTGCTTTCATCAAGCCATTATTATGATATAATTAGCTGCCGCTCTAGCATATTATTAAAGTGGCTTGCTGAGTGTCAGGTACAGAGGCATCTCAGAAATGGCACACAAAAAAAAGCAATATCGTTCCACAATGTTTCAAAAAGATAATTACATAATCTCAGCATGAAGAGCAAACAGAAAAGTGATAATTAGACAAGTATTCCTGCCAATTAAAATATCAAGCCTTGTATTCCCTCCCCCCCTCGTCTGAGTTAGAGTTTGCGGCACTACCATGTACAACATAATTATAGAATATTGCTCATGTAAAATCATCATAGAGAATGAATATAACTCTACTAATGTATCAATATTGTCATATCATATATGTTTTCAGTTCAGCTTGCTTATCCATTGAAGGCCTTCTGAGGCCTTCCAAATCTGGTAACATCACGAGGACCTTGAGATTTTCCAAGATGACAATAACCAGGAGTGTGCTTTGGCTTTAACATGTTTATTAATATGATTAATGATTGACATGTAAGTGTGCCAACAAGAAAAAAACTGATAAACAACAAAGTTATTGATTTGACCTTTGGGATAGTTCCTTCGTTTGTCGCTGTTGTTTTTCCCTTGTCTTACACCTCAAAAGGAGATAATAGAACATGTCATCGCACAAGGCAGTTGGAAATTGAATGCCATCATTTTAATTTAAATGTTACATTCTCTGTGACAACTCTGTCAATGCATAATTGGCACCGAATCCCAGTTTGGATGTACATATTTATCATTCAGCGTGAGCCACTCAAAGACACAGACAGATATTCTACTTTGATGGGATGACAGCAGATGTGGATAAAAATAGAACTGCAAATCAACAGTCACACTGTCAGTTAAGCTTTTTGTCACAAACTTGCACATAAACATGCATGATTAAAAACAGCAAGCGAGCTGTAGGCAGGAATCAGTGTTCTTGCTCCAGAAGAATGTAAATAGGCTTATTTGATCCAAACAAAAACAATTCAGAAGACAGACTTAGAGGAAAACCATAGTAAAGGATGGACATTTATTGGGGAAACACCCTATACATTGTGACAAAATTCACAATGGCAAAGTGTAATTGCAGAATATCTGAACGTAAGTTAAACATTTTCTAAAAGTTACTTTCATGTAGTATGCACCAGTCACAATGCAAAAAGCAAGCAGGACATTCATTTTATCAATTCATAAAGATAGAAACACAACTTTGGAGATGAGACGACCTTGCAGCAGTAGCAGCTCGGTTTACTGAGGATGGCCTTTCTGTCTCTGTAGTTCCCTGACAAGACAGCTTAAAGGGAGGTATGTGATCAGCCCAGCGTAAACCACGGCAGCAGTGGAGCTCCCTGAGAATAAAAAAAAAGAATAAATCCCTCCCACTCTCTCTCACTTTCTCTCCTCCTAGCCTCTCTCCGTGTCTTACCGCTGGCCCATTACCTTTACAGAGTGAGGCTCATTAAAGAAGGCAAGTTGAGTCAAATCTTTCTGTAATTCAGCGGAGGTGAATTGCTGTCAACATCATTAACCGTCATTTCTCCAACTCACTTCAGTACTTATGAAGTGTTCTTTATTGTGTAATGATCCAAATCTCTTCTCTAAATCGGCCCTCTTCAAAGGCCCTGGAGTACATACCACCCATGCTGCCGCCTGACATGCTAAAGGGACAGATTAAACGTGGCTCCATCGTTACATTCCTCGTTGCTCTTAAACAGATCCAGCATTTCATCCCGTGCCTCAGCTAGCAGGGAGCGTTCCTCAGAAGGCACAGAGAGGAAGAGGGATCAGCAGACCAAAAGATTTCATAGATGTGGACAGAGGTATATGCTTTTCAAACATGGCTGTCTTACCTAAGTAGGGCCTTATACCACTCGTTTTTAATATGTTTGCTGCATCCAAAGACCAACGTTTTGCCAATAACCCTCTGCCCTCCCTTTCTGTTTTTTTTTTAATACTGTTTACCGATAGTTCATTGATCTCATAGGGCCATTGGTCAGGCTGGCTCCATGGCTAATTACAGTGAGAGCTGCCCTGCTTGTCATGCTAGTGGCATGTCCTCTGAGTCCTGTCTTAAGAGAAGCCTCCTTTGTGCCTCCGCCATTGTGTGTCCCCTAGTGCTCAGGATCATGCTATGAGATGTCCTCCAGGCCTTGTGTTGGGGAATGCTTCTTTTGTGTAAGCACCATTGTGTGTCCCCAGTGCTGAACCCCCTGCTAGGTAGGAACACAGACAAAGTGCAGCAGGGGGATGCTTCTCAGGGCTCTAAGACCTACAGTAAATCTTCAAACAATTTCGACAAACAAAAACGGCTGCTGTGCTACGGTGAGAGTAGACAAGGAAAAGCAGATGAATAAGCAACATCAATTACTGGGGCTTTGACCTGCAAGCCCCCACACCATGGCACACATTTCACACCAAATCGCCCCAGATTGAAGTTGACACTGCTGGAGTGGAAACACTGACCTCTCACAAGGCTAGCGCTTCAAACTTCAGAGTAGAGAAAGACACAGGGGACTGATAAACTACATAGACCAAGGCTAACGTGGAAGGGAGACAAGGAGGAGGGGTATGAATAAAAATAACAAAAAAACACACGCATAATGGGTCCTAGTTTGTTTCAAAGTGAGACAAAATGGCTCAATTTGAGCACTTAGGCCATTGAATTGGGCCAGCTGAGGTACAAGAGGAACATGCGAGAAGACAACCGCATCAGGCCACTGATAAGGAGCCTATAAGAGGAACAAAGCCAGATGTCCAACAGGCTTACCAGTGAACCTGAGTGGGACTGGACCCTCTTTAAAGCTTGTTTTAGCCTCCCAGCTTCACCCCCAAAAAGTGGCGCTTCCCCTTAAACCTTTTTACTCAGGCACATAAAGCCTCCCTTTACTTTGTAAGCTTGGACAAAGGCAAAATAAACATATGGGTCACATTTGTTCAACACATAGTACACTGCTTTAATAAAAGGTTCCTCACAAACCCTTTTCAAGAAAAGAGAAAGTGTTACTTCTCACTTTCCGATGGTGCACTTTAAAAAAGAAACTATTTTCATTATTCCTATGATTGAAAACCCAAGAAAAAGAGTGTCTCCAAAGGTGAGAAAAGATCACACAATGCTAACACAGTTTGTCAATACAGTGTTAATTAATCTAATAACAAAGCTCTGAAATCATTCCCCATTCCATCCAGAAGACATGTACTCTAGCAGTAGCATGGCAGCACATTTACACATTTGGGGGCATCAGGCCCTGGATAGAGACAGTCCAAACAATCTCCCAATTAGCCAGGGAGAAAGCAGAATATATGTCTTAAGTTCACAATTCACGCGTGAAACTTAATAGCATGGCATGGCACGGCATTCAAAAACAGAGCATGGCTTTTTATAGCCACATGTGAAAATGAAACAAAAAAGAACAGAAAAAGAAACAACTAAGAAAAAGGGGCTTGTTTTGTTACTGGAAAAAAAAAAAGTTTCATTCTTTTTGATGGTGGATTTAATTGACATGATAAATGTGATAGAAACCCTGTGGTAATAAAAAACATAAAAGGTAACAGATCTAACATTTCTAAAAAGACAGGAAAGAGCACAGACCAGCATCCGTTATTAGGATGCAAGTGGGAACAATAACATAAATGAGCTTGAAACCGGTTATTTACGGTATATACGTCCATATGAAAACAGCTTTACCATATTATTTTGGGATTTAATTATCGAACCAAATGGAAAATAGGCAGAACTCAAAGGTTGAAATGTACGTTATTATAACTCTTGATCATTCTCCAGTTTAAGATGAACATTATGGCGATAATTAGGAAATATAATGAAAGCCTAAAATCAATTTTGTCTCCATGAAACCATGACACATTGACAGACAGACAAGGCGGGCTGTCAGGCGGCGCAAAGCATTATTCACAATGAATCAAAACCTAACATTATCACAAACTATTTAACCCATCTAAAAGCTCCACAAGCTCAAGAAATACATATAGGACTTAAGTGTGGCCACCTGTTTCAAACAATGGAGCTATTCGCATCTTTCCCCTCGATCACAGACACTCAAACAGAATGATAATGGAGCCTACGCCAGTCAGTCAGTCAGCCGTTGTTGCAAATGGAAATCCAAAGAAAGGTGGAGATGGGAATCATTTTATCTAGTTGACACACATTACAACGGAGAATTTCAAAAGAGTAAGATGGAAGCTCTCAGGTCAATTATGGTGTCAAGGCTGTCAGCTTGCAGTGAAATATATACCTTTGAAGAACACTTTACTCAAGGGATGGGGTAAAAAGGATGGGAAGATGTACTGTTTAACCCAGAGACCATATACGAATATCAGAGATGATGGAGTAAAACGTGGCATGATAATGGACCATTTTCACTGAGCACACTTTGTCAAGAGGGGCAGACTACACTCACTATCAAGGATTCTTCTCAAAGCTCATTAACAACATCAGCTGAAACGATGTACTTAAATCACGACGTGATTAAAAGTCATATAGATAGTGGGGTAAGGTGATATGTAATGTGTATTTTAGGTTACACTGTAGTTCAACCAGACACCATTTTGCTTGCTAAATAAGCAAACTAAACCTTTGAAAACCCCAGTTAAATGAAGGAATTTCAAACACACACACACACACACACACACACACACACACACACACACACACACCCCCCTTTGTGTTTCCTTAGTCCCCGTTTTTATTCTAGCCTCCAAATGTAAATGTCCTCACCCTCTGTTCAAAATATAAAATACTAACCTTGAGACAGTGAATGACATAGGGAATTATGGGTAATTGTAGTGTCAGAAAGGGAGACAGCTGTATGATGAGATTCTGTGTCATTTAGACAATCAGAAACTTAAGAGGCAGTGTGACACATTTCTCCTCCTCCATCTGACAGGGCTCCTGACAAGGCTGGTGATAATTTCCAGGAGAGAGAAAAAAGAGAGAGAAAAGAGTGAGTGGAGAGAGCACAAATGAAAATGGAAGTCACAGAAAGAAAGGTGTGATTTCTCTTCTTCCATATGCAGCGTGGGCCAAGTGATAGCCTGTGTGCTGCATTCATTGCTGGAATCAAGACGAAATATCCCCTCACATGTCAACCTGCCATCAAGATAAGAGGTGTCTGAAGCTCTGTATAAGATTAATACTTCCCAGCTAGAAATGACACGGATGTGAAAGGGGAACTTTTGATCTCTGTGTGGTGAAGCCACTTCAGCAACAGTACAGACTTGCCACCAAAGATACATTCTTCACACAGAGGTCAGACATGTGCATGGACAAGCACTGATACAACAAAACATATTTCATATTATATCTAAACCACAAATGGAGAATAACAACACCAGGTGCAGTTGTCAGTTTATACATGTTCACTCAGGCCATAACAAATAGAAGCTAAACGAAAGGATGAAGAGCATGTCAAAATTATGAAAAAGCAACATTGTCTGCTTTGTCACATTTCAAAAAGTGGTGACATGTAATGACTGTTATTTGTAGAAATAGCCTTCATTATCATCAGTGAGGGCCCTTCCATTTTAAGCGCAAGCTCAACAACCTTTTAATGGAAATACACTATGATATTGTAGTCTTGTGTAAGAGGTATTTCTTGTTTTACAGAATTGCACAATATAGATTAGAAAGGAGATATTAAGTTAGTGCACTCTATTTATTTAAATATTAAATAGGAAGAAAATTGTATTTTTACATTCATCCATGTGTATGGTTGATGTCTCATTAGGTCATTTTTTAAATTTTTATTTAATTCTTTAAATTTTTAATATGTTTATTAGTCCCCTATGGGGAAATTCCAATTTACACTCTGCGTACACACATTGTTAGTAATCACACACAGTCCTAAACTACACACACACACATGCTCAGGATCTATACAATGGTAAAGCAGTTGGAGATGTTCAAGCTAAGTAAAACTGTTGCTTGCTGATGCTAATACATTTTGATTTCCATTCTAAAATAGCCTTGCTAATTGTTTGTTAGGCTCCAGTACCACAAGCAATTAGAACAACTATATCTCAAAACAGAAAACAAAAAAACGTAGACAAGGAACTTTATACCCCATGCCAATATCTTTGTTGAATTCTAATACATTAGTTTCTGTGTAAAGTAAAACAGCAGCAATCCCAATGTAAAACAATGGCAAAAGAAGGAATACTAAGAAACACTAAACACACAAACAGAAAGATACGCAAAATTCTGAACATGATTCAACTAGAAGCTATTAGTGGGATGATGAACTACGAGAGGTTAAGCAGAGTTAAGTAGTCTATTCACACTTAGTAGCTATGTTTAGTTTGCAAGGATTTCTGTTTCGTAGTTGTTGTCGTAGGTGGACTTTTAAATCCCTGGTTAAGATTCCGGACTTAAGTCTGATTTATTCATCTTCATCCGGTGTTGCAGAGGCTACATGAGGTAGCTCCATAGCTCCCCCAGAGATACAGTAATTACATTTACAGTAGCTAGTGCAGTGACCTGTGTGCGTGCCTGGTCGGAATGGGCCGATTGCTTGGTTTCCAGTATTTGTTTTCCCACAACTTTATTGTGTACATTCACATAAACATGTAACACAAAATGCAGTCATAACACTCGGTCTCCAGTTTTGCTTCTTGCGGCGTTGTCAGGTGCTTTGCCCGTTCAAAGCGTTCTCAAGAACAACTAATTTGATGGTCATTGGTAACCGCGTTTCTACCTTACCAGACAAAGTACTTTACAATTTGCTTCTCATTCACCCATTCACATCCACACAGATGGTGGCGGAGCCGCCATTCGTGGTGCTGGCCCACTACATGAAGCAGCCTTAGGCTCGCTGCTGCTCCTCAGTCAGAAGTGACAGGGAGAGGTGACTGTTGCGACCACAGAGAGAGAGAGACCTCACTCTCTCAGGACAATACTGGCGTCCCTCATCTACAGAAACTTGCTAGATTTGTTGCTAGTCGCTGTTATGAACCCGCCAACGCTTTTGTACAAAGGCTTGTAGGCTCTTGGTTGGTGGCAGAGCCGGTGAATCGCAATCAGCCATCTAGGGATGCTCTGCGTCCCTACTGGGCATGCGGGAGACGCACACACGCACAGAGGTTCCTCAATTTTTAGTTAGATTACACATACTATGAGAGGAGTATCAGAGGTATTAGTAGTATGCAGGTACATTTTGATAGCAATGCAACTTCCAGTCCAAACGTTCCAATCTTTGCTCTATACAAACATGTCAAAGAAAGACTAAACTTCATTCCTTCAGATGCATAATGAATGCACAACATGGACTGATAGTGTACGGCATATTCATCTACTCTAGCAGTGGTGCTATGACAATAGGGGTTGCATAACAGGTTACATCCTACGCTAAACTATAAATCAGTTCCTACGCCAAAGGCATCAACAGAGAGAGACCTGCCAAAACACCCCACCAAACTATATAGTACATTTGGCTTTACTTTGATGCATGGGTCACTCTTTACCTTCAGATGGCCTCAGTAGCTTTCCATGCAAATATATATTCCATCTTCGTTGCACAGATAGATAGACCCAATCACCCAACCACAGGCAGTACCCTAAAGTGAGCTGATGCATGCATTTTTTTGCATTGTGCAAAGCATGAGAGGCTAAATTTGGGGTCATCTTAATTTATTTCCATTGTATTAGAAATTGACCAACTATTCAGGACACACTGGTAGACTCACTTCTTCAACATGTATGTGGTAGACTGTTGTATCAAACCAAGGTGGAGAGGAATAACTAGTCAGAGGGTATAAAATGTACATTGACAGTTTAACAAGAACAAAATACTTGTATTGCAAGAAGTTACTCTATGAATGCAATCACACATTATACAGTGAATAACTAAAACAAAATAATTTTAGAAAGAAAAAAAAAGACACCATTGCATACAATATTGGATATAACTGTCGGAATGAGCCCAGACCCTTCATTTTATGAAGGCAAACATGCTGGTTAAAGAGGACCTGTATTTTAAAACCTGTTAAATAAATATAAGCATTTATATCTAAGTTGTTGACATGCAATAGCTCTTACAATGGCATTGATCAAATTCAGCATACTATTGCAGTATTAGAAGACCATTTTGACAACATGATTAACCAAGAAGCATTAGTGGCTGGTGCCCTTCAATGTTACAATCATCATTGTTATTAAAATGATCAAAGTATCTTTAAAAAGTAGACTATAAGGTCAACTTCACTGTGAAACCCCAAATGTCTAAACCCCAGCACAAAGTACTGCAGTGGAGAGAAGACAGATAGTTCAGAGAACGAGAGAGTCCTTTCTGTTCTCCCTGTTTCATTCCCTCCTATTTTCTCTCCCCTCTGTTCTGCAGTTGTGTGTCCTGACCTTGCAGCTTCTATGGCCCATCCATCTTGGGCTGCTTAGCCATTTCGCTGGCTTCATACTGCGCAGATTAACACAATTCATCACCACAATCATCCTCCATTCATCACCCTTTCCAATGAATGTTTTGACATCCAGTTAATTTTCTGCTGATGATTTATCAAATTATAATTACCATGCTCTGAAGGGCTCATTTATTATGTTGATACATGATAATGATGCCAAAGTGGATTGAATTTTAAGTAAGTTCTCCCTGCGATTATAACATATGCGTTATTGTGAATAATGCTTTGCGATTTGATTCTTTACAGCCTGGAAATTCCTGAGACAGTCCTAATGTTGCAAAACCAATGCAAAAAAGGAGACTAAGTCAGAGTGTTAATTCATTTTTTTACAGAACAAATTGTTTGGCTGCGGTGCAGCTAGCATGAAAAAGTTCAATTAGATTCAGCGCTCCCATCTTGGATGCTCAGTAATTAAAGAGTGCACTAATTCAATCAGGGGGTAGGACTGAGGCAGAGGGAGTTAGGCTGTTTCTTAATAGGTTATAGGTTATTTCTCACATACTGCCCTCATAGGCACTTCATTAGCCTTCTGCTTTACAATTCACTCAGCTTTTCGGCCTCATGATTATCCAGGTTTATTAAAATCCAATGGCTGCCTATCTGTTTCTATTACTGAGAAGCTGGCCAGCCTAATGCACTGGGTCACTGTTAAGCGCAAACACACCAACTGCTGTTTATGAGCAGTTAAAGAGGAATAGTAATGGCTATTGAACATTTGTTTTTTCCAGTATTAATAAAACAGTGGTGGGAGCACAACTAAGCAAGTTTGACCTTAGAGAAGCTCAAACACATATGCAGTTGGCCTCAGAAATAACCTTTCTCCAAATGATAGATGATTAAATCTTTTCAACAGAGTACTGAATTTAACAAGGCAAAATTGGATTTTATTTTTTCCAGTTTTTTTCCTCCATTTTATCACTGTAACTGTTTATTTTTTACAAGTTTTTCACAGGCGCTGGCATTTGATCCTTCGACCCATGCTTTAGAGACCAAGCTAAATCACTCTTCAAAAGATGGAGGCATTTTGTAGAGAGCTGCAGTGCATTCTGGGGGCACAGGCAACCAGCTCAGGGAGATGAGGGCTTAGGAGGTGTTAAAGGTTATTGAATGGTGGAGAATTCTCCTGGCGGCAGAAGCATTGTTTACAGCTATCTATTTTTTTTTTTACTCTTTGCCCTTGGGCTGCGGCCCATAAACAGAGCTGCTATCCCCCACACCCCGGCTAGTGGAGAGTGCAGAGCATAATTGTGAGTCCCCCTTGGATGTCCCAAAAGTGAAAGATGTGTCTGGTAAGTGAGAGAGGTCAAACACGAGCATGGATATTTATTACATGCACTGCAACCAGATGGAGGCGGCCCATCCATCAAGCAGAGCTGTCACGCTGGTCACAAACGTTTCCCATAAAGACACCCCCCCCCCCACACACACACACTACCACCACCTCGCTGCCTCTCGCCCTTCCTCTGTGAAAGCAGGAGGTCCATCCGCATGGGAGAAAAGAGAGACAACAGAGTGTGAAAGAGCAAGAAGACTTGTTTTGCACAGTTATAAACTTTAAGACTGGCGCAACCACCATCCCTAGTTTGACAGCATTTCCATGACTCCATTGGCCTCACCATTTTTCTCTCATTAGTGATTTCTCTTGCTTGCTCTGATCTGGACCCTGCCTGTTTTTAGCAATAACTTTTATCAATACTGCAGTGACCCGACGGGTGGACGGTCAGATAGGGCGGAACAGAAAGGCATGCAGCCAGGCAGCTTAGGGAGATATTAAAGGAGTAGAAGTGGGAGCAGTGGAAGGGCGTTTCTGACACTTGCTCCCTCATTCATCAGGCCCTCCTAGGCCCATCGGTGACAATGAAAAGATTTCACAATACAGCCGCGGCAGAAACTCATTCTGGCCCTCATCCATCATGTTCAGCCCGCTAGCCGTTCCACTGACCTAATCTGTGATGCCTCGCTGCCTGCACCCCGTTCCTTAAAGGCAGACTTCATTACTGTGAGAGAAAGCAGGAGATAGAGGCCAGGGGCAAAGGGTTTGGAGAAGAGGGCCGTAGTAGTTAGATACACACAGAGACTTAAGGCACATAAAACACTGAGACAGCCAACTGTCACAAACACCCACTTCCTACAGCAAACAGAACTGCAGTACAATTGTCATAGCAGATAGAGGCCTTTTGAGAAACTTAATAAATACAGCAGAGAAGTAGGGTGGAACTGCCGAATCATTTAGTCTGATAAACTTTGAAAACACAATCTCCCTGTCATGGAAATGTCAATCTAACAATCTAACAGCCTTCCTCCCATCCATCAATCAAGCGATTAAGTAGCTTGTTACTGTCACAAACAATTTCCAAGTCGATGACTGAAAGAACTTATATCAGATATGCCAAACTTACAGAGGCAGTTAAGCAGAGTTTGCTTAAGATGCAATTGCAGCCATATCCTGATGTTGAAACAGATTCCTCTTTCTTATCCATACTAACCCTTGTTCTCCCTCCCTCCCTCCCTCCAATATCCACACACCCACAAACGGTTGTGCTCCCTGCTCTGGACTTCTGTAAGTTACTTAAATAAAAAGGGGTTGGACAGAGGGAGGCTATATACCTGACCCTGGATCAGCAATTATGGAGCTTTATTCCCTAAACCACTGCTCTGGGTCTGAGGCCAGACTACTCTGGCAGCTCCCCCTCTTATCTCTTTAACTGGTCTGTGACTAGACCCTGTTGCCCGCTGCCTAATGGAGCCTGTCTCTGCACCGAGGGACAAATTCAATCAAGTTTCTAGCTAAACATCTTAAAATAACATTTCTTCAGCTGTGTGGGAGAGTGAACATTGTTGCTATTGAAATCAAGTCAACTGTAGGTAGCCATGCTTGGCCAACACCAGGCATAGAGCAAGACTCCCAAGTCTTGGACGTAGCATGAAGAAATTGCAGCTTTTACATTTTTTTCTCCACCATAACATGGTACCTGTTTAAAGACATTTAGTTCAACATAAAATAAGAATGTAAACCTTTCCATGTTTTACTTTTTTAACAACATTTCCAAGTCCAAACCATGAAGGCATGTCCAAAGTACTGCTATAAACAGAAACCCAAAGCTACAGTTGTGTTGGCATATTGGCTTTTTATTGGTGTGCTGCTATAATGGCAAAGTTGTTATTTTAAACCATAGCAGTAAACACTACGTACAAACAGTTCAAACGAAAAACTATTTGTAAAGCCGGTGTGCTTTATGTTGCCCACCACGTGTTCATTCAAGCTTGGTTAGCTCTTTCACCAGAGACACCAAAAGAGTGAACAGCTGTAATCTACACAATAAGTGTATGTTTTTCAGCTTTACAACCAACAAAGTGTTTCATAGTAATGAAAAAGTTAGAAAGGTATGTTTACTGAATAGTAGCTTAAAGAGCTGTAACATGTAATTTGGCAATTAAATATACACCAATTAACTACTTCCATCAGTCTACTACTGCTTTTGTGTATTTCTTAACATCTGTAAAAGCTTATTTTTACATGTTTACCACACAGTCTAACATAAGGCCTCATCATCCTAATGAAAAAGTAATATCCAACCCTTCCCAAAATTGCTATCAATGTCTGCTCGATGATCATTTTACCATCAGATCATTCATTGCATCATTCATTCTCCCGCGTTGGGGGCTGGAGATTAAGAAGACAGCTAATTGACAGGCAAGGTTACTAGTAAACACCAACAAGACAGATCAAACTGATGGGAAATGTTTACAAGCCTTACATCAACCCAGATAACATCTGAGGAAGGGATTTTCTTTAAAGCTCCTATAAATCACAACACATCAAAATGTATACCATTGTGTATTTTTTTTAAAAACACATCCAAACTAAGTTGCAGTACGTAGTAGGTGTTTACACTGTATTTAGAAAACGGTACTATCTCAAGGAATATATAAATATATAGGCTATGTATGAGTAATCAGGCTATATATTTATATATAGACTGATTATTCAATATGAAATCTGACCTAAAACTACTATAGCCATTTATAATTTACTCAATATTATTTCCATCTCACATTTTTCCATTTTCTGTAATGTTTTTGCAGTTCGTATGTCTGCAATGAAGCATTAGTATCATATTAGAATCTATATCCCTGCACAGAATGTCCAACCAAATGCAGAACAAGAAGTCAATAAAGAGCACTGTAATTCAGTGAGGAGGGGAGCTTTTCCTGTCTGAGGGAGATGCTTTTATAGAAAGCCGTTGAGGAAGAGCAGAGTCCTCAAGTGATTTTTTGACAATTTAACTGGTTCTCCTGACACATTAAATGACTATGCTGACAACTTAACTGCACTGCCAATCAATATTTCCTATTACTGTCATTGTCAGAGAGAAAATAAAAATATGATGCTAAGGTCAACCTAAGAGTGACAAGGCATT
Organism: Etheostoma cragini; assembly: GCF_013103735.1. Taxonomy (NCBI): domain Eukaryota; kingdom Metazoa; phylum Chordata; class Actinopteri; order Perciformes; family Percidae; genus Etheostoma; species Etheostoma cragini. The sequence goes on along the minus strand of NC_048423.1, from coordinate 10,096,606 downwards.
AAGGCCATATCAGTGCTGCTTATTAATGCAGATAGCCCATCAAAAATAAAGATATGTGACTGATGCCCGTTCAAGGATTTTCTTTGGAAAACAAAATTATATCAGGGAATATTAGAAACACAATGGGATAAAAGTTCAAATTGTAGATAGCTAACATTGAATATAATATTTTTATAATACTGAAAGATGATTTTTTACTTCCGTCATTTGTAAGCAGTGATAATTTAAAATAAGGTATGGACTGGCAGCTAACCATAGTTTTCTTGTTCGCAGCACAGTGAACCTGCCTCGCAAAAAACAAATGACCCTAAATGCAACAATCGCATCCTAAGTAAGCTGCTTAACTCCACCCACAGCATTACAACCCAGCAGATTCCACATCCCTGTGAGGAGAAGACAATTAACCAGGGATTTAACCTGTCAATCATGTCATGTCAACCCATCACACTTGCACTCTCAGGTCCGCCTCCTACTTAACTCCCTCTGTGATATGCTACTGGCAGTTTGGATAGCTTGACTGACGGCAGTCCTGATCCTGGCACTAGGGAGGCGCCTCTGTAGATGTCTTGGACATGAAAGAGGGAGATTGGGGCGGACATGCGAGGGTGAAGCGAATAGGCCTTAAGGAGAGGCTACGCCGAAAAATGCCGTTCTGTCCTAATTAGATGTGCAAAGCAGCATAGGGGCTCTGTAATTATGAGAGTTAGGGGAGGGCTAGGGGAGAAACAGACAGAGACAAACAGATTCACCCTCCTTTTATTGACTGGGAAAATGCACAGGCGTTTCCATGAGTGCAATTGTGCACAAAGTTCAGTTTATATTAGAGATGTTCAGATACCAATACCAGTATCGGTATCGCCTCCAATACTGCCAAAACGCTGGTATCGGTTTCAGGAAGTACTGGAGTTTATGCAGCGATCTAATATCATGTCATAAAGCCCTAAGGAAAATCTACCTTAAAGTTTCTTTATGTTCTTTTCAATTATAACCATATGTCAAACTGGATAATAATAGAAAGTTCTGTGGCAATCATTGTTTATGTTTGTTCATGTTGTTTCACAGAGAGTTTAACCCAAACCAGACCGACAACAAAGATAGAAATCATATCACATCCATACAGGGATAGTATTATACAGTTGTTAAAACATAATAAAATATATGACACAATGGTTTCGGATCAGTACTCTGTATCGGCTGATAAGCAAGTTCAGGTATCAGAATCGGTATCGGAAAGCCAAAAAGGTATTGCACCATCTATAGTTTATATCAGCCACGCACTGCATTTAACACATCAAATCACACACAAATATACAGGAAAATATGTCTTATATGTAAGCTAAGATACTCATCTTTCGTCTCATCTCACAGCATCTCCTGTTGTGTATTTAAAATATTTTTTGCAATTGTCAACTTTTGTTCAATCTCAAACAAGACTTAAAAACATGTAATTGTAGTTTGGAGAAAATGGGTAAAAGGAAAAAGACAGAGTGTTTGTTAGATTAGGTGCATCTAGGCAGAAATATGGGTTGAACCCATTGGTTGTGTATCCCTTTACTTTGCTCTCTGCTTCCAACCCTTCGGATTCCATACCGTTCTGTTAACCATCAGCAATTATCTCCCTGTCAGAGCTAAAGGTAACAAATTTCCCCCCATCCAGCCAGCCGCTATCATCCTCTGGACACCAGCATCAACTGACAGCAGCTAAATCACGCCAGCCAGCCAAGACTCCTGACAGACAAATACACTACCTTGGAAAACCTGGGCCAATCACTCTAAGAGGGGAGGGGTGGAGGAGAGGAGGGGCGGAAGGAAGAGGGAGTCTCTCCCTGCTGACCTTATACTTCTTTCTTTTTTCCTCCAACCCCCTCCCTTTCACTGTAAGAGATGGACTGCCCTGTATTCTGTAAGCACAGGGCCCCGTTCCCAAATAAGAGAATTATTAATGGAGCTTTCCTTGGTGCTGGTTTATCTTGTACCATCACACCAGGTCCAAGTTTCTCCCTGTTACAGATGGAGACAGAGACCGGAGACTATGAGTTATCCACACAGCAACCAGCAACAACAAAACAACACTAGGGCTCCAACTACAAACACCATATTTTGGCTACCTGAGAAACTTTTGAACACCTGGTTTTGAGAACGATGAAGCAAAACATTATGTAATGTGTCCTCTGAATCGTCAGCATTTATATTAACATATCCACATGAATCAGCTTGGAATTAACAGTCACAAACTTTATATGAGCACTAAACTAAATGCAGCCTATTCATAGAATTTTAAAGGTAAGTTTTGCTCAAGTCATACATCTAAATTTTAAAACTTGTTTTGTGGATTTTTGCATCTCACATTTGAGGATTTTGCCACTCTTTTCTGTTTCATATTCTAAACTGAATTCTTTGGGTTTTGACCTATTGGTTAAACAAAACAAGGCATTTAATAACACTACCTTGGATTTTGGGAAATTGTGATGGGCAGTTTTCACAAATGTTTCACATTTTATTTTCCAAAAGACAATTGTATATGAAAACATTTAGCTGTTTCCTCATAAGAAATGCCTGGTAATGTGTTGGAACTGTAACTTATGCCTATGAGTATATCTAATACCAAGCACAAAAAACACAGCAGAATACAAGCCCTAAACAGGTTGACAACTAAAACTGGTCCTAAGCGAGGCAGTGGAATGCATACTTGTGCATATCAGTGTGATTAATGCAACAGACTGACAGGTGAGGTTAGCGCAACAAGCTGATTCCTATTCTAAATGACATGACCTTTTTTGTTCACTATAAAAGTCAGTGGGATGTCACTGCTGCTCAGCAAAATCTGCTTTTCCAATCCCTACAGCCATTCATTTATTTTTAATCATTCACTTTTTGAATTGAGCTGTATGATCCAGCTAGGCCACTGTGCAAACCATGTGAAATAATATAAGCTAGTAGGTGTAAATCAAGTTTTCTTTGCATTACTTTAAGTGGTTCACAGCTTTAACCGCTCTCCCCATCAGACCACATTAGCATACTCATGCAGGTAGATATCCGTGTGTGACACCCTGTATCAGTAGGGGTGAAAGAGGAAGGGAGCTGTACATGCCGGTGACCTGTCAAGGCACATAGGATGTGCTTAACGATAAGCTGTCTGCCTGGATCACACACACACACACACACACACACACACACACACACACACACACACACACACAAACACACAGTCCACCGCCCAACTTAAGGAGCGCTCAATGACATTTCAAAACCTCAGAAGGTTAGATGTAAGAAGCTGAGCACATGTGACCTGATTCCTGTTTTCTAAACATGAACTGTCCTTACAGTAGATCATTTTGATGAAGTACTTCTACAATACCACATGAGCCACACAAAAATATAACAACAATAATCACATACTGACATTTCATTATTTAGAAATGGTTTAGGGATCCATATCATGATTGTTTTCATTATCAGAATAACATATATCATTTTCAGATTTTAATTTAATAGTTAGTCAATAAAATGTCAGACAATATTTTAAACTGAATCGTGGGCAGTGGTGGCCTAAAGGCACTGATGTGCCCTTGAGCAAGGCTCTTAACACCTTAACATAATTTCTAGTAATCGTTTATTAATTATTAGTAGTGGTAGTTAAAGAAGTACTATCAGCAGCAGTATGAAAATATAAACTGTATTTACAAATACAATGTATACTGTAAAAATGTCACTGTAAAAAATGCAAAAGCGCAAATACTCATCCAGTTAAAGTGGAAATATTCATGAATAATGCAACATATAACTCCCAAATAGTTCAGTGAGTTACCTGCAGTTACTTTTCAGCCACAACACTCAAAGTCAAAAAGTACCAAAAACCGACTCGGAGCACAAAAACACATCTGGTGAAATATTGACAATCTCACTCCAAAACCAGCTGTGTAGTATAACAACAGGGGCCAAATCTAAGGTAACATCAAATGTACTGTAGAACAAGCCTACCAGGGTCTACTAGTTTGACTATAGTAATAAGAGGTCCACACACACACACACACACACACTTACACACACACACACACACACACACACACACACACACACACACACACACACACACACACACACACACACACACACACACACACACACACACACACAGAGCCCCTAGGCAGGATCAATATTTGTTGGGATTGCAGCTTGTTCCAACAATGTAAGATTTACAGCAGGCGTGGGGGATTTACACTTTGTCTTTGAAGCAACTCATCAGTGCAACCCAATTACTAACCCCAGAGAGACAGCATTAACATGGGCCCCGCCGCTGCTTTATGGCCCCTCAGCCCGTCTCATTCCAGCCACTTCAGGCGCTGCCACCATAACGGATCCTACACTTAAAATGTGCTCATAGGAATGAATTCTCGGTCTTTCATTACTCCTACCTTGATTTACTTCATATCATTTCACAGCTAAAGACAAAGATAACACATTGTAAATTACCCCCATCCTGTCTGCTTGTTTCAGCACCGGGGGGGAGAGTGGTGGGGGCAGCAAGAGGGGGCTCAGGTGTCTGTGCCTCTGCCACTTAAGAGATACATCTCTAACACAGAAAACTCTTTTTGTCCTTGAACACAGATGGACTACTAATATTGAGGATGAGTTTAAGATTGGTATAACATTTTTTTTAACACAAGCACTGAAAATAGAATACTACAACTGTTAACTGTTAGGATCTCAAACTTAAAAACGTAGAACTCCTGAGTAACAGTTGCTCGCAGTAACAAGAAGAAAGCAACACCGGCATGTAATATACTAACAGCAACTATCACAAAAATGGCATAGGTGAGCAGGTGTCATTTTTTGTCATTGGCAGAGACTTGCAAGTCGCTAAGAGTCCTCTGGCTACTTCTGTTGCTACTGAGTGAGTTTAGGGAAGACCATGCCACTGGCCCCAATTCCCTCTTAAACACAGATACACACACACACATAGCCACGGGGTCACAATTTCTACCAAAATCACTTTACAGCCTGTCAATCACAGTGGATTGTGGCACGAAAAACCGCTGCATCACACACTACATAATTTACAAATGATGGGTTATTTCAAAAATATAATTTTTCACCAAAAAAACACCTTTTCAATCTCAAACTTCAAACTTTCTCCATCCATTAGTAATAATCTGTCATATTTTCTTCACCTTTAAGACAGCTATTATTGTGCAAGAGTGGGTATTGCACATTGTGAATAGCCCAGTTTTGAAAAAAATAAAAAATAAATAAAATCATTATACAATATTCTGCAATTAAAACCAAAAGAAATGTTCCTAAGGATTACATGTGAAAAATGTTATTTATAATGTAAGCTTTCAAATAACATGATGACGACAAATGGTACAACTCCATCTGTTCTTCAGTAACATGCATCTGCGTGTGGTGTCGCTGAGAAAAATACACTCATGTGGGCTGTAGGAAACCCCCCTTGTCTTCTCTGTAATTTCCTCCACCCTCCATCCTATTTCAGTGGTTGATAACTAAGAACATTAGTTTTATGCCACTTGCCAAGCTCAAATGAAAAGAGAGCTAACTTTAATGACACCGCAATTAATCGGCCCAATAGACAGACAGCTAAAAGACGAGATATTGACTTCATTAAGGATAATGTATTATGTCATTAAGTCAGTAGGGTCACCTTGTGTATCATACAAGCCGGTTAATATATTGGCATTTTCATGTATAAGATAAATTCAGATGTGAGAGATAAAGCTGATTAGAAAATGTTTCATCCAGGGAGGCGGGGATGCCTGTTAGTCAGGGCTGGCATTGGAGGCTCGGAGACCTCCGGAGGGAAAGGTAAGGGATAATGTGCCACCAATCATACTTTATCAGAACTCAGATTGATTGGTTGCGGCAATTTAATCCGTATTGTTTAGCTCTAATCTACAAAGAGGAACACTCCAAGCGTGAATGTCTTTATGGGAGCATGTCATCAGCCTCATTCATTTTCCAGTGTTGCCGTTGTTTTAAGGAGCCAAACAAACAAAAAAACAATTACAGAGCTTAGGTTAACTTTTAGTTACTTACCTTGTTCTTTATGAAAATATTTCCACATGCCACTATCTAATCTTGTCATACAAATTATGCTGACTTTTTAATATTTCAAATTAAATCAGCATGATTGTGATTATGAGTATTTGGGCCATTAAAGGCACTTGCACTCTATAACTGTCTAGTGTGTCATTGTCCAATACAATGGTATTAAAGTCTCCCTCTCTGTTGTGTCTGTCTCTTTCCCAAAACATCTCCCTCTGAGTAACAAGAGGTATCGGAGTTCCGCTGTTCTCTACTGCAACCTTGCTAGTTTCTTTTTTGGGGGTCTGCGTGATTATTGGCAGTTTCTCATCTGGTGGAGGCTCCACTCATTTGTCATGATTAATGCTGAGTTCCGGCCTGTCATTGGCTCCAAGAGATCAATGGCTTTGGACTCTCCCTCTGTTGTATGGGCAGGCCAAACAGCCTTTTTCCTCGCTAAATGAGGCTTTCCCTCTATCCATCCATCCATTCTATCCATACAGCTTTCTTTCTCTCTATGTCTTTACCTCTCTCCCTTCTAAGGCAGTTCATCAATTTGTTAGTCTATTTATCTTTTTTTTCCCAATCAGCACTGACATAGCACCTCACTTTTAGGTATTGGAAATATCGAGCTGTAGAGTCACAGAAACCCATTCTTGATTTGTAAAGGACATTTTCTTGCTTTTTTTACTTGAGATACCCTTAATCTTAATATGAATTACTGAATTTAATAAACAAAACATTTGTGTGTGTGTAGGCAAACAGACTATGTTCTGAATCATCCATTTCAGTATAACTGTGTCAGTCTGAAAGGTCCTCTGGAGCAAAAGCTTGATATTTTGTGAAAACACATGACTGTTAACTTTCTTGACAAGAAAGTGAAAGATAAGAGGATGAGATAAGATTGACTCATAAGAATCGAACGCATCAGAAGTCACCGTGCCAGCTAAGAAAAAGTTTGGCATGGCGCCTTACACTTCAAACAAATGAGACATACAGTAATATGTTAATTAATGAGCTTTTGGGGTGCTGATAGTCATTGTGCTAAGCTAAGCTAACCTGCTGTTGGCTGTAGCATCAGATTTACTGTAGACACACATGAGTGGTATTTATATTCTCGTCTAACTCTTGATAAGAAATAAAATATGAGTATTTCCTTAAATATCAAACTATTTCTTTATGCCACTTGATTTATTCAAGGTGAGTCAAAATTATATTACTTTACTCTGAGTCTTAAACAGCATATTTACTAAATAAGCACTCATTCTTGTTAATTTCTTCATGGGCTGGATAAGAAACGTTTCATAAACAGCGGCCACCAAATACAAATAGTAATTTTGTTTTGGAAGAATTTGTATTAATTATTTATCATAACTTCTTGGAATGTAGCTTCAAACTAAAAGAAAATGATACCTGTGTGCTGGACAGATATGTTCATTGAAACATTTTCTAAGCCAGAAGAGAACCTTTTCTATCTTGAGTCAAAGATCGCATGAATGTCACATATCCCTTATAATAACTTCGAATTCTCTGGCAGATTTTTAACCAGTCGAAACAAGATGAGCCTCAGACATACTCATTCAAGTTTCTCAATCAATTACTACTTCTGTATTCTGCAGGGGCCTGACAGAGTAAAAAGTTCACAAGTGAACGTATCATTACATCAAGATCTCTAATGATAAATTCTCAGAATAACTCTTTTTTGATTATGTGAGTCAGTGGTTAGTGGCCCTTTAAATATCACGGTATATATTTGTAGAAAATGAGGGAGTAATTTAATGTTCAAAAAAACTACAGAGAACTTTAATTATGTGCCCTTAATGAGGAATAAATTATGGCAAGACTAATTGCTTATGAATGTGAAGACACAGATCATGGCTCCTGCTGTACCACACATACTGCAGCTGCGGCAAAACGAAGAGCTGATTTTACTACGTGGTTTTGGCTGTAGATTATGTGTCTGTTGCGTTGTTGCCCAGTGTGCATTTACCAATCATTATGTACAGTTATAAAATACAGCACCCAGGGAATGTATAAATAAACGCACATCATGAAAATGTAATTACAGTTGGTGTTCATAAAATGAGGCCAGCGCCATAGTGTAACACCAAGGCAATGTTAGAAAAGTGACACTCATTATTGCATCTTGACACGCTACATCAATCAGTCACCGTATCATACATGACGCCCTGCTAAACAAAAGAAATTGCTCCAGTGTGAAAAGCCATTGAGCATACATTAATGTCAGTAATCAACACACAGGCCTCTCAGCTTCTCTTCATGGGTCACAGAATTAAAGTGCCTTTCACACAAGGTCAAGGCAGAGAAGACAAGCCATATTAAATATATTCCACCATTTCATGTAAATGGCAAGGAATGCTCCAACACAGTAATTATCAGCCCGCCGTTGTCTTTGATCCAGTCGCATCAGTGGGCTCAAGATCATACAAAAACTTCATTTTTTTGTTTGCATGTGAAGTTGGTGGATGTCAAGAGATCTGCTTGAAGGAGCAATACTGGGAGTCTAGGACAGGGGATATGGTATAGAGTCATGCCAACTATAGTTACAAACAGAAGTAGCTCTGCAGACTGTTAACGGCAGTGCAGAGCTACTCCAGTGCCACCTGGAGAGTGAGTAGGAGAGCTGATGAGTTTTATCACCTCGCCAAAGCCTTTCTCAGGAACTTCTAATTGACGGCTAGGCCGGTTCCTCGGTCCCACACAATTTCCCGTCATGCCTCTCCTGCTGCCACACAGCTTTCACTACTCGTACCCCGGTTCTCCACCTCCCTCCCCCTCCAGGCTATCCCTCACTTTTTCTCTCTCTACCTTTGTTTTCACCCGTATCCGTTCCCCATCTCCTCTCCTTTTTCCAGTTGCTGCCGTGCCTTGCCTTGGCTGAGCAGGCCTGACAGGCGGATTCCTTTGCTTTTCGCCGTATTAAAGCCACTTTCTTGCTCTGACAGCCTGCTCTCTCCTGCCACCTCATAGCTCTGGCTTCACACTTCTCTGGGTAGCCACTGCCTCTTGACAGACCACTGTCACTTCCCATCATGCTCTCTGCTGATCGCGCCTCCTTCCTCCACCGCTCTGACACCCCCCATACCCACCCAACCCCTCCTCGGCAAGCTCGCACGAGCCCACTTCCATACCAGTGCAATTATTTTTTTGACAAGCCATCCATCAGCCTTAACTTTAAAAGCACTCTCCAATGATATCCATTGTTAAGCCCCCCTTTGCAGCTCCTGCCTTCTCCCTCCAGATAGAGCTTGCATGAGAGAGTATGATATCAGACATCACCAAACCTACCAAACCATGTAAATTTACTTTGTTCTCGGCGATGTTTCCAATTTCACGTCCAATTTTTCGGTACATTATGCGTAGTTGTTGTGCCTAATACAATGTTGTCAAAACCCATTAGAGTTTGCTCCCTTAGTCGCCTCTGAAAACAGGTTACAATTGGTATTCTATATGTGTAAGGCACCGGGTGCAGTTGAATGTATTAAAATTATCTGTTCTAGTCTCACGTTCTTCGGTCAGTGCAATTTGCAGGCATTAGCAAAGACACATATGAAAATGTCAGCACGTCAACTAATAACAACGAAAGCAAAGGGAGTGCTTCGCTGTAAGTCAATAACGCTACTTTGCTGGTGACACAAATTTGATGGTAATCTAAGAAAATGAATAAGGAAGAAAAACTCTCTGTGCTGTTTGAATGGGAATGTTGTCCTGTGTTGAATCATTTGGCGCTCTTCCACTTGGCCTACATCTTAGCCTGGCTGCAGAAAAAGGGGGGCATGAAAACAAAGTGCTCTCCCATCACTGCTATCTGGTGCGCTCAAACAGCACACATTACATGTGCATGATGAATTGGCTGCATTATGCACAGCTCAAATGAATGTTCTTCTTTTCTGACCAATGCTTCCATTTCATAAATACGATGCTGTAAGTAAATCCGGAATATGGCTGTTGTAGTATGGCAAAAAAGGAAACACCGTCTATGTCACAATGCAGGTTATCCATCCTAAACTAAAGTAACATGGGTTTGGGCCAAAGGTCTGCACAATTTCAGAAGCAGTTCAGAAAGAATATTGAAGACAGGAAAATAAGTGACAAAATTGCTATAGCAGCAAATGGTGCTTGGCCGCCACACTACAGAATCACTCAGCCGCGTGAGTTTGTAAACTTTAAGCCAATTGCATTCAAAAGCCACCCTTCAACAAAAAGGAAACACAATTAACAAGCTGATACCAGCGTGTGTCTGGCTGACTTAATGAATATCAAATTATACACAAACACTTATAAATCATCATTATCCCCCAAATCTTAATTGATCCCACAATTAAACATGACAAATGCTACGTATGGCAAGTCTTGACTTTATTCTTTCCCTATAAGGGACTATTTATCTTTCTTTTTTCCAACTGCGTCATAGCTAATTTCACATTGCGTGTGCTGCTAATTAACAGGGACAGACAATTTTTGGTGCAGGGTAATTTCTTTTGTTTACAGCAGGGAGCCCTCTGTTTCGAATAATTTACATAGGCTCTTAGGAACTCAGTTGTTCTCCTAATGGCATCTATTTCAGCCTTCCCTTACATTTTGGACTGACAATTTCCTTGCAATCAATTTACTTGAATAATAATGTGCTGCATTTAAACTGCATATTCCACTTCAATACAACTGTTGAGGGAAACTGAGTCTATTATTAACATAAATAGATGTTCTTTTAACAGTCATGCAATTTAGTGAGCAGCCTTTTCAATTGAATGTTCTATGTTGGAAAACGATTAATAACATGATTGCAAGAGTGTAGCCATGTGTTTGATTGCGTATACTTTCTGTTTCTGTGTATACGAGTCTGTGTGCGCACTGACATGTTTATTTGAGCTGTGTTGTGTTTACACCTTGTGCAGATGCTGAGTCTAATACAGCGCAGACACCTGCCACTGTCGGTGGCCCTGACAGCTCTGGTCCCAGCAAAGCGAAGCAAAGCACCAGCATGTTTATCAATGAACCAGATGGCTCCTGCATGTCTCCAGACTGACAACTTTGCTCCTCCATTATCTAACACTAGCAATTAACCATAATCAAGTAGGTGTTAATTAGACATAATTAAACAATTTCTGTTTGGTCAGAGCCTTCTATTTGCCAATTACTTGTAATTATATGCACTAAACACTTCACTGTAATCTCTGTCGGTGGTGGAACAGGCAGCCAGTCAAGCAGCAGGGCTGTGTCTGTTTGCTAGACTGAAGCGCCTTATGTTTTGTCTAAAAAATTGGCAGATTTAAACCTGCAGTCCTCCTATTGGCCAGCCTGTCACTGCCGCCTGAGGCTGGGGGGGGACAATGGGAGCGTCATACTTCTTGTTGACAGCAGCAGCAAAGTTTGTCATTCCAGGTAGAGGATGGCTGTTAATCAGAGTAACCTTTGATCCCAACCCATGGGTCCCAGCACCAGCGCTGGTCGGACACACCTGGAAGCGATGCATGTTTCTGGGGGAAATTAAAGCTGTAAATATGCTTAGTGGAAATCAGAGAAGAGATACAGCCTAGACAGGAGGAAGGCCAGGAACGAACATAAAAGCTGAAAGAAGGGAGAAATAGGAGACAATGTTTGAGAAATTGTGTGTAAGAAGGAGATAGAAGTGGCAAAGCACTCATTGCGGAGGAGTGTGGGAGAAATCAGTGTTTAGTAGACTGTCACTGGACAATGTAACTGGCGTTAGTGTACATCTTTGTTTGCATGTGGAGAATGATGCAGCTGTTCTCAGTGGTGAGAGAGATCAATTTAGATAGATAGATAGATAGATAGATAGATAGATAGATAGATAGATAGATAGATAGATAGATACTTTATTCATCTTGAAGGAAATCTTAGTTTTATCAGTAAAGATGATGGAGAGATGTCGTGAAATCAGCAGAAATGTTTTGGAGCAGAGTTTATGAGTATGATCACCATGAAAGCCAGTTTGACAAAACAAAGCTGAGCATTGTTTGATAGTTTTTAAACTTATGCAATTATGATGATGGTTTCTGCCACCTGTACAAACAGGATGCTTCTTTTCTGATTAATTACTTTAATTGATTTCTTTAATTTGAGGAGCATAACGTTTTTCAATCACAACAGAGTTTAATGTTTCATTAACACAAGTTATGACTATAAATCTGCATATTAACTAAGTTCTTGAAATAATTCACAAAACAAAAGTCACTTGCAATTAAAAATCAATAGTAGATGTTACATTTAGCCATCCAATCTAACTACAGCTAAAATAAATAAACAATAATTAAACTTCACAATACATTTAATAAAGTGCCTGTGTTCACTTAAAATTTAACAAAAAGATTTTTGTCAGGCTTTGTTTAGCAAAGTTTATAACAAAAAGAGCACAAATACGGTTGCTTATTCAAACTTATGATGGAAACGGAGGGAGACAAAGCCCGCAATGATACTGTTGGACACGGCCATGTAATCAGATCAAATCCTTTATAAAAGACAGAATATGACATTCCTGTTATTATTTGCCTGATAGAAGAATAGGCTTTTTGGCTTTTTTTCCACTCAGATGGGGGAATAATTGCTTTTTTTGCAGGAGCTAACGCTGGATTGATACATCTGTTTTCACAGCATGTCAGGAAAAGTCAAAATGCTAAGATGGAATCACAAGGAGAAACGAAAGAAATCCAAAAATATTAGCAATGCAAATACATTAATAATACAACTAATCATAATGTATAAATTGGTTCTCAGACTTATTGAAGGGTGTAGAGCCAGCTATGAAAACGTGGGTTTTAAAAGTTAAAATAACATGGTTTTAAGTTGTGATAACATTTAAAATATACAATCTAAGCCAGTTGTGCTTGTAAATTAGCATCACCACTAACAAAACAATTACCTTGGAACAAGGAAATTAACTGTAAGTTGTCTAGGTACATTTTGTGTAGTGGATAATAAGCTAACCCTGTCTTTCCCTGTTTAGTTCTGTGGTATGGACAATAATCTGTTGACATGGCACTTTTTTACAAAAGCTATGCTTTAATAAGATCAACCTTATGACTCTAAAATCTTAGCAAGCTGAAGAAGATGAAGAAGCGGTATTTAATCTGACAATGAAACAACCTTCACACTGTGCAGCCATCAATGCTCAAGGACCATACTATATGTTTTTTTTGTTTTTTTTACTAAGCTGTGCTGGCTGGGTGTCTGCATGCAAATTCCATACAAATCCACTGTAAATTTGAGTGTCACCAAAGTCGTCCTAATTAAAGAGGACCATAGCTGTAAAAGAGGCCGTCTGTGTGCAAAGTTAGTCATTTCGCTAAAGAGGCATCAACAACACTGTAAATAAGTCATTTACAGTGAGCCGGTAATCACAGAGGCCATAACCCAAGACCAGCCCTCGCCCATAATTATTGCGCTCCAGCATAATCAACAGCACATCATCTGCTACGAGCTGGAAAATTACTCACACTTACTCCACCCTGCAACACAACGCTGTCTCCCAGGACTGAAGATACAGCCAACCCATGTTAAGGGCCCAGAGCTAAGGGGCTTTTCTTAGACACCCAACTTTATCAAATATACTGTTGTTAATAACTCTTCTGAAACTGATGATAGCAACATTACTTGAGTCTGTACAGGGTTACAGAAACAAATCCACCCGTGCGCGTTATTATGCAGAGCGTGTATGTGAATTATGTTGCACACTTTTAGATGGTAACGCTCTGTGATGTTCAGTGTGTTCTATATTTTAACCTTAGTTCATGTATATAACTTTGGACAATTTTCCTGATGATAAAAGATAGTAAATATATCAATCAAGTGGCATCACCATGACAACTGAGCAACTCCATTTGTTGATGATGCTGTGGGATGTGGTTGAAGTTGAGAATGGTTTCCAAGGTAAAGGTCATTTTCAGACTTTGTTTGACCGTAACAATTATAAAACAAAAGCTACATCCTATTATGAGGACAAAAATCAAAGATATATCACAAACTGTGTTTTTAACAGTGTATAAATCATAGATTTTTACTTTTAGTTGCTGTACATTCATTTTCCCCCAAGGTATCAAACCTTAGGGACATCAAGCTAAATAACATGCCTCGCAATGTCTGAGAAATGGAGTCAACCTAAATGCTTGATCTGGACTGAAGATTTTCTGTGCCCCTCTTTTGTAATGACATACAGTCATGAGGAGTGGATGGAGGGTTTCTGAGGAGCTGAGACCTGAGCTGCTGGTCAGTGGCATGACTGATCACCAAGGCCAACTCTAAAAGGATTGCTGGTGGAAATAAAGACACCAGCATGTCAGCTGTAAGCTCCTCAGAAGGACCCATCAGACAAGTGGATGTGTATTGACAGGCCAGAGACAGAAAGAGAGAGACATGGAGAGATTGAGGGGGAGAAAGAGAGAGAGGAAGTGTCCTGAAGTTGCTCACCTTGGCCCAGGCTGCAATGTCGGCCGACCTGGTGGCCATCACTCTAAGGCCCTGTCCAGGGTTTTATTTAAAGCCAAACAAATATCACAAGCTGAATGTCACCACAAGGACACCGTGGCCTCATCTCCACCAATCAGTGTCCAGGGTTTCAAATCACCCTTTCTCCTTCCTTCACTGACAAATCCATCTTCCTCATTCCTATACCCTGCTTCACACCCCCATTCGACCCCTGACTACCACATTGAGGGGCGGCACTGTGCAACAGATTTACGACCCCCCCATCTCAGGCCGAGCACGATTTATTGACATTAGTTGTCAGCTTTCTTTTTGAGAAATTGCACGTGGAATTAATTTTAACTACGTCTTAATGTTAAATATCCTGGAAACACTAAATTTCATGGTAGGTGATGCTCAGAGCCACATAAGCATATATCAACTTCTTGGGCTTCACTGAAAGACCCTTTTTTTTTTAGACTTTAATTTAATAAGAAGCAGCTCATAACCGCTTCATCTCAGCTGTTAATTACACATCCTTTATGCTGAGGAATGGTCTCGGGACGCTATTTAATGCATCAAAAGTTTAAGTAATTTAATTTAATTGTTTTTATTACTTAATCATGTCCAAGGCCACATAACTTGACGGAGAACAACCTGAACAAGGTATCGCAGAGTGTCATTCTGAAAGGAGACTAAATGGACCGATGTTTAACAATTTTGCCCTTCAAACTATATGAAAAAGTATTCCTCAGTGATCTTGTTCTGGTTTAGACTATATTTCCTCTCCAATATAATGCTGACAGCCAAAAGAAGATTTATTTCCTCTGTTGAAGATATCATTTAAGGAATAAATCAAATCATCAGTTTAATTGGAAAATCCCTATGTTTTTATTCTTCCCTAATCCTAATTCAAAATATAGGATGTTTACAAGAATTAATAACATAGACAATCATCAGCCAACACTAGAGACGGAGATTTAGGTCTTCTGTTTACATACTGTATGCAGTGAGGGTACTGTCTTGTTTGCATTTGGATTGTGGATTGTTGCACATGTGTGATATACGTGTAACAACAGTTGCATCAGTCAGTTCTTGTACACCTCATCTCATTTTTGCTAACATAATACATTAATAAATATACAACATGAAAAGACGGGGTAACCTAATGCACCGGATAAAATATAGTATGACTGAAATGCAGCTCAGCCCAAACAAGAAAACACAGTAAAATAAATCATAATCTTGGTAATAAACATGTAAATCTTGATCGATATGTACTTGCCTTTTTCTCTTTTTCAATAACAGCTGCCGTAAAGGCCCGCTGAGCACAAGCGGCCATAAAAGTATGTAAAATAAATTAGGAGAGCATAATGAGAGGCTCCAGCAATTCCCCCATAAATATAACATAACGACCACAACTAAAATGTCAGGGAATCCAATAAATCAATTTCTCAGGGACAGGCCGGCCTTTATGTGCAGAACACACAGTCATATTTAGAATTTTTCTTTTTTTTTCGTCAATGGATTTCATTTTTTGGAGAGAGGGCAGCCATGGAAAGGGTGCAGCTCAACACAGGTCCCTCTCACATGAGGAAGGTTTAATATGTGTTCTGGGTGATTCATCACCGTGACACGGACACCTGAGGCCTGGGCCTGCTCCATTTCTACCGCCTAAATGGTTTCTTGGGGACTTTCCTACACACATGCACACACAAACACACAGAGCACCAAGTAGAGAGCTGAGAGAGATAGAGAGGGGGAGAAACAGAGCAATGGGTAATGGATTGACAGAGAAGGCCTCATTTAAAAAGAGAGAGCTATTTTGTCCTATCCATGTAATAGATTGTGAGTCATCCAGTGTCACCAGTGCAGGAACTAATTCACTCCTGATGTAAAGAGAGTGGGAAAATCCAGGGGAAAATGAGATGATTGAGATTACAAGCCAATTTCAGATAACCAACACACTAAGAAAGGAGTATTCCTAGAGGCACAGGGGTTACGGACCCATTACACCTGGTGAGAGTTACTTCAAACTAAATGACGCTATTATTTACCCTGCCAACTCTTCAGATTCCAAACTTCACAAGTCCACAGTGAGCATACTGTAAGTACACCCGGCAGTTCAGCTTGATGACATCAAAGCAAAATATCTGCGGTCGAAGAAACACTACAGGATACAATTTTGTCCTATTGCAGCACAGGTCCAATACATTACCGACATCTCCGGAGTCATTTATGGGCCGCAACACAAGTTGATGTTTGACCTCCTAAGAGCTGTCTGTGTTGTAAAAACAAATAAATCTAGCAGAACAGCAAACTGCAAAGGAATGCAATAATTCTAATAGCATACCCATCAAAATAGGTCCAGTCAGTTATAGACAACCCAATCATGAATGTGTAATTGATGGTGGGATCATGCAGGCTTTTTAGAGGAGCACGAACACAAACACACAGCCTTGCCTCTTTTTCCATCGGGAAAGCGTAGTGCTACACATTTACTCCAACTCCAAGAAGTGTGATGTTTTTGAAGGCCTTGCTGGACGTCAAAGGTTAAACCATGGTAGAGATGTTAAAAAGCAAATTACAGTTGCTTGAACAACTTTTCTTTTGGAAAATGATCTTAATGCCTTGATTTAAAAAAAGAAGGAAAATTCAACCTTTTAAGAACACCAATGTTCTTTCTGAATGAATAATGCATTGTAGATAAATGTTCTCCCTTAAAATACAGGGGGCATACGTATACACACCCCTATGTTAAATTCCCATAGAAGCAGGCGCATTTTATTTTTAAAGGTCGGTTATTTCATAGATCCAGGATACTATGCATCCTGATAAAGTTCCCTTGGCATTTTCCCCACATCTTCACATACCCTTCAACATACATAGAGATAGGCATGGGGAACTTTCCTTAAGATCATCTCTTAATGCAAATCAAACCAGCTATTAAGCTAACTGAAATAACACCATACCAATGTCTAGGTATGGTGAAGGGTATGTGATGATATGGGGTTAGTTTAATTCCAAAGGCCAAGGGAATTTTATCCGGATGTATATTATCCTAAATCAAGGAACTAACTGACCTTTAATAATAAAAAATATGGCTGCCTCTATGGGAATTTAGCACAGGGGTGTGTATACTTATGCCCACTGTATTCTAAGGAAGAAGATTTATTTATTTACAATACATTATCCATTCACAAAGAAAACTGGTGTTCTTTAAAGGTTAAATTTCCTAACTTTTTTGAAGAAAGGCATTAGGATCAATTTCTAAAAGATGTTTTTTAATCCTCTTTTTAATCAACTTTGGCATGGGTGTGTAAACCTTCTCAAGCCACTGTAAATAAAGAACAAAACAGACATAAGGAGAACAAAATACTGACCTGAAATATTACAAAAATACTGTGATTCTCTTTGAACTTGAGATTTTGTGTGTCTGTTTCACACGCAGCACATACTGTATACATATCGGAATCAGATCTGTAACTGTTTATTTTCATCATTTATCAAAATCCAATATAAGTTTTACTTTGTTGAATAATTGATACCTGAGTATACATTATTTATAACTGATTAAACTGATCTAGCTTGAGATCTTTAAAAAAGAATTGGATTAAGTTAAAATATGACTATGACTTAATGTTGACACACCGATTACTTTTTCATTGTAACACATCACACTGTATTTCACACACCCATGCTCCTTGTGTATTCTTCTCATACAAAGAATTTATTGTTCATGTATTTCAAAGGCTAACACTAAATACTAATTCAATTATTACAGTAGGTGGTTCTTTTACTTTTCAAAATCAGTTTTCAAAATTAAAGGTTTAAGATAAGTCTAGCAAAACCACTGATGTAAATGGGTGAAATACATTTGTGATTAAAGTTCACATCAACTTATTTGAACATAACATACAAAAAAAAAACATCCAACAAACTGTAGCATCATCACTTTAAACAAAACTAAATTTGTCACCCAATTCTAGAGGAACATGAAGTGTTTCTAAAAGAGAGAATAGAAACCCTGATATGCTTCTTACAAATTGAGAACATCTGGCTTTGGGAAACAAACTTTGTTAGTGCTGAGTTAGCAAAACAATATTTAAACTTATCAGAGAAATTGACAATAACTTTCCATGAGTTTTTAATAAATGGTGAAACAAAGCAGTTCTTATGTGGACTCAGACTTGTGGATTCTAATATACTGTGCAAACTATATACAGTGCAAGCTTCTCTCACATTCTCCATTCTGTTCTTAAACTCTGTCGGCCTCAGCCTCTAGAGGTGGCTTGTTTAAGAAACAATTAAGGGGGTATACAGAGCCATTTGCAGGCAGCAGGCCTTGCTGGGCAGGCCAGCCGGCTGGAGTTCCTTTCACAACTGATTTATAACACTGTCGCCTTGGCAAGGCAACATAATTAATAGGAGCATGGACTTCTAATTCCAATGACTTCCACACCAAGTGGTTTTCATTTGATTTATGATGGCCAGCAACTTTGCATTTTATCAGTTCATTCAGTCATTATTTATGCTGATGATCAATTTCAATGGGTCGCTATCATCTAACTTGCCACTAATCAAAGAGAATTAGGGTTCACTGCATTATTTAGAAGCTGCTAATTTATCTTTGAACCAGGCAAGAGAAATACATTTGGGGGCACTGGCTGCATTACACCACAGTGATTCTGAAGACACATTCAGTGATCATTGCACTCTAAATGAGCGTGTTCATTAACACGCTCCCATATATGGGAATATAGTCCATAACTGTTTGTTGAGAGGGTTTCCTGGAAAAAAGCAGAATCAAAGCAATAGTATATTCTTGAAATGAATTCACAGCATTTGGCTGTAAAAATAACAGTGGTCCAGAAAGCATAATGCATGTGTGCAGCATCTTGAGTGAAGGCAACATCTTTGATGCAATAGACTATTCATTAAGTTCAAGTTAATGACTGACAGTGTTCTTAAATTGCAATAACGTAGCAAAAACATTTCCATAAGAGTAACAGTGCCACATAAAACAGAACATGGCCCACTAAATTAAAAATAAACCTCATTTGCTTTTGTGAAATAGTTGGTCAATCTGATAGTAATCCATTAAGCTTGACTCTACATATGCAAAAGTAAATCAGGGTGGAGAAGTGAAATTGTAAATTCACAAAATCCACCTCCTCAGTATGCACTGTAATTGCACTTCAAAGGTGACATGTTCCCAATTTATGAATGATGAATCTAAAGCAGGCTCAATTTGGGGAATCAGTGGGCATCATGTTGACCGGCCTCAGCCCAAAGGCATAGATGGACATATCAAAGCAAGACGTCTCTCAAAGTGTCAATAACTGGGCTCATCATACCAACACAAACCAAATCTTGGTTAAGATGATGCACAGCATTCATGATGACTGTCTGAGAACCTCGATATACATGGGATCAGATGATTTATAAGTATATTTTCCTTCACTTCAAAGCCAGTTATAATAATTTAGTGGGCAAGCATGAGAAATGCAACATGTAATTCATATCAAGCTGACTGATGCAGCTCAAGCTTGA
The DNA here is from genome assembly GCF_013103735.1 of Etheostoma cragini. Taxonomy (NCBI): domain Eukaryota; kingdom Metazoa; phylum Chordata; class Actinopteri; order Perciformes; family Percidae; genus Etheostoma; species Etheostoma cragini. Next base: position 10,076,572 of record NC_048423.1, on the reverse strand, counting down.
GGGTGATGCGACTACACAGAGAGAATATTTTAAAAGGTATGACTTCTTTATCTATTTGATTTGCCTTTAAAAAGGCACATATTAGAACAAAATAACACGCCAAGATCATTGCTACTGTATATTCACGGCTAATACATGAAATGGTTTTAATTTCACACATTTTAGTATGATAAAACTATTATCTGAATACTCTATTCAATGACAATCACTAAACTATATATATATATATATATATATATATATATATATATATATATATATATATATATATGATTTGGGAATTGGAGTGAACACCATATATCAGTTCTTAAAAGTATATGTTTCTCTGCTAAATGTAATAAGTAGGGACACAACTATTCCCTTTGAAACGAGCAGAAGACCACTGCAATTTACTGTACAGAAAATGAAAAATGCACTCTTCAAGTATTTGACAGCGGGTCCAATGCAAATGATCAGACTCTATTTGTGAGCCCATTCGCTTCCCTTGATTCGCTGAGTGATAAATTGCATTTAGAAAACCGCAGGAGGCTAAGCATTCTCAACATTTTTTTATTGATTTGCATGAGCTATATGCATGTAATCCTGTTTGTAGGTAAATTATGGCACGTGCAAATTTAAGTCACTGTGGGTTTACTTTGGGGAGAGCAAATTGTGCGCTCCGCTTGGGAGGTGAAATTGTGCTGGGCAGGGTGGAAAAGAGATGTGGCCGCCCATTGGAATCTGGGAACCTCTATTAAGATTTATAGGTGTTGGGATTATAAGGACCTGAGGCATTATTCATGGTAAAGCTTCTCTGTCTGAACCTGTTTATAAGAGGAGACAAGTCTGACAAAGATGGAGGCCCTCTACAACAGGGCCAAGCTGCTTGAACATGGGGCTTAGTCACCTGACATAAACATGGCATCAGCTGCATTCAGCATTTCACAGAGAACAACACAGGCCCGCTAAAGAATGATACAGTATTGTAACACCAAGCACCAATATCAGTTTCTATCACAGACCCGGTTTCAGATTCCCAGTAATGTTTGCAATTAAAAAGTCTGACCTTGCATGTCAACTAAATGCACCTTTTTCTATCCCAAACACAAACAAAGAAATATGACTTTTCCTTTTACATTTGTCATAGTAAATCCCTCTGCTTTGTCCTCCTGAAATCTACTCTTTTGAGGACTTCATAAGCATGCCTTGAATAATACACTTTACATTTAGGATTGTAACCACAGTGTCATGTAGCCAAGACTTACTTTAGAACCAGACTAAGCACCATGGGTCCTTGTTTAGGAAGCAATGGCGGTATTCCGTTTATTCAGCAATATCTTGAGAGTCCCACCATTCTTTATTTGGTCTTATTAGATGAAAACATGAGGATCACCTTCAACTTTATTAATGATGGTACTCTGGATGAAAGATGCCGGTGAAAATCTGCAACATCTGTTTCCTGCATTCACTTCTCAGCGGGCTCCACCTATTCCTCATGCCTAATGATGCTGATCCACTCGGCAAGTTTTACGGACAAATGTGTATTTGGCTACATTCATCATCCTGAATGAGTGTTCCTGATGAGCCATCCCCTGGCCTGTTTCACTCTTACTACCATACGTTAACAAATGACAACTCCTGCCACATGTTTTTCATTTGGGAGATACAGAGAGACGAAGGAAAAATAGGGTCGAGGGATTCTAGGGGCTAAAAGATGGACAGCTTCAAGGGAAAAGAGTCAGCGATGACTGCTCTTAACAGAATCACCACCCGTGTGCCATCAACTAACCTCAGCACCATGAAAATACATCAATTATGTAATGCCTTCAAGGAGCAGTTACAGAACTGATCCATGTCACTGCCATGGCCCGAACCCAAATCCTTCATGAGTGACATTAGCAGCCGACATACTTTTACTGTAGGTGGACTAAAGTGTAACCCCAGCAGCCAGTGGATGTATCCCTGCAGAACCACATGAAAGGGCAAACAGAAAATATATGGATGTGGCCAAGAATGTTAACTTGGATAAACAAGTCGATGGTCCTTCAAAGTCCTGGGGAGTTGCACCCCTAATAAATCATATTCCTTTTGATGTGCAGCTGGTTACAAGTTTAGAACGGGGGGGATGGTTAGAACAGACATGAGTCAGGCACCAGGACACACCGCCTGCTTCACTCAAAGCCTGGGAATCCAAGTTTAGTGAAACTCCAGGGACATGCGAGTAGTAAATAAGTTATAAATAAAGGCATGAGTGAGAACATACTGTCAGATGTCATTGGATCCCGTTGTAGTCAGTAAGAGAAAACAATGCCTGAGTAGCTAGAGTGCTCACAAAATTAGATAAAGGTGACTCAAATAGCACAAGTAAAGGTTTTGCAACAAACTATCATTGACTATTTTACGTTTAGACTGATACAATATGAAACTCATTGACAAGCTTGCATTTAGAGCTTTGACTGACAGAATATGTATTTGATCTGAACAGATAGTTCATTATTGTTGAATTGTTCTGTACTGCCCTATCCAACAACACAAGCTTAAGCCTAACTTTTGTGTTTTAAATGCTCTGGGCTTTTAGTATTTGCATCCATGGAGACAACCGTATGAATGTTGATAGCTCATACTATATAATTCCCTACAGAGGGCAGGGGTGTATTGATCAGTAAGCCAAAGAGTCCTGCAGAAGTACAGATGGATGCTTTTGAAAAGCAAAGCTAATTCAGCATGAGCCAGTGTAAAAGTATCCGTCACACAAGCAGCTGAAGAACCTCTGTTGGACTGATGGGGATAAATCATATCCAAGAAGCCAAAACAGACACAGCTTGATGCCAAGCCCAAGGCTTAAATTCGTGACAAATGTACAGTAAATGCAGACGAGCAAGTAATTGTCAGCTGCTACCACCCGTTAGTCTAGGATCTTACTCTCTCTGTTCCATTTTCAAAACTGGAGCTAGTCAATTGATGTGAAATTTCTTTGCTACGTGTGATTTTCAAATTTGGATTTTCTGGGTACAGTAATTGACAGAAAGATGGAAACACAGGCTACACCAAATCCCAAGCTTTTAAGCATCCCATCAGAAACATATGGTTAAATTACCTATGGGTAATGGTAACTTGAATTGCTGTTTAACGTTCAATGTGACAAAAGCCGAACTTGTAAAGCAAGTGTAACATGTGAAAATGTATGAATAGAAGTTTACACATCATCTCTCTCTCATCTGTTCCATTTCCCACACTGTGATAACAAAGATGGCAGACACTGGTTGGTGCAATTCCCCAAATACATCACAGCCAATTAGAGGTCTCACTCTATTTAAAGTTGAAATGCTGAAAATGATTACTGTTGGGAAAAAATCCAGAACATGTGCACTCAGCTGACCGCCAAACCATTCTGCATCTTGAAGAAAAGCCCCGTCTGCCTGTGATGTCTGAAAGACACATATGTCATCCTTGCTGGGTATCTAAACGTGTAGCCCTATTATGACCAAGTCATTCTCATGCATATTTCATGCTTAAATATGAAAACAGACTTAATGACAGTAAATTCATTAATGGTGAGACAAACACAATCTCAAAGTAATACATGAAGGTGGAGATGTTTATTATGGCGCGTTCTGCATTATGAGCTGTGAATGATGAATCACATAGAGAGCATATTACTCCAATTTTCTCTCACCCTTGTAACAACAAAGTTTGTAGACACCAAATCAGTTTCAAGGGAACCCGGGGGCTACAAGTGCAGGACTGCTATATGAGACATTCATAATTTATGTGCATTTGATGTAGTGATATGTAAAAGACTTCAGAGGAATTTTAATGGGCTTGAGGCTGAGAGGCGAAAAAAAAAAATCTTTGAGAAGGTTGTTTGCTCTTTTTTTTCCTGAATCACTTCTATACCAAAAGGAAAATAAAAAGGTTTTGAAATCTAACAAATTCAGCCACTGAGTGTGTAATCACGGATAGAGGGCAATTTCATCTTCTTATTTCAATGTTTTATTGATCTGGTGGCTTGGTTCTCATAAGCTCCATTACGTGGCCCGAGCGGTGGCCGGCAACACTGTCCAATTCAGTCAACAAAGGAAAGCAATTTCCATTGATCAATCTCCTTCCACACAGAACAGAATAGATTGATATTACACATCAGAAAAATCCTACAGTCAATTAGGGCTTGATGAAAAAACAGTCATGCGCAGGGACAACACAAGGTGTTAATAAGCAAAAGCAAAATAAATCACCTGAACTGGAAAGTCCATTCCTTCTCTTTGAATGAAAGCATAATTTATTAATCTTTTAGACAGATGGGTTGTGTTTGTGTTGGCTATTGATCAGCAGTAACCTTTTATTATTTGTTTTCTCCGTTAGAAGCACAGATCAAAACAGATGAGAGTTGTTTGACTCGCTAACACAGTATTAGGGTGCACTCTCTTTACTCCAAAAGACTAAATGTTTTTTGCTGATGGTTATGTAGAAATCATTGCAGAGAAGGTTCAGCCTGTACATTAATTTGTCAGACCAACAGGAAAAACCCTCCCCCTGATGGTGATCCAATCTAGACGGTGGGAGGGTCCAGGCCCACTGAGCAGCCTCATTTGACTCAACTCAATGCCAGGTCTGATCAACACCAAGGACATCGAGGCCAGGTTAAAAGAAAAAGACAGCAGAAAAGACAAGATAGAGAAAAAATCAAGTTGACAGAGGCATCTGATGCTGCCTGACTTACTGAACCTACTGCAGATATCTTTTCCCTCCTTTAATTCTTATTTAAACACAGACAAAGAAAATTGCAGCCAAGCTGTTGTAACACAACCACATGTTATTCTATTCCTGAATGTTAAACTAAATGAATGTAATTGTCTTTGTGACAATGACAAGCAATATTGCTGTATGTTCAGATAACTGGACCGCCCTTCATACTGTACTGTACAGCAGGGCAGGCAAAATCCCACAGCCAATATCAACAAAAATTGGTGGACAAAAACACAAGGGATAAGACTTCAAAAATAGGCCTTGATTGTGCCATACGGGACAAAAAGCATCACTCAAGCTAACCATTCCTCCATCTTTCACTGATAAAATCCACTTTCCATTCATTACCCTTTATCATAAACACAAGTCTATGGGGAAACAGGGCTTAGAAGTGGTTAAGCTTGTCCCTGGTTTCCTATTTCTAGGGAGCATTTATCTGATGATATATATTCCTTTTGGTAAGTGAAAGGAGTTATTCTGTTTCCAACAGGAAGGACATTGATAGGGCATTAGGGATTTGTTTATTTCAACTCAAAGCCATAGCATTTATCCAAGTATATATTTCGCTGCGGGCTTAGACCAAATTATGTCTCAAGGCAAGATAAATCATAAGGCACAAGTCAAAATGCCAAGCGTTTCATGATCCTACACAGAGCCCTGATGGCAGGCTACACTTTACTGAAAGCTATGTTTGAATTTTCAGACACAACAGCATACGATTTCTTGCTTGTTTGTGACTAGACTGTTATGAATGTGACAGCTGTCATATGCACATCAACTGTCTAGGTTTTAGACACACAACAGAATGATGGGATTTGAAAAGAAGTTCATCTGTCTCCCTAATAAATCCATTGTCTTGTCTTCCTTGAACAAGGAATGTAGTGATGGACACATCCAACATTGACAAACAGGCTCAGTGAAATATTGTAGATGCAGAAAGCTCATTCAGTTTAAGTGAGAGTGAAAAGTGAGTTGATGTGCTTGAGTAAACAACTCAACATCACTCTAGCGAAAATTGACAGACGGGACAGGGTGTGCAGACAATTTACAGGATATAAATTACCTACAAACCTTCTAAAACAAGTTTGGAGAAAAAAAAAGTTACTGTTTTGTTTATGACAAGTCGGTGTACAATTGTGCAAACATCAAGGACATCTTTTCTCAAATAGGTATTTTGTGTTTGTTCATATGACAGGCAAAAATATATTCCTGCATGTCGCCACATAAAGTGTTTTTTTGGCCCGGTGTCTTTCACATGATCTGTCAAGAGACTGCACGGCTGAGCCAGTTACAAAGGTCTTCTTATGTAAACTCCTAAACTTAGCATCCCTCCGCTGTGACCGAGGCAACAATGCCTCCTTATAGGCCCAAACAGAATCCGCTTAACTAAACTCAACAGCTTGTGCAGAGAGGAGTTAAAGGGTCATGTAAACTTGCAGCGGGCTAGAAGGCTCCTGAGTGAAAAGAGGAAGAAAAATCTTTTCACTCCCGACATTGTTTGTTGAGAAGGATCGCAGCCATCCCAAACATCAACCCACATTTCTTTAAAGACAGGGCAAAAAAAAGGGACAAAGGGGGTCCACAACAACATGATACTGTTCTAACAGTGTGTGTGTGTGTGATGTCAAAGAGGTCTTCTTTGCAGCCTCAAGCTCAGTAACCACTGAGGACCCCCTGGGGTTTTTGGAAAGATTTTCTTTCTGTCAAAGAGCTGGATCTCCATCGGGGGAAACGCTGGTGAACACGTTTTAACAACCCGATGCAGAGAACGATTTTCGTTTTCATCAAATGAGCACTGGTTGAAATGTATGAGCCGGGGAATGACCTGGATCAAAAGATAACGATTAATCATGACGCCATCTATTTATCTTCCCCTTCAGCCAACATTTGTGTATTGTGTAAGTACAGTATATAGTAGTGTATAGTGCATGTATTCAAACTGTATTTCTACTTTATCATTGTTATTAAAAAAAAGCAGAGCTGTGAATGAACAACAATATGATTACAATCTTTTCAAACTGGCACTGCATAAAAATGATGCTAACTTTTAAAGCCGCTTACTTTTCAAACAATTCTAAACAAGTGTTCTGGCATAACTTTCTGCTTAAAAAGGCTGGCTAATACTTCAAGCACATAATATGTTGTTTGAAGAGATTTCATGTTAAGTTTTTCAGAACTTTTAATCTATCTGAAAGTTTTGAGTTGGAGGCCTGACACGCGGTGCATGCTTGTGGTCAAATCTATACTTGCCTTTTCAATTCTCACAAGTCCTTGAAATACCCATGGCTTACTTAAACTTGTATGGTATTACATGCTATTTTAACCCATCTAAGAGGTCATCAACAAAATGAGGATTAGAGCAACTTCCGCTGAAAAAATAACCAACTAAAACAATTCCGCCCACTTCTTTCTGCCATATGTTACAGAGTTCCTGCTGTCCACAGAGAGCCAGACATCTCACTGATCTGATCACTAACTAGCCGGCCAATCAAAGCCTTCTGGCCATGAAGCAATTATCTGCTCTCCATAGCATAGGTGGAGAATGAACCGGCAACCCCTGCAGCTCTCTCTCTCTCTGTCTCCTGAAATAACTACAAATGCCTTACATACGCTTACACTTGTATGTAAAACAGAGAAAAAAAAGGATTTGTTTTCCTCAGACTCAACTGAGATCACATTACATGCCATGCCAAATGCAAAGCCTGAAATTGCAGGGGTGGATTTTCACCTCCCACTGTTGCAAGGCATGAATTCTGTCATTACATCAATTTATTTCAATGTCATTTGTGTGGGCTAGAGTTTGTCTAATTGAAAAAAAGACAAGATGACTTGCGCTGGACATGACTTTATTGCCCTTTCCAAGCCCCCTACTGTACTGATTAATAATTGCACAGTCTGGTGCTCAGATAGTTCTCTTTACAGATTATTTAAAGGCTTAAGTCATTTGGAAGATTGAATTTTTTTTTTAAAGCAGCCCACAATTTGGCATATACTCTACATGTGTTTATAAGTAGTATAAGAAGACATATAATGCATTATAATGCTGCTTTTGTTTTTCAACTTTTCTATACCTAGGTTGACCTCAGCCGGATATATAGTAGGGACATTGTAGAGCAGTTTTTTGTTTATGTTTCTGTCATTATAAACAATGTAAAACAGCTTTAACTCTTACATAAACAGCTGTGATTGGGCGGTAATATTGTGATTTTTATCTAAAATTGTGCCTCTTCCGAAAAGCTGAAAAAACTCTTAAAAACACCTGGTACACATAAACTTTAAGATACACCATTAACAATACCTATATTTCTACTGTGTTGGGATTTAGCATTTTAGTATCAAAGATACATTTGGAAGAAAACATAATAATTATGTGGCGGTATAAATAAACAGTTTAATGACACTAGAAATAAGTCATTATTAGAAGTATGCCTCAACTTCACTTTTGAACTTGCGTTGGATAAAGCAATAGTATGTGTGCTTTTGTAGGGATGTGGTTAGTTTTACTTTTCATTATCCCGCTGTGAGGAAAAAGGTGTTTGCCTTGTTTCCTAAGGAACACGGCGTCCAGGGGCCCTTGGCTGCACTGGGCCTGATCTTGGGGCCTGTGTGAAATCCAAACTGACTGATCCGGGACAGAGCCAGGATTACACCACTTCCCCCCTGAATTCTGTCCTTCCCAACAATGGGCTTCCTGTAACCACAGTCAAGTGAGCCGTTAGTTAGCCGGTGGAGCCCCAGAGTGGTGGTTCAGGGCCACTGTGGGAAAAGGCAGGGGATTCCAGCATCATGTTACTATTCCTCAAACATAAAGCCCCAAAAGCCCCAATCATCAGCATCACCACCCACCACTTTGCTCCCAGTGCCTTCAGGAGGTGTCAAGTTCTGGCACCTGCTGGAGGCCCTGGCAGGTTCATGCCCCTGGCAGGTTCAGATGTCATTCCAGCAAACAGCCTGTCAGCGTCTCAGTGGTCAACAGGGGTGACTAGCAGGAGTTCTTTCTGCCATTGAAGGCACTGCCCTCAACTGGAAAACCCATTCTGTAAACTTCACTGCAAAAAAAGGGGGGTTACAAACATGTCCAAGACTTCAATATAATATGTGATTATAACATCTGTGATGGCCACCATCACAGATGTTAAAATGGCCATGGCCACACAACCAGTTTAAAAACAGTAACCTCATGCAGTTATATTTTTCCTTAGTTTATGCGTTTTTTTCCTTAGGATTAGTTTACATACTTTTTTTCATACACATTATTCATTTGTTGCAAAAAAGGTTTTTTGTTAAAATAACTCACAGGACACTCAGATCATTTAACATACAGTATACTTTATTTGGTTGACCAGACAGAAGTATCTTTAGGGAGCACGCACCATTAGTTACTTTTGGATTGTCATTCTGTTTGTATAACTGTTTGTTTTTGAGCTTACCAGTGTTGGATTCCACACCCACGAGGGATACAGGAAGTCTGCTGGCTTAAAGCATGGACAGTTAAAGAAATGGACCAACAGATCCCATTGTTCTGGACTGAAACCAGTGAAAGAAAATAGAAGGACTTTTCCGGTGATGGCTAGGCGTTACTGTGCAGCCTCCAACTGTACTTGTGACGTGGGCAACCTGTCTGAAAGTTGTAAGTCTTCTGGCAGCTGTGCCAAAAGAAATCTCAATCATTCCCAATCAGCAGAGACGGTGAGCGTAGGTATTCAGTATGTTAGGAGATAACTTAGAAACAGGCCAATTACTGCTAACTAACATGCTAGTTAATGTTACTAATTAAACCTCAACAGCTGATGTAAGTCAAAACTACCTGCAAGCTTCTCTTGGCAATACGGTGATTTGTCGACTATAAAATAGCAAGTTGCGTGGTTATGACACAATCGTTAGCCTATTTTTACAAAAACGTCTGCTACGAAGCCATAACGTCAGATACAAGGCCATGAGCTTTTCTTTAGAAACAAACAATCCACAAATAGAGTCTTGAAACGCTTCAGATGTAAAGTTATTCACTGTCAAAGTGGCGTCAAAATGAATGGCAGTCAAAGGGGTGCTAACTGAAGGTGATTGCTTCGTAGCATTAAAATGGCTCCATGGGAGCTACGCTTAGAGGGGAAAGACTTACCTCCTTGGCTGAAAGGGGTGGCGCTTGGAGCAGGAGAAGCTTTATAGGGAGGTGGCCTAATTGGCCACTACCACTGATGGGGTGGGGGGGGTTGCTTTATCTGTCCTTAGTTATTGGGGGGTTTAGATTTATATTAAGTATTTTGAGTTAAGGTTAAGTAAAAGTGTGTTCCTTTTATAATAAGTTTTTGGGTAGGTTTTGCTGTTGTTTATGTAGTAGTGTTATTGTTAGTCTCACTCTGTGTGTCAAAATCGGTCTGATCAGCCAATATAAAAGTCCCTTTTGTTTCTTTTGTAGTATGTCAGTTGTATTTTTGAGTCTCTTCTGGTCAGAGCTTTAGTTGCCGTCTGTTTATTTGACATCTTTTACAGACCCAAAACTTTATCTTAATTTTGTTGTAACGATTTTTGGAAAATAAAAACCCTTACTTATCAACGTCCCATGCTTAACCACTTGGTCCCTCACAACATCCCTTTAGTTAGAAGGGATACTGAAATGAATGTTCTGAAATAATGACTCATAATGTTGCTTAAATTAGTAAACCATTTACTGAAGGAAAAAAGGTTATAGTAATGCTATATTTTTAATAGGTTATCATCCCGTGTCCTCTTTAATCGTCGGACCAGAGGTTTATTGACATTTCAAATCATTTGAGCAAGATGTCAATACCATGTCACGGAATTATCTCAATTTACCTTTGATAATATGCATGAGCAAAATGGAAAAGAGGGAGAACGAAAGGGGGAGATGAAAAAGGTGAAAGAAGGTAAGAAAAAAAAAAGGTGGAGGGCTATTTAGTTGAAGGAGTGAAAACACATGGCCATCAACAACACAGATCTTTTCTTTACTGACGTCTTTAACAGTCTGGGAGTAGTCCACAGCAGATTTAATTATGCCACACAGAAAAGAATGTGCTCTGTTATGTCCTAAATCACAGTGCAGTGACACCCAGCTCAATAAGTCCTTCTAGAACAATGCACCGTGTGCCATTGACATCCTCTCACAGAATACAAAGGTGTATCATTTGGCCAGGAATGATAATTAGATGCGGAATTTACTGAAAGTGTCGATGGTAACATCAATAGAGTGGCTCTTAGCATCTGTCATCCTGCAAATCAATGACAATTTTCAGCCATGAATTCAAGAAAATGATAGCTTTCAACTAAACTGCAGGGGAGGAAATCTGAGACACTTCAAAGGCTTCTTTTCTTACCATCTTTTTTTCTTCTATTTCAATAGTTTTTTACAGGGTTGATATTTATCTTGTTCTAATATTATTTATTTTAGCTATATTGTTGTCACCTGTCCTTGTTTAAAGCCTCAAAAAAATATTTCTTGTAAATTAACATTTGCAGAAACAGAATTCTGTCCTGATTAGAACTGGTTAGGTTAGGGTAATTTACATTTTAACCAGGACTATTGTCATTAAAGCTATAAATATACCAGTATCAATATAAATACACAGAACAAAAATACTAACATGAGAAGGGTGTCAGTGATGACCTTGCACAGACTCAGTTAATATGATGTATAATTTTCTTAAAATGGTAAATAGACAAATGAATCAAAATGTTTACATTTAAAACTCATTTCATCATTTATTTAAAAATACTGAGTATGTTGACTGCATTATTTTTTATATAAAACGTTCAAGAAATGATGATATTCAAACTGACTGAACTTTACGAATGTTTACAAAAAGATCTTTACTCACACACTGTCTGTTTAGGATAGTTTATGTTTAGGAGCTTAATATACTTAACAGTATATAGGTGGAATCTGTAAAGATCTTAACTATTTTGGCCACCTAGTCCTGATTCAATCATTTTGTCATTTTGTATGTTTAGGGTTTGCTCTACTCATTAAAAGAATTATTTTCACAATAATCGTAGTGGATCTTGCAGCACAGATGTGAGGATTGGCTCATGGTCTTTATCGTACAGTACACGTTAGTCTAGTGTTTTTAGGGAGTTTTGGGACAAAACAAACAATTTGAAGATGTCACCTACTTGGACCCTTGGAAATGATAATTTTAACTATTTTCTCGTGTTCTATGGACAAAACAATTGATCAATGACAACCCTTGCTTTGTCAATCTTGTTATTTTACTCTATTATTTATCAATGATATCCTCTATCACTGTTGTAAGGCTGCCTTAAACCACGGGCTGGGCAGAGGCAGCTTTAAGGGCTTATATTTATCTCTGTCCCTGACAAATTTAGGGCTGGGGTCAGCAGGCGTTGAGCTCAGCAGAAACTGAAGGTCAAGACACGGATTTGGACACTAAAATAAATGTATAAGTGCTGGTCACATCACAAAGAACAAATTAACACTGCAGCATTGCAACACTGTAATCTTCAGAGAGGTATAAAGACCAGTTAGTCAGGCCTGGAATCTCACAGAGAAAATGAGACCCACTTATCCAATAACGAGAGCTTAATGAGGGTCCCTTTAACTAGCTACAATGTCTCTCTTTCCCTTTGAGAAACATTTGTCTTACAGTATAAATGTGATTCATGTATCATTTCTATTGTGAGAGAGAGTGCTGTAATAACGGTATAAATCAGAAAGGGCCTAGGTTGGCGTAATGAGACTTAAATCTCTTAAAACAACACCATGAACTCTGCTGAATGATAAAATGATGTGGTGGAGGAAAATACTACCTTCTTCGGGGAAAGCTACACCAATCTCTGCATAGCCACGAATGGCTTTTGGCAGTGCAGAAGCCCTACTTCATTTAGCTCTGACAGGCAATTTAATACCACAAAATTACTAACCTTAGCTTTGCAATTACTTTTCCAGCTCTGAAAATGTTCAACCCCTCTGTAGATGTAATCTTAAGACTAAGGCCCCCGGATAGGGCAAACCCCCAAGGTCTTAACTTACACTTTAACAAGGGCACTGATCAGACAAAACATGGGGAACATAGGAAACAGGGAGAGGATAATAGTTCAACCATTTATGGGGCAACTATGTCAGAAATTGCTGTCTAAAGCTAGCATGTTCTTTTGCAAAGATCTTATAATGCGCCAAAATAATGCAAGATGAAAAGTACACATCGTGATCATTACTCTAATAGCTAAGGCATGACAAACCAATATCGTATCTCATCAAAAACAGATAGCAAGTATGACTGTCAGCTAGCCTAGCCCTGATAAACTATAGGCAAGACAACTTACTTTATTATACCAACAAAGGCACACTTAAGAGTGTAATTCATTAATGTATGCACTTTTCTTAAATATTAACTCCTTAAATCCAGCATCTTTACTTAATTTACAATAATAACTTAATTTTCTGCAGCTGATATTCCTCATCCAACATAAAAAAGCCTTCTTATAATAACATCCACACATGCCTAATGTAATCTATCAGGCTCAACCTCCTTACTTTATCATGTTAGTAACCTAAGTATGACCTAAGAAAAGTCATATTTAATTCCCTGGTGGCCTTTAGGCCTGTTTTGTCAGTGGGGGAAAGGTGGACATGATTTGTACTAATCAGTCTCTGCTCTCCTTTGCTCCAAACTGCAGCTTTACTGAGCTTCTGACAGATGTGTCCCCTGCTGTCTGATTAAAAATGGTCATTTCTCCGGCACACAATGTGGCGCGGTAACCTTTCGTTTGAAGGATGATTGCCGCTCAGTCACAGACACTCGTCCATTTGTTCATTTTGTCAGTCAGCAAGGATATTGACATTCAGATTTTGCCTATGCTTTCATCTTAGAACAGATGTCACAGTTGGCAAGTAGTCTAGACAGGAACAACAGGTAGGACAGAGCTCAAGGGGCAACAGAAGACAAGAGGCAAACGTGATAACTTGCAAAACATGTGTATGTTTTACATATGTCTGTCCTCTTTCCCTTGCTGCACCTCACAATGACCCTCATAGAACATGTGCCTGCTGTGCTGGGCAGGTATCCGTGCCCTCCCCTCTCCTTGGCCTGTTTTTCATTCTCACAAGCTGGTCTGGTGCAAGAGGGAACAACAGCCAAATTATGGAAACCCTTGCTCATCTGTGACAGGCAGAAACACAAACCTCAAACCCCTGTGGTGGGCCAAATCCCCTTGCTAGCACAAATGAGGATATTCTAATGTCAGGCCTGTTTGCAGGGGTGTAAACTTGTGGAAGTGCTGGTATCAGATAGGATATCAAAGTCAACAAGCCTGTTGCTTTAAGCTGATCCTTCTGTCCCCAGGAAAAATAACTTGTGCTCTGTGAAAGCCCAGAGGAGCCGTCAAATGTTTCCCCAAGTGCAACCTGATCCATAACAGACAGAGTCATGCAGCTCCCTTGGCTATCAACACTCCATGCACAGCAGAGCCACTCCAATACCCCATTCCAGCATGGCAGCCAGGAAGCACATGAAAAACCATACCGCCAAACTATGCTACACATTTGCTGAATGTAGCAGTCCAATTTACCACGTGTTAAACAGTGAAAATTACCCTGAATATTATAAATAAATTGTTAAAAGGTGTTTAATTGTACAAGCTACAAAATGAGTTCCACCATTTTCCAGTATTTTGCATGTTATTGCACAACTAAGGCATGGGCATCAAAGCATAATTCTGGCCCTATGAAGTAGTGAGCTCATTTCCCAAGGCTCACTGTCTGTATTATACATCTGTATTAATTTAACATTATCCAAATAAAATGTGAGAATATAACAGCAGACACAGCAGTTTTACATATACTGATGTCACAAGCTATGGATGTCTAGAAACAGTTTTTTGATATGCTGCCCTTGCTGTTGAGCAAGGCACCGTACCCCCCCCCCCACCCCCACCCGCTCAGGGCGCTGGTTCAGGTGGCAGCCCACTCACTCTGACATCTGTCCATTAGTGCATGTATAGATCCTGAGCATGTGTGCGTGTGTGTAGTTCAGGACCGTGTGTGATTGCTAGCAAAGTGTGGACACAGAGTGTAAATTGTAATTTCCCAATTGGGGATCAATAAACATATTAAAATTAAATAAAAAAATTATACATTTTCTATGTGACTGGCACACTTAGCAACCATAACTAAAGTAGGCCAATCCAGAAGCTAGCAGTATGACACAGAGGTAGTGTATATAGTGTGGTATTTTGTGGTGAGGCATGTCAGTCTGTACATTTTTTTTTTATAAAAAGGGTTTTTGGAAATCCTGACTCTCTCTGCCAGTGTGGATATCTATTGCTAGTCAGCACCATGCAGCCTTCTCACCATGCAGATCAGCTGATCTGCATCTGATCTACCAACTATAAATGGTATGGTCCATCACTTTTACAGCCAGAAGCTGCAGTTGAACCTTTTACCTACACTTGTAAAATGTAACATGTAGTGTTATGTTTAGACATAAAAATAACATGCAATCACTCTATTCACTCTCCTCCAATGAAAGTTTTACTTTCATCCGGCTCAATCTGAGAGGGCTCTCTGGGCAAAACTGATTTGGAGTCTGTTGAACTCAACAAGGGAGTTCTCACACTATATCATCACTGGCCATCAACATGGTGACAACTCTGCAACTCTTTGGATTGTTGTGTCCACAGAAAGTTTAGAAACAACCACCAGAGCGGGTCACATCATGTGGAAAAGCTCCTTGGGTGATGAAGGTACTTATAACCCT
Organism: Etheostoma cragini; assembly: GCF_013103735.1. Taxonomy (NCBI): domain Eukaryota; kingdom Metazoa; phylum Chordata; class Actinopteri; order Perciformes; family Percidae; genus Etheostoma; species Etheostoma cragini. The sequence continues at coordinate 10,061,117 of NC_048423.1, read as the reverse complement.
ACATATATTTATGGATACTATTAAAAACAAAACTGCTATAAAGAAAATAGCTGACTGCAGAGCAAAAAGCCTGAAGGACCCAATTTCCTCCTGAAGCACCTGATGGACACACTGACAAGCAGATTGCTTTCCAGTACCAATTTTTGGAGCATTTGAAAAATGGTCCGCGCAGCCGGTATGTGGTCTGAGATGAGTCATAAATCTTGTTTTATCTCCTCCGTGGTGGTAGCAGAAAAGGATGAGTTGCTTTTTTTTCATCTCATTCACATGTCTATCTGTCTGTTATCTGTGCCCTTGAGCAAAGATTACTGATGCCCTGTCTTTGATATATGACACATCACACAGAGCAGCTTTTCATCCTGTGAATTAACCCGGAGAGGGAGAGAAAAAAAAAATGCAAACCTAACTGCCATCAGCCAGGGGGGCTCTCTCACTGTTTCTTTGTGCTCTTCTGCCCCCCCGCCTTTCCTACTCACATGATCCTTCCCACCTACCTTTTCGTTAAAACCATGAATCCCCTCCTCTTCCCTCCCTCCTGATATTGAGCAGACGAGGACCAGAGAGCATCATGGGTAGCCAAGTTTGGTGGCAAATTGTTTATCTGACCTCTGCACGTCTCTGCATTTTATAATCTAGTGTGTGTCACCCCTGTCTCATCCCCATAACAAATAGCCCCTGTCAGTTCCTGCTTCCTTTATCAGAAGCAAGAGGTAAGGAGAGGGCCACTGTAAGTAACTGCACAGGAGGAAATCTCCTACAGAAAAACAAAAATGGGATTTTGGGTGAGTGATGAAAACAGAGATTCCCATAATGATGCCTCAAGAGCAGAAAAAGGATAAAAGGCAGAGATTAAAGAAACAAATGGTGGCATATTATGTGTTAACAGCTTATGTATGTCATGGAGGAAGAAAAAGACTGCGATAGGCTTTCAGGAGAATATTACCGCTGTGTGACTGTCCCTGGCGAAAACTATTTTATTATTCACTAACCAGGAAGGCAAGCAGCATTGAGTGTAGCCTAATGTATCATCTCCTAATACATCTGAATAATGGTGCTTTAAATGAGGAAGACAAATAGCAGTGACCACTTTGTGCAATCTAAAACAGAATGTAAAATAACACATTAGGCTTGACTGCCACAGTGGAAATTAAAAGACTCTACATTACAAAGTAATAACCATTTCTCTCCCGACTCCAGACTTCATTAACCAAAAGCTAATCTCCCACTCAAACTCCCTGATCTTCACGTGGCATGGGGAAAAATGTGTTCAGTAAATTCTGGTTGTTTCAGTGTTTGGATAAGGGCCACAGTACAGAACACAGTCTACATTTTTGTTTTTCCTTTTTTATTTAAGCAATCCAAAAAGGTCATAAATAAAATATTACCCCACAAGGAAAGTGCTGTTATCAATTATCTTGATAGCAATGTTCATATCTATTTCATTAACATGCATGTCTTTAACCTAAACAAATGTGTTTGTCACCCGAGTGTTGCGTACAAGATAGAAATGTGCTCATGTGTCTAATCCCAGGGAGCTGCAGGTGTGATGCATCTTGCTGAACATTGCAGAAGCATAGTGGTCCAGCGTTTAGCACTGAAGAAGGTTATGGGATTGAATCCAGGTTGCTCTGAGCCTCCAGAGTCTGTGTGGAGGTTGTATGTATGCTGCGGTTTCCCTCCACCATCAAAAAACATGTATTAGGTTCTCCAATGCACTGGCTCAGATTTGGAGTTGATCCCCGGGCGCTGTAAATGGATGCCCACTGCTCCCTTGAGGGATGGGTTAAATGCAGAGAACGAATTTTGCTACGTGTATGTGACAATAAAGTACCTTCATCTTACAGTGCATTCAAATAATACACTTTATATCTGGGCAACATGGTGTCACACAACACATCTATTAAAAGATAATAAGGTAGAAATGGGAGGACTCTCTATAGCCTATATTGGGGGCTACACACAGTAATGCTGTGTACAAATATGTTAAGAACAAAGAAAAGTCATCTGAATGAAGGCGTGTCAGTTGAAAGTAGGATTTGGCTATGCCATATGTCACAGGCACTGAGAGCAACACAAGCAACACTAACTGTGTTTATTTCTCACACTGACATTCACACAGCACCATTTAAAAGATGATGTGGACAGCAGCGTCCATATGTGTGAATGACTGCAACATAAAGCTGGAGGGCACAGAAGCCTTCTTTCTGCCTCCTGTAAGTGTTAATATAACCTTTTCATCTGCTCACCCAATGGCTCTCCTGAATCAATTCCCCCTCAGTGTCCCTCAGCGTCTGTACAACTGGCACCTTCACAACTTGTTCCATTTGTTATATTGAGCTCCATCTGGCCTCGGTCATTTGGCTTTTTAATTTAGTTGTCTCCTGCTCTCTAATTTGTCTCACATTTACAAATGGCATTGGCCGCCGGTTGCAAGCTGCCCTTCGTCAGCGGCAGAAATACATTTTCACCAGCCGTCTGGCCCAGCCGTAAATCTGTAATGCAGGGTTATTAATAGATAGTAACAGATGTTTACTGATTGTTGATTACCAGTCTTGTTGACCAGTGAAATCTGTTCATAAATGGAATGGAATTTATAGCAGAGCAGAATATGCACCTCACCCGGGGAAAAATGGAGAAATGATGCCAACCTTTTAACTGAGAGACTATAACATGAGATGTCTGAGCCTCTCTCTAATTCTTCTAAATCTGCCAAAAACAAACTCAGCTTAAATGTATATGTTCAAATGAAGCCCTAATAAATTCACTGATGTTTATCTTATTTAATTTGGGTGTTTGTAAGCCATGTAAAGCCTTAAAGTGGACCTGCAGACATCCTAAAAGCTAATGGCTCTCTCTTTCAGTCTAATTTCTTTTCGTTTACGTATAACAGTATAGCAGAAAAGTAACTGTTTGGCCACAAACACCTTCCTGACAAACATCGCTGGGAAGTGACTTGACACATTTCACTTGTCACTCATCACAAGTCACAGATGGCAGGCTGGTGATCCATCTTTCAGTAAACAGGTGACATGACTGCCTTCTATCAGTCTGCACATCACTTTGCATTAAACTATGATTACATGTCAGGTAAGGAGACCCAAAAGCATGGCCAATATTGTTCACTTGTTTCATATTTTCAAGATTTATTTCCGGTATTGCATTTGTTTAGTTACATCACTGTTTAGTTACTTCTGTGTAAGGTTTTAGAGTCAATCAACTAGTGTGTTATTCCTCTGTTAACTGTGATTTCCCATTCACAATTTCTCTTCTTCTCTTCCTAAAACAGTAATCATTTCGGAGTACGATTTTCTATTTACAGACAGTGTTGAGAAATTTGGCCACAACAGACAACAAGTTGCAAACTGTGACAAGTTATAAAACTTTAAAGCAGGCAGTAAATAGCTCTGTCACTCTATCCCTACAGTGTTATATTACCTGGACACATTTATCTGACGGGTGGTAAATCTCAATTCCCCTTACCCCCCAAAAAGGCATGAGGAGACACACGAAAATAAATTGCAGATAGAGGGAAGAAAAAATATGACTAGTTAATCAAATGAAGATGATGTTTAGAAAGGGAACATCATTAATAATGTCAGCTAGGAGTGACAGCAATTTTTGGGAATAGAAGCACGAGTCTAAAAAAATAAATGTAATAATGCTTTCCTCCTGTTGTACAGTTTATGACAGTCTCTGGGAACGGTTTGTATTCCCCAACATTTTTTTTTTTTTTTTTTTTTTTCCAGTAACTTCACCTGCCTGATATCCTTCAGCCCTTTCCTTCAGAAGCTGTCAAAGCCGCCATGTATAATATATGGCCTCTCCAATGAGAACAGCTGTAGCCACTCTCTCTGCTGCTGCTGCTACCCTGCCCTGCATGAAATAATACATCAAGATTAATTGATTTCCCGTCACACTCTTAGAGAAAAGAAAATTAATTTCCATGTATCTTCCCCCCACCCCCCCAGCATATGAATTTTGTACATGGCAAGTAATTTAAGTTTTTAATTATTCATAAGGGAATAAAAACATGATAAAGTGTTTTACAAAAGGCCCCAAGGACATAGCCGAAAGCTAAATGTGTTCTGAGACAACAATAGCAATCTCTGACGCCAATATAAATAATAAATGTATTTACATATATTTTAGAGCATAGTAGGTCAACCCCCACCACCCTCTCTTTCTCTCTTGGCTCAAGGAGAATGACTGTTGGCATATAGAACAATGAGTGTGATGAGTCACCAGACCAGATGTACATGAATACATCAATCAATCATCATTACCACCATTATCATCAAGGTTTACTGTATTAATGCTGTTATGGATATTAACTTTAAGTACACTTTGTATACATATTTTATCTCACCTAGTAACCCAGTATTTGCAGGTCCCATAGTGTTTCTGCATTGTTGAGGCACCGTCCACCACCAACAAACAGGAAGTTGTTAGAGAATTCCATGTGAACTTTTTTATACTATATTCGTATGCTACAGTAAACAAATACTACTACTTCTAGTAATAATAATACTGCTGTATGGTTAATACTGTCATTTTTGCAGATTTATTAATTTTATTGGTATTGTGTTACTTTGTGTAATTTGTACTTTATGTACAGTACGCAGTATTTTTTCACTTAATAAAGCTACAGGTATCACCTGTGGTGTAAAGTAATAAAGTACATTTCCTCAAGTCATACAATGTTTTGCACTTTAATTAAGTAATTATGGCCCGAACACCAACATCGTCGGCAAAGGCCCTATTGAAACTGAAGGAATTATTCCATTTTGTATTTCTTTATACTTCTACTACATGTGTGAAAACCCTTGTTCTTTCTCAACTGTTTGTGGCCATTGGAGATCTCACAGACATTATTCCTTATAATGTATTAATTAATTATTGAATTAATTATATTTACCAATTAAGAGTTAATCAAACTGTAATAAAGTATTTTTTTGTGAGCAGAAATTAAAACTTAATGGAGCCTAATTGCTTTGCTGTGTTTAAATATGGTCCAACTGTGTGTCAGTAGATGACTGAGAAGTATCTGCTGTGAGAGGCAAGAATGCTGCTCACAGTTGCTGGTTTTATGTGCAAGCCAAGTGAGGATGCCATGCCACTGACCCCATGGCAACATGTAGACCTGACTGGCAGACAAATCGGCTGATCCTCCATATTACTGGACACTTCTACAGCGATGAACAATACGTACCTTTAATTAAAGTGGCAGGTCTTTCACAAGCTTCTGTGTGCATGTTTGCATATTTGCATGCAAGTGCAAGAGTTTTCAAGGAGAAGCATTTACTGCATGAGCAAGTAAAGACCTGTCAATAGTAACTGAACACAGTGGGTTCTGTCATATCAACTTCCACCTGTATTTATCACACTTTTCTAAACAAGTGTGCTCAATAAAACACCCAACAAGACCACACACACTTGGTAAAAGCTCAGAAGAACAAAGGAATGATTAACGTATTAGGGGGAAAGAGTCCCTGCAACCCCCACATTTGTCTTGTATGATAGTTAGCAAGAGTGTAATTATAAGGTGAGATGTTTGTGTATGCACGTGTGATATCACGTGTGTATATGAGTGTGGGACTATGTGTATGTGTGTGTTAATCTTTTCGATGCTCTTACTGTGGTACTAGTTAAATTGGTCTGTCTAGAGAAATGTTCTAATTATGGTTGTAGAGCCTAATTAGCATTTAGAATAACACCACAACAAATGCCGCAAAATCACACTAATTCCGCAATAAACTGCCTGAATGCTACACCATCAAGCTGCTTTGCTGTACAATAAGAATTAATTGCAGCACACTGCAATTGGCCAATCCCGCACTCCTGCTGAGCGTGTTAAATCATTTTTCACTCCTTCCAGATTGGTCCTATCAACAACTATTCCCAGGAACCCTAATAAGCACATATCCTCATTAATATCATAAAGCCTAAATGATCTGAAATCTCAAACATGCTTTAGCAAATTATTAGGCCACTGACCCCATGGGTACTGGTTTGGAGTTTTTCACAGGAGACAGGGTATAACTGGTTGTTGATGGTGGCACATTCAAGATCTTTGGAAATTTTCCTTCCTAATTTGTTCTAAATTCTTAGGATTACGATTAAATTCTCTATAACTTCAACGAATGTTGTTACTTAGCACCGCAGCCACAAAAGAGTAACTCTTGCATGATGCACCTGTCCCAGTAAATCAGGCAAATACAACTCCAGAACCAAAAAGCAATATCCAAAATGAGCTGCTATGACTAAAGTTCACTGTTAGGAAATAACTGTAAACATTTCTTACCTCCTTTCACCTAATGGAAACCCTGTCTAATTATTATAATTATTGTTATTACTTTTCAAAAATGTAGGTGAATACATGTAAATTAATCAAACATATTATTGGCAACTATAAATCTGCACTGGTGATAACCTAACTGGCCTATAGGTAAGGTAGTCACTAAGATCCACAGATACAGTATATCCTAAGGATTCACTGTGCAATATTTATGTTTAACACTAAAACATGATTTATAAAATCATGCCAATATTTATTATTTTAATAGCTTATTATTATTATATGCAAACAAAGGTATGTATAATGGCTTTAGGCCACCTTACAAGTTATAGCAAGCCCAGTTTAATATGCAACCTCATTTTATAGAATGTAGGGGGGGGGGGGGGGGGGGGGGG
>NC_048423.1:10048107-10054346 GCF_013103735.1 Etheostoma cragini | reverse complement strand
GGGGTCTGCTCTGTTTCCCTCTCAGTTAAAGGGTCCTTGGTTTGAAAAACATTGAAGACCCCTGTTGCAAGGCAATAAATTCACACTAATAACCGGATGTGCAAGCCCATCTGTCGCAGTGGTAAGACACACAGATGTGATCTGAAAACCAAGGGGGAATACAGATAATATTTGATATGGATGGTTGGCTACATATATGTGGATATGGAAGATGAAGATTGGTGGAATAATGCAGATTTTTGATAGATGACAGTTCTAAGAAATAAAAATCTCCATTTGGTTCTTTAGCACATGGCATTTATTGCAGCAGACTGATATATTATTTACTTTCTTTGACATCTGGAGTTAATGTCCCTCATCTTGGTAACAAAAACAATTTAGAAAGGCATCTTCCACAAGTCAAACTATGCCATTTCCCATGCTCCTATCTGCTATCTGTCTCAACTGAAATATTCTCTATTTGTTTTGGAAAATTTAAACAACTGCTGTCATGTCCGCCTAGAGCTGGCATAAGCCAGTGTAGCAGATTCATCATTATAATACTTAGCACAGAGGGAGAAAATATACGGAGCTGCACTATATGGCAAGTATGATTTAGGCCCTACAGAGGTCATAGAATTTCAAGCTTTCAGAGTCTGAAGTAAATCCAGTTCCTGTAAATAAATTGGGGTGTCCAATGCTTGCACATGCTATCTGGTTGTATAAATAGTTGTCGACAGTTGTGTTCTGGTGTATTAGTGGGAGTGTGAAGCAGAATAAAAAAAGAATGAACAATTGTGGCCATATTTTCCCTCTGTACCAGACCACAATAAAGGGGAATGTGCAAAGAGAGGCTAAAGCTGATATACAAACAGGCACAAAAAAAGTCTTCTTTAAACAAGCTATCTCATCCCCACAATGACATTTAACTTATTTAGATCCATCTCAATTGACAAATACTGACTACCTTGTTGCTATGCAACAAAGAAAAAGTAACAGCCATTGCCTGTTCTCCACTTCAGAGACACAAATGCAATGTGTTCGTAACCAAGGTGGCGCACCCTGCTTAACTACCAATATTGACATTGTGAGGACACATGTAGGAGGAAGCACTGATGTAGATTGTATTTCAGTTACTTACATTGCTATAAATGCCTGGTTTATGATTCATCATCTGCAGGAAGTCCAAGGGCTAGAACATAAAACCATTCAGCTCTGAGAGGCCGGTGGACACGTACATAGAGGTTACACTGCAATCTACAAGCTTGACTGAATCATGGAGTACAAGGTCACAAGACTGATACCACAGTTAATAGCAATATTAAAAGCAAACAAGAGTGCTATTTCAAAGTAATACACTTTGATTTGAACAGACAGAGCCTGCATGCCTAACAGTAATCCTGAGATGAAGCTTATAGGTTAATGGTTTCTGGTTATAATAACATTAATTTGACCATTGCATCTTTTGGATAATTTGAACATTTGACTTCATTTGACATGGGGACAAAATAACCAATAAACCACAGTAAAGCTAACGGACATGTTTCCATTGACTGTTTGCTGAAGTTAAAAGGGCAGAGATCTGCAATGGAAACAATTTGCAATCGGCTCATTACTGTGCACCCAACAATAATACAAACATTTTAACAAGGAAATTTGGCACAATTCTAAAGCTACATACCTAAAACAATTTACTTGATATGTGCACTTACTGTACCTGAGGGGCCAACGCAGTTCATTGCCTTACGATGTTACACTGCACTGCAGAAAAAACAAGTAAACCAACTATCTTGGTGCACTAATCCACATTTTCTTTGCATTAAAATAAACTGTCACACAAATGGGCTAGCAGAATTGTGAATTAGGTGCTGCAGTGTACATAATCCATAGAGAAGATGTTTAATGGGCATTGAAGTTATATGCGGAAGCTGTATTCAATATATTGGAATAAAGTATACAATTTCAAGCGAAGAACATAAGGGAATAATAAAGCTTCACTTTCCGCCACCTCATCATAATGATTTACAGTGTAATCTATGCAAACATGTTCTTTTTTTATTTCTCATGGTGAAACAAATAGCCACTAAACCCTCCCTTTGCTTTGCTCAGGTCCCTTAAAAAAAGCAGATTTGAAAAATGTAAGGCTGCGAGCTAGCCTGCTTCTCACTACTAGCTGACACAGGCATTTATAACCTTAAAAATGACTTCTGGGTACCAGGTATCCAATTATTCCTTACCGAGGAAGCAGTGCTAAATGGAGCACTGCAATGATTTACTCGCAACCTCTCCTTTTATTAAAACACTTTGTCTTATTGTTTTATTGATTTACAATCCGTCCTACTTTTTTGGCATCTGAAAACAATCAAGGCACAGGGCAGCAGAATGTTTGGACATTAATCGTTAAAAGACAGTGTTTTATTCCTGGCCTGGGGTTTGCTGCACCAGCTGGTGTGCATTCTGGTAAGAAGCAGTGATTTATGACCCGGCAGCAATAACGATGAGGCGTGCTCATTAACATATCGACAGGCTCCAAGATGGATCATCAGCATTGATTATTTCATGGCCTGTTGATGCCATTTGTTAAAAGAGACAGAGAGAGTGGGAGAGAGAGAGAGAGAGAAAGAGAGTGAGAAAGGGGGAGTGGAAAAGTAGAGAAAAGAGGAGGAGGGAAGTGATGGGCTGGCTTAGAAGGTGTGAGGATTTCTCGCTTGAATCCTTGCAGCACAGGGGACAAAGACAAAACCCTGACTCCTTCAATCACCACAGCCATCACTCTACTGTCAGAGGTAAAAATCAATGATTGACAGCATTTAACCAGTCCTCAGCACTTGGCAGATCCATACAGAAGAAAGGGGCTCGGTAGGGAGGGCCATACAGATCTGTCTTTACGCATGCTGTAAAACATTACTTCACAGCAAGAATTACAATATAAATCAGTCAATGCCATTCTCTATTCAAACGGGGTGAGAGCATACAGGAGGAGTCATTTGTGTTCAGTATGCTTGGTGATAGAAAAGGCTTCCTCTGTTAAATGTTATGGCAAGTAAAAATAGTGACTAAAGGTTATGTGATGGTAAACAACCATAAAACTATTGTATACAAGGTAACATATCCCCATTGCAATCAAAACAATTGAGTATTTTCTTCTTTTTTTCACAAATCAAGTCAACAGTGAGCAACTTAATGCTGCTCTTAAATTGTGCTTTTTTTGTAAATGTAAATGACACTTAAAGTGCTAAATGGTTTTAATGTAGCTTTAAAGCCAGCGTATCTAGAAGCCGTAAGTGAACTTTAATATTATCGATTTGACTCCTAAGATTTGACTATTGTACTCGTGATTATGCAACCATACAACCATGATGAGCCTCTTTTGTATAAAAGAAAATCAATCATTTGTGTACTGGTTTCATTATGTTCCTATTTTATTTCTGTTGGTTGGTCAATAAAAAGAAGAAAACAGCAGTAGCTTCTAGGCTGCAACAACTACCACATAGCAGTTAATATTAGTTACTGTGAATGTTATCAAAATGCAAAATAATTAAATTAAAACTACAATACAACAAATGCACAATTTTGTCGATACACTGTACAATAGATTTATTTTTTCCTGACAGGAACAAGGATTACCCCCTCCCCTCTGTCCTTCAGCCTGAATAGTGCTGTCTTTATTATGATGGAGTTGCCATGGTGACGGGTACTAATTGATGGGCCTATCATTCATTATTGAGTGACAGCCACCCTAGTGGCCCTGACTGGAATTCTTCTGGACAACTGTCACAGAGGGACTGAAAGTAGCAGCAACCTTACTGTGGAGGTGAGTCACAAACACATAATAACACATGCGGAAAAACCATTCACACACACAAGCATACACACAGGAACAAAGACAGGCATGTGCGGACTTGCAAAGACACACCCACAGGCTCTGTGCACACGTATAGCCTACAAAACCCTTCAAAGAAACAGCTACACACACAGAACGGAAAACGTACATTCACACATGCACAAAGTAGATGCTCACTCAATCATTCTCAATGACATGCGACTGACACATATTGACCGTCTAATCTTTGTTGGGGCGTTTGGTAGTGTGAAAGCACCTCACGCACACACTTCTCCTTACTCAACATTATTCACCCTCTTGTGCACACCACATCTCCAAGACAGACCTAACAATAGCAGGCTTCTGTGTTTTCTACACATTTGAGTAACATGCAAACTGAAGCAGTCTGCCCTATTCTCTTTTCTTCACTACAAGAAATTAAAAGCCACAAGGAAAGAGAGGCAGTCAATTAAGTCACTTAGGGCCTGGCCTTCAGCTGTCCTTGGAGGACAGGAAGAGGGAGCAGTGCAGTTGTATTACTGTGTGTGTGTGTGTGTGTGTGTGTGTGTGTGTGTGTGTGTGTGTGTGTGTGTGTGTGTGTGTGTGTGTGTGTGAAGACGGTAGTGCCTCCCCTCTTCTGACAGTGGGGGCTTGCCCTGCCTCTTGTACTGTAAAGACGAGGGCTTTAAATTGCTTCCGTCACCGGGCCCTGAGTAATGAGTGTGATTCTAATCGCAGTTCCTGGGGCCATCTGCATTAGTCTTAATCTGAGCGGGGCGCTCCAACACCACTGACAAGTAATGTAGAGCAGGTAGGGGCGTAATGAGAGGACGCACGCACACACACACACAAGCTGATGCACATGCACAGGTTACCCCACCCAAGATGCAGAGGAAGGCTTCTGTAATAAGAACACAGTTACTAGAACCTCCCTCCCATCTTTCTCCTCCAGGGCTGGTTAGGTATGCAGGGGCTGTGAAAAATGGTTGAAACCTACTGCAGACCACTAGTACACACTACTGCAGGGATGTTTGGGTCTTTGAGTATACACAGATGAAAAGGTAATTCAAATTTTAGCTTGGTGCAATTTAATAATAAAAAACGACAGTACAAATATTGAATAGCTACTCTATAACTACTAAATTATACATGTGGGATGCTTGGAATTAAAGGGAAATGTACACAAATCATTTCAATTGACAGTGAAATAACAAAAAAAGTGTTCCATTTGTACGAGCGTGCAGTGTGTTTTTTTTGCTAAGGATAAATACAGGAGTGTGTTTATTGATCTTTGTGGGTACTCAATTCCTCTGGCCTCTGCATGCTGTCACAGTGGTTCATATGCACTGTGACCAAACAGGTAGCGAAGCAGAGAGTCCACTGGCACTGGGTTAGTGGAGGGCTAAATTGCTGTGGGGCTGTGAGTGGCTGCATAGCCGAGCAGGTCTTTCCTCTCTGTCTCTCTGTGTTTGCCTGTGTTAAACTCCTTTCTCTGCCCTCATTTATCCTCTCATCCAGTCTCCAGCTCCGTCCATCTATCAATCCCAGCACTTTGTCAGAGCCCACTCCATCCTTACTGCTGCAATAACAAAGGAGAGAGGGCTGGGGAGTTGGTGTGTATGTGTTTGTGTGTGTGTGAAAGAGAGGTGTTCGCAGTAAAGCAAGAGACAGATTCAGAGGGGACAGAGGAGGAAAGTGGGGAGGGCGGCCCTGCCTCCACCATCGGCCACTGCCTCCAAGCCTTGTCACTGGGGAGCTTTTCACCTCCCATATGCATCGGTGCTGATCTGCTGACAGAGGCCCTGACGCGCGTCGTCTTCTATTGCACAGGCAAGCAGAAACACTAATGCCGTGCCCCCACCTACCTGAAGACAGCCAAGACAGGCAACTGGCGAAGAGAAGTTGGAAGGTGGCAGGAGCTGAATGGGTGACAGAGGTGAAGACAGGTAGCAAGAGGAAGAAGAACTTGAGGGGAATGGTGGAGAGGATAAACTGCAGGAGGAAAGTAGAAAAGCAGGAAAACACAGGAGCAGAGGCTGGGTAATGGGGGAACTACAAGAGAAAGGTATGCAAAAAACCTGAGAGCAGGCTTGAAAAGAGATGTGATTGGAGAGACAAATAACCGTGGGTAGGGGTTGGATGGAGCTGTATACTCAATTTCCCTGCAGTCCAGTAGGAAAGTGGCTCAGTTTGTTTTTTTCTTTGCTGTGCATCGATAGATATCACAGGGAGAAAATGTCTCCTTAATTAAGCCTTGATCAGCTGCATGTCAGTGGTGGTTTGCAGGCCGAGCAAAGTTGTGGGGCCTCACTGACCAACCACTCAGTCTAGCTGAGACGCAAATGAGAAGAGGTTGCTTACACTCCATCACCAAACGCACAGACAAATGAGCTCAATAGAATAGAGTAAAACTCATTTTGTCTTGAATCATATGAAA
>NC_048423.1:10038981-10048007 GCF_013103735.1 Etheostoma cragini | reverse complement strand
TAAAATAATGATATTAGATTATTATTATCGTTTATAAAACCCTATAGTGTTTTGTATAATATCCATGGACTGTCAGAGGGGATCTAATGTGGCAGGAAGATTTTACGGCTGTTGGAACAAATTCTAAAAGTTGATTACAGTTTGAATAATAAAAAGATCAATACTATACAAATGCTGAAATTCACTATTTAAATGTAATTTTTTAAATAAATAGGTTGGCTAACGTTAGCTAATCTCCGTCTTCTCATATCACGTCTGATGCACAATAAGTCACGGGAGTGAGAAACGCAAGGTATTGTGAGCTAACGTTTCGTACCGAGTAAGTGGGGAGAGACAGGCTGCGGCTGGAAAATGGAAGGTTTCTTAGAATAGTTTTGACAATACTTTAAAATTGACATCGACCAAGCCAAAATGTTTTTTTATCAACAGTTATCTCCTTCTGGTTTCCTAGCTGCATTGCGAGTTCGAGGCATTTAGCTTCATGAAGACAGCTAAAGTTATGTTAGCTGTCCAACAGCTGTCAGAGTTAGCTTTGACTTCATATATTCCATTCTAAAAGCTGTATTCTCAGTAATGTGACAATATGCAAGAAAAAGGTTGCTTTTAAATCCCAAAAATAGTAGTGGCAGCACCGTTTGCCTTCGTTATCAATGCTGTTAGCATTGTGTCTAACACTCGCAGTAACTTGGATGATGACAAATCGTTTTGGCTGTGCTTTCTACCATGATGTAATTGTGCTAACCAAGCAACGTTTGCCTTTACAACAGAGCCGCTTCACTACACTTGTTAGAATGCTAATGTTTCATTACAGAGTTCTCAGATGATTTGTGTTTGTCACTGTATGGAATATAATGTTAACAGAAAGCAACGTAACAGAAATGCAATGCGCCATGACGTCGGGTCCTCTTCAAGGCCGGGCTGATGTTAGTAGTCCTTCTATTGGGCAGAACATGTAACAATAACCACACGCATAAGACTGAGTACTCTAGTACATATTTAAAACAGGCTGCATTTGAGCGTTACATATTTGAATATTATTTTAATATTACAAAAATAACAAATGAAATTTGAATGGTGTTATAGAGGAAGACTGACAGCTCTAGTCAGCGCAACAACAAAATAGTAACATTTAAATGCAAATTGAATCAAATAACATAATTTTTTTTAATTGTTTAACTCCACAAAGGCAGCCTCGCAGTGCACACTAATGTATAATGAACTGAAATTGCTGGCTGCTCTATGCCCCCCGGTTTTTGTTTCAATACGTTGTATTGAAGCTTAATGGGCCTATTTGACAGCTGCAGTATGAGATGCAAACAAACAAATGAATGAAAACTAATCTTTATGCAAACAAATACAAATCTATCAAAGTCAGCATGTTTGGATCAGTCTGGATCACAACTACGAAGTTTGGGTCAACACCAAAGTAAGAAAGTTCAAACATGGTTTATGTTAAATTTTAATGGTGTTAATTTATACAGCCAAACCATCTACCTAAAAAAATAGTAGCGGAGTACAACGTTCTCTAAAAACAGCAAAGTATAGCTGGCTATGGAGTTAGTATGGAACTTTTGCTCTTGACCTCCCTGAGTTTAGCAAATTATCTCATGCACATCCATTAGGATTCAACTCATTCAGCAAAGTCAGTAAGTGTGGTTCTAATTCATACAAACATCAAGGCTTAATTTTGATGAGCAGGTTGTTACGGTTAATGGAAACAGCATCATCACAGCCTAAGCACCATGAAAAATGATCAAACTTCACATCAGCTGTGCATCTTCAAAAAGGCAGAATCTTGCGATGCTGAGAGCACCATCTAGTTAGATCAAAAAATAAAGACGAAGGTTCGCAAAGCTTCATTTGACCATCACTAATTACTGATTGTTGGGGAATTTAGCCTTGTTCTTTCATACAATATATACCTGTTATACTACAGAGAGTATTACTTACATTCAGAAGCTACCCATAATGCAAATTATTTTATTGTTGTTTATTTTATTATAATTATTATTTATTTAAATTATATTTATTATTATTTGAATTTTGCTTCTAAAACTGCGCACACTGAAACAAAGCGAGCAAGTCTCTCCCTCACTTCTGATGCACTTTCCAATCAGGCGACACTAATTAGACAGCAATAAACTGTCATTAATCGGCCGGACAGCATACAACGAGCCAGATATAAATGGTGGCTGTCAAGGCCTTATTCAGGAACCAAATGAGTATTCTCAGTTCACTGCCTGTGTGAGGCATCACCACCTATGTCCTCTAACAAATGGTCACCATTCACATACTGTTAATGGTGTTGGACACACATGCACACGCACGCACACACACACGCACACGCACACGCACACACACACACACACAAAAACACACACACACACAATGGCTGTAATGTGCTGTCTCTAAATGTAATGTCATTGTGAATAGTGTGTACCGGAGTTTTTCAGAAGACACAGAAAGCACACCATCAAACTCACAGCTTTACAGGGACTGAAAACAGGTCCTAGTATTAATCAGCTCACCAAAATAAATGTCATATAATTATCCTCCTTCCTCTGTCTGGGTAATGTGGGCCAAGCATCTTCTTTGAGACCTCTCCCAATCCGGCTTGCAGATAACGGCCCTAATAAATGAGAGCCCTATTTACAAAGTCAGCTCCACTTTAGCCAATCTGTGCCTGCAGAGAGCAGTTAGGGCTGGAGAAATGAAAACGTATATCGACAGAAAGGAGGTGGACAAGCTCCTCTAAGGCAGCCAAGACAATCTATTAAGGCCATGTTTTCCAACGTCTTGATTTCTACCAGTTTATCAGGTTTGCCTCACAAGAGGGGCATTTATGATGGAATGTGATTGGATTACACTGAGCACTAACCATGCGTGATTGGTTTAGCTGAAAAATATTTAATTCCTGTCTAAATGGACTGGGGGTTGATATGATGTCTTCTGCTATGGAATACAGGGTAAAGGGGGTGGGGGGGTGTGAAGTAAGAGGCTTTGATATTATATCACTTAGTTTGTGCTTTAGTGCAGCATGGAGACTGACAGTTATGCATTGGTAAGGACGTGGTGCTGACAGCACACCAACATATTCATGTACGATCACCCCTGGCTCAAGAATCTTCCGGACTGAGAATAATCCATTCTGAAAAGTGGAAGTGGGTGTGTTCAGCTGTTCTTCTCATAAGCGGTTTTGAGAAGAAAATGAAGTCATGGCCAAACGGATCGGAAATGACAATGAAACTGGAGAAGAAGAGGAAAAACTGCATGGGTGTGGGATTTTCTTAACTGTTAAAAGATTTGAAAATCCCTGAATGTGGAGAACAAAAACAACACCTAATGTTGGATGGAAGGAGCAAGATGAGAGAGAAAAAAAGAAAACCACGAAAAAAATTCAAACTTTGTGTCCTGTGAAGAGCAAATATGAAGGAAAAAAAGCTGAGGAGTAATGAAAGATTGTTTATGTATTCTGGCATGAAATGGGCGGTGTTGTGAGGGCGGCAGGCGCGAGGAGACGGATGGACGGGAGTGACAGGCCGGTATTCATCCTGCACGCCCCAGCGGCCGGACTGCTACTGGCGCTCGACAGAGCAATAAATCACCAGCTCTCCAGTCTGTACCTACAGCTTATTACATCCAAGATGACAAATAAATAATAATCCCTGTCACGCCAGGCCTTTGCTCAAGGATTGAGCCAGAAACCTTTTGCTCATCACTCCTGATCTTAAGTGAAAACACTAGAACAAGGGAATTGAAGGCCATGCTTTACTGAGCTTATGAAAGTTGGAATGAAAGAGATAGGGGAAAAAAGGAAAGGGAGACAAAACTGAAAAGAGAGAGAAAGCGAGGTTAGGAGAATGATGCTGCCACTACAAAGCCTTTCAGGGTGTGAAGGGAAATGATCCAGTAAAGAGGGGGAGAGAAAGTGTAAGAGGGAGGGGGGAGAGAGAAAGAGAATTGCCCTTGTGCTCTGCAGGATGAGTGTCGCTCATTCAGCTGAATAGGGCTCTGGAGGATAAAGTAAATCAAAAGCCTTCATCACTAAACAGGACCAGCAAAGTGGCCACAAACAGCATTAGCCATTTAGGTTGGAAGAAACATACCAAACCATTACAATCCTCGCCAGTTGTTACAATTAAAATCATGAGATAGCTCCTATTGCTTTTGTTGTGACTTACAATTTAGACCAGAGTTTAATTAAAAAGTACATGTTGACAATGAAGAAAACAATAGGGAACAGAAAACATTGGTAAGCAAAAGACCTCTACACAGACTTTATTATGAAAGGCTGAGAATGGAGACTAAGTATGGTATAAAACTATGAGTAAAAATACTCTTACATAACCAGCTTAGAGATAGTTCACTGTGTTACCATGCAGGAAATTTCTACCTTTTTTGTCATGTTCCTTGACATTTGTACATCTGGCTTGGAAATGACCGCAGTGTGATATTTCATACTAAATAAAAAGAGAATAGTCAGACTTGAATAGTCCAATTGTACAGTGCCTCCTTCTACTAGTCTTTTGAAATAAAACAGGCCTCCTCTCTTAAACCAGACACAATTTACTTAGTGCTGTCCCACCATTAAAATTAAAAGCCTTCAACAACAACAAATGAGACAGCAGCAGGGTATTGTAAATCAGAAACGTCACTTTCACCAGCTTACCCAGTCTGTATATTTCACGGGCTTCTAAACCCCATTGTTGTGATTTTCTGTGTGTGTGTGTGTGTGTGTGTTTGTGTGTGTGTGTGTGTGTGTGTGTGTGTGTTACTCTACAAAGAAAAAATAAGGGCCTCTGATTAAAGAGTGCACTGTCATAAAGGTTACTGAATTGCAAATGGTCCTCTCCATCTTCCGTAATGGAGACTGGTTAAGAGGGAAAAAGAGAGCAAGTGTGTGTGTGTGTGGGAGAGAGAGAGAGGTAAAGCTATGGAAGAGAAAGAGAGAGAGAGAGAGAGAGAGAGAGAGAGGTGCATCCATGAGAAGAATATAAACAGGGAGTCTCCGCCAGTCCCCCAGTCTCAGACTTAGTCCCAGTCCCTTCACAGCCGCCACTAGAGACATTAATCACTGGATCACCAAGCCATGCTTAATTGCGAGTTGTATATCATGGCGCATACAATGGCTAAAGGGGGAAGGAAACTCATTATTTCGGTTTGCTGGATGCAGGGCTGGGTGCACCTCATCTGGACTCCACCACCTCTCCCTCTCTGTCACAGTACACCTGGGACAAAGCTCAATGTGACAAGGAAAAATTGAGTATGCAGTCACCTCCTAATTAATATAGCTCTGCCATTATTGTTGTACCACTAAGGACATTCACAACTGATCATAAACGTACTGAACCGATCATCCAAGAGCACATCAGCAGCGGCTGGGGCTGAAGCGGTGCGATTGACGTAGGGTGAAACATTCTATCAGCAATCTAACCGCAATATTTTTGCTTATCACCTATGGTGACATAAAGATCTCTGGCTCATGAGTAGTATCATTTGCACTATCAATAGTTGGAGTCCACACTAAAGTCAAGGTTGCAAAGGCTTCCGAGAGAGGATATTTCAGCTGAAAGAAAAGTGGAACCAACTCCCAGTCGGCCACTTTTATTTAGATTTCTGCTAGTGCTTCTGTAGGCAATATGCTAATGAAAGGGACTTGATAAATGACTCGTAATATTTACCAGACATTTTGCTTTCCTTTAGAAGTTTGCCAATCTGATGTAGCTTGAAGATAATAAGGCATACTCCGTCATTATATCAATTTTTGTTACCCAGATATTTCATCCCATGTTAGTAATGATGAGCAAAAAGCAAACGAACCAAGGGCAGAGCCTGGCACCATTGATCAAACACTGTCATTTAAGCACCGCTAATCCCACAGACAGACACACACACACACACACACACACACACACAACACCCCCACACATGACAAAACGCACAATGTATGCACAAATCTGTGCATGCATGTATACACATGCATGAATGCACCAAAATACATGCATAAGTGCACATATTACACAGAGAGAAACACACAGGC
Source organism: Etheostoma cragini (assembly GCF_013103735.1). Lineage (NCBI taxonomy): Eukaryota > Metazoa > Chordata > Actinopteri > Perciformes > Percidae > Etheostoma > Etheostoma cragini. The sequence goes on along the minus strand of NC_048423.1, from coordinate 10,041,967 downwards.
AAAGTAACAAAACGTAATGGGGTGTGATTATGGAAAATTATTTTCACCATGTACTCTGGGTTATATGAAGACATTTCAATATTTCCCAGAAATACATCACTGGTGTATTTGTTTCATTAGCAAGCAAAATATACATGATCTCACTTTAATGACTTTAAATGACATTAAGTCCGTTCAGATCTAGTTAATAGTCCATAAATAATCTATTTTTCAAGACTGCCAGAGCTTTGGACTCATACGTGACAAATTCCTCTATTTCACTATATACTGTATTCAGGGGTTTGGGAATATGCTGTGGAGTTTAATGAATGAACGCCCCACTTTAATGAACACTATTGTTTTGTGCAATGCCTTTTTTGGATATAGTGGATATATTGCTTATACATATCACATTATGTTCTTTTTATTGGAGCCTCTAGTTAAGTGGTCTACAAAGTACAACACTACAAAGCTAATATAAAAAGTAAATGTTTGTTTACAATGATTAGAAAACGGCACAAAATGAAAAGCAGTTATGTAATATCTATTTTTTTCATACCCTCTTGAGCATTCCGTTTAGAGATGATCCAGAAGATCTTCATGCACTCGGCTGTGGTCACAAGTGGTCATAAGTGGTCATGACTTTTTGACACCAAGAACTATGCCTGACAGCTACCGAAGTTGTAAAACTCCATGACCTGGGAGGAATGAGGACACCAGGAGAGTGGATAAAAGGTCAAACAACTGCCTCGTGGTTAGGCAAGAGGTGAGGGTGAGGGTTCCATATAGATGTTAAAAAAAAGTAAGGGCCAAAATGCCTGAGAAGTAGTCACTGAGGGGTCAAAGTGCACACAGAGTGCAATGGGCACAGAGGGGAGGAGTGAAGAATGCACAAAGGAGAAACAACAAAGAATGCAAAACTGACATGGAGGACTTCCTTCACTGAACTTTTCCTCCAATTAAGGATGCATGAATGGGAGGAGGTGAGGATAAGATTAGAAAGAAAAGAGGTGGAAGTGTTTGCCCCCCTGCCACACATGTTCTTTGATCTGCACAGACAATGATGCTGTTGTTGAGATCATGCTGTCCATTGCTAACTATATGTGGACAAAACAAACTCCAAGCCCAGGCCGCTCTGCATCATTTTAAAACAGCATAATTTCCCCAGAGGTCCAACATATTCATAAGAGCCTTTCAATACTTAATAGGTTACCAAATTGACCAAAGGCAACCTTAAACACAGTCAGAAGTTAAACACAAAGGATTTAAAAAAAATAAAAAGTATATGACATTATACTGCATGGCCACTATAGTCTAAAAGAAAGATCAAGTAAAACACTACATGGGCAATAAGGACATTTGCACAGATTTAGGTTCTAGTAATGCAATTGATAGGTCATCATCTCCCCTTAAATTTAAGAGGCCACTTAACAAGCTAAGTATATCCTACGGAACAGGACACAGCAAAGGGAATATCTCTTCAGCATATTATTAAAAGAAATTCATCAACAGAGCAGGAGCACAATGGGCAATTAACAAAGCTCCAAATAGCCATAAATCCTTCATTAACAAAGAATCCTGTCAAACAGCGCTGTGGCTGCAAGCACGGCCCAAATTCCCCACCAGTAATCCAGGCTTATTTTGTTAACATGAGCATATGTTAGAAACCTAGAAGAGAATGTAAACACCATTCTAGAAGATCTCTTAGCTGTCACTTACAGGTGAGATTGCCCCTTCTGATTAGAACCAAAGCAATACAGGCTTAGCTGAACTAATATTTGTACGGCCAAGATAAATTGCTTAAGCTTTGTTTTACCACATGCTAGACACTGAGTAGTACGGAGTTATGCCTCTCCACCTGCTAGGACCAATGTCCTCTCTGACAAAGAGTACTACATGTACAAAGTACTGAGCAGAGACACCAGAGCAAATTAACTGGATCTGCTGTTCTTGATTCCTCCAAAATATATGGTTTAGAAAAAAGTAGTGACTTTGTGCTGTAATTCATTTTTTAATCATTCCATGAACAGCTCAATTGAATGGAACCTGCAGAAGGTAGGCACACACAAAACATAGATCCACAGAGATGAAAGCCCTCTCAACAAGTCTGCTGTGCTGTTGTAGGACTGATGCTGTGTAACAATACACTCACAAACTTTGACAGGTAGTAACTCAGTCAACAGTAAATGCCATCTTTTATCAGATCATAAAATCTGCTTGTAGGCATTTAATTTTCCTCCCTCTTGTTTTAACGGGGAAACAGGCAGCCTAGAGTAACCATGTTTTGTTTTTATAGAGGTTACAGGAAAGGTAGAGTGTGTGTAAACATGGCTAAGCCAAGCACTTGTTATGGATTTGTTTTTGCCTGCGAGCGACAACAACATAGGGAAGTGTCACTCTTGTGAAAGCAGGTATGAGTGTTCTACAGATTTTACTTGACAGATGAATAGAAGAAAGCATGCCTTTATTAGTTCCCTTGAAGGGAAGATTGCAAATGAATGTTTGTTTTCAGATAGTTACTATGCTAATGTGTCAAAGCAATATATATACTGCAACTTAAAGCTGGCTTTAAGCTTTGTCGCGTTGTGATGGATTAATCCTCAGATAGTTTGATCGGTGTTACTCAGAAGGCAATTTGATGATAAAGGCATCAGTCAAACGACCTTAGATCCCATCCAGTGCCGTGCCCCTCCTTTGCCTTAAGGGGCAGTCTTTACTTACTTCACTTCTATTAAAAGGCCTATGTGTCTGGGTTGAGTTGGCTGAGAAGTGGGCCTTGCCCCAGCCATTGCATCACCCTTCCCTTTACGGATTAGTAAAAGAACTTCATCCTCTGGCATGCCCTTATAAACACTATTCACTGTGCACCCACTATTTGAGGTCAGAAGTTCAGCACCCAGGTTTTAACAGTTAAGGCCGAGCTGTGAACTTGTGACCTTCTGGAGTGAGTAGGAAGGGGGAGAGAACAGGAGAAAAGAAAAAGAAGGAGGGGGAGGGGGGGGGGGGG
>NC_048423.1:10008334-10038971 GCF_013103735.1 Etheostoma cragini | reverse complement strand
ATCTCTTCAATGCAGAATGGCTGGATTTACAGCTGCAAGCTGACTGCATTGCAAGCACAGCAGAAAACACCTGATAGCATCTCCTTGGGGGAGGAACCGCCCGACCCCTTTGTTGTCTCACTAACAGTCATCCCAGCACCATAAATCATGTTAATTACTTGACTGATGGAATAAATCTTTAAAAAGTCAGTCTGTGGCAGTGAGGCTTGGAACAGGAGGTTCCCGCACTGCAGTTTTGCTTGCTCTGCGTTATCTGTCATCCCACAGTCACTGTGTAATCTGTCCATTTGTTGTTGTCTGAGCGGGACTTTTGAAGATGGGGACAGGCTGAGGGAGGGCTGGGTGTTTGTGACACAGACATCTTTCAGTAATCCATCTTCCTATGGGTGGTCTGTAAGGGTGGATTTCATGAAATGAAGCTAATGTTAAACTAAGGATCAGCAGGTTGATGTGTTGAAATGCAAATTCTTTATTTAAGCCATAACTAAAAGTCAAAGGAAGTATTAAATCAACGAAATCACAGTTTCTGCCTGCTTCTGAGACGAAGATTTAAAAGCTAGATAAATCTCTAAGCATTCAGACTGCAAAAAAGCATAATTGTATGAAAAAGAGGATGACGTTTTTTTTGAAAGCCATCTCCTGTAAAAGCTTCTACAAATTACATATTTATTTCCATTTGCATGCTACCAGATTACATGGAAGTACAACAGTCCAACTCAGAGCAACAGAGCAGCATGCCAAAGACATGAAAGGTCATTCACACACAATAACACTCCCTCCAAGAGTGCACTCACAGGCTTGTGGGTAATTACAGTTCTTTTGCTGGAGTGTTTTGTGTTTCGCTTTGCTTGTTCTGTCTCAAAAGCTAACAACCACTCATTATTCACGGTTTGAGTTGGGCTTTTTTTCCTTCAGCAGGGCAAATTACACACAAGAGTGACAGCTCTCAGTGAAAGAGAGGACCAGGAGCCTTGCCGGGTTCTGGTAAGTGCAGTCTTAAATCAAGGGGGCAGGGACGCTGACTGCAGCCCCACAGTCTGTTGACTTTGTGGCAAGGGCAGCAAAGGGTTGAAAACATGGATATACTGTACTCTTACAGTGCCCACTACAATAAACTGCCTTACAGAGCAGGCATCAAGTCTCCATGATATACTACTAAAAACTCTATGGCTTAAAAACTGTGTTATCAATCCATTGCTGGTGCTTCTAATCCAAACACAGACGAGCTGTCCTAATTCTAAGACAGTTTATTGAAGTGTAGGTGTGTGTGTGTGTGTGTGTGTGCGTGCGTGGTCTGTGGGTGTGTGTGTAAAGACTTGGAGCCCTTCAGGCCTTCCCTGGCTCCACACAGGAAGGCTAGCACAGACAACCAGAACTCACATATACTGCATGGCTAGTTTGGGGAATGCTTCTCCGTTGGAAGGATTTATGATGGCAAACAGAGGGTAATGAAACCCAGAGAGATATTTACTGTCAGTGTCAGAGTGTATTATCCCGGGGAGGAAAATGGGGTCAACTAGAAATACTTGGTGAAAACTGGGTGTTGTCTCTTGTCAGAAAGGGAGAGAAAACAGCCTTCCCTCTGTGTCACAAGAGATCTCAAACAGTGAGGTCAGTGTCGAAGCATCAAGCATCAATAAGCCTGAAATAAATGAGCAATTGACTAAGAACGTCTGAAGTTCTGATCATTTCACTGCAGCATTTTGCCCATGGTGCACTGTTTAATTACTTTGCTATGGTCCATAACTTTGACTGTGCAGCTGATGTGGCATCTCCTATTTAGAGTGTACACAAGGCCACCCTGTGAACATCAAGATGAGTTATACTCTTCATACAGAAAGAACCAAGGGCTTTGTCTGATGAATATGCCACTGTCGGGTATCGAATTCAATGAGAGAACATTTTTTACAATACAGTAATTTCACAGCTTAGGTATTGACCAAAAACAACTATTCTGCCTGTTGAACATATTTCCCTATTAGATCTTCATACGGATATTTCACCCATACAAAGTCGCTAGGATCCAGCTCCCCTTCAGTCTGTCCGGCCATTTTCACATCAAGTATTATTGTGATAATGCAAGTCAATGCTGCAGTATTGATCATGGCATTAACCTTGACTGCTTAAGAAAGGCTCATCAATACAACCAAGCATACACAAATGAGCTGTCCAAACAAGCTTCTCTCCACATAATTATTACATCCAGAAGATCATAAAAGCACAGAACTGAATTGGATGGGTTTACGGTGCTACGGCAAACACTCCTGTGATACTCAGTTTTAAGAGGAGCACAGGGGTATAATATTAAAACCAGACAAGTGTTGATGCATTCCCATTCACACACGACTCCACTGAACCAGAGTCCATGAGCACATTCAATTATTCTTCTCCTAAGCCATTACAGAGAGAATGGCTAATATTATCCCCGCCTAATGGCAGATAATACACAATATTCGGGAGTTCAGTGTACTAAGCATTTGCACAAGCCTTAGTAAAGTCCCATACTTAATCATGCATCTAGTACTCTGGGGAGAAGGTTGGAAAAACCAAAGGCAACATTTCTGTTGGTACTGGCACCAAGCTACATTAGAACTGCACATGTTCATCAGAGGCAGGGATAGAGATGTAGTTTCTGTTACTGTACAAGTTTTAGGATTATAAATCAAGCTTCTGTTGTGACGGATTGTGTATTCTGCAAGAACAACATGCTTTAACTTAGAGGACAATAAAAGTCAAAGGAAGGAGAATTAAGGAAGTAAAGTTGTGACAGATATTACACAACTTTAACACAAACAACAAAGACTACAACTGACCTAGGATAGGCGAGGCGCTTAATGAACATCAAATTCTTTTAGAACTTGTATCCATAATTCTGCGCTACCATTTCCTCTTGGGACCAAACTTAAATAGATCACATTGGTTAAGATACATTATCCATCACAGCACCCCCATTCCTCTCAAATGCATAATTTCTATGGGTGATGTGTTGCAGTTCCTAATACATCAACATTATTTATGGTTTGACTTTATAAAAGTAAGTACATAATTTATGGGCCTAAATTAATGCACTACCTTCCGTGTGCTGTCTGTTTTTCAAAGATCCAAAGCCAGATTGCCGCATGCCAAAACTATGGAGCAATCCCATTTACAGCAGAGAGCACACAGCAGCCATGATTTATGACAGTAAATTAAAAAGTATGAAAAATTTATGACAGCAATTTATGGGTAGTCATAAAACTATTATGAAACTTTGAAGTGGTGTTTTGTCCTTTTGCATGTAAGTGATGCAAGATGGTCCAATGTTACAGAAATATCCTAACTGCACTTATTTGTAAAATGATCACCGCTAACAGTGTGTATTTGAAGTAGGTAAGATAAATTACAGATAATTTTATTGAATTCTTATAAATAGCAGTGTTCTAAAAATCAACACATCAATACAGCCAGTGTATGCTTACTAAGTGTGTATTCAACTTCTCTTTTGCATTAAAATCGAAGCCGCAGCTGGCATTTGAGTGGATGCCAGGTCATGATTGAATGAAAGCCCATCCTTGACTGACAAATGATATATTAAGCTTTCAGTCAGCAGGGGGAGAAGCCAGGCATGTCAGTTACCAGCTACAGCAGAAACTCCACTTGTCAATCTGCCATTGGCAGGGCTAAACAAGATCTGAAATGTTAAAAGCCCTGCACACCGTAGTTTTTCACTTCCGTGTGCGTCCCAGGCACTTAGACATATCAGCCATGTGACGGCTATGAATCAGTGTCTGCCATGAATGTCAGAGTATCGCATTTATAAGTGAAATACCATTTGTTAGGCCTGTGGGTATGCTCCTCCGGTTTCATGCAGGATATGAGAGAACATCAAAATGACAGACAATTGACTTCTGAATATTAATGAAAAAGTGACCTTCATGAGGAAGATTACGTCAGGTGTATCGTCATGACACATTTCCTTTGGGCAAATAAGACGTACCCATTCAAATGGCAGTGTTAAAGTTAGTGTTTATGTGTGTAATTATGTTTGTGTTTAGTCCGTGTGTGGGCCATTAATAAAGATCTGAGTGTGCTTTTGACGGAGGTATGTGGGCAGTGTTGGGCAGCTCTGAGTGGCCCTCTCCTTGACTCTGAGGTGTTGATTATGGATGATTAATGGTGCAAAGGAACCGGGAGAGAAAGGTCATCTCCTGGGTTTTAGAGGGAGCAGCTACATTGGGAGTAATTAAGACACTTGTGTAAGCATGATTAATACGCACACACTGACGCTGTGGATGGCAAACAAGGCAACCAGATGGTTGACTTTTCAAATAAGAAATACAATTTGAAATAGCAAGATATAATACTGACGATATGACATGATTTTACAATTTCATGGGGAGACTAGATATTATTATAAATAGCAGCTTACCTATTTTGAAGAAATTTACCCAATCAGCATTGTACAGGATCCAGCAAACGAGGCAGACATGAAAAAGAGAAAAAGTAACAAAAAACATACAATATTAAAATCTATTACAGCATGTTATCTTAATCTCACAAATACACAAACATGTTAATACCTCATAACTTAACATACACTCAAATGTCTCACATGTTTCTACGTACAGTGCTGAGTATAGGAACCCCTGCTTAAGTTGACTAAAATGAGGAATAAAATAATATAAAATAATCTTTTGGAAATTAATCCTGATAAAGTTCCCTTGGCCTTTGGAATTAAAGTAGCCCCACATCATCACTTACCCTTCGCCATACCTGTGGCATGGGGTACTTTCCATAAAATCATTTCTCAATGCAAACTCCAAAAGGAACTTTATCAGGATGCATAGTATCCGGGATCCATGAAACAACTAGCCTTCAAAAACAAAACTGTGCCTGCCTCTATGGGAATTTAACATAGGAGCGTGTATACTCATGCCCCTTGTAGTTTAAGGAAGAACATTTATTTATTCATGATACATTATTCATTCACAAAGAAAATTGGTGTCCTTAAAGGTTGGAGTTTTTATCCTTTTTTAATTAAGGCATTAAGAGTCTTCTTTTTCATCAAATTAAGCAGGGGTTCCTATTCTCATGAGAAGCACTGCACATGATTGATGCAGCTGATATTTTACATGACTATAATAGTTCAGATTAGCATTTGAATATGAAGACAAGCCAACCTAAGATGACCCATTGCCAGACAAAATCAATCAACATCAATATGTTCCCACCACAGTCTTCTGTCTTCCACACAGCACATCCTGTAACCAGCTTATTCTCATATTACACTTGCCTTCATGTGTCATGTAGCACATGCTCATGGGCAACACATCAGGTTGCACTTATTCTACAGCAATGCGGTCTTAACTATCATCCAAGTATCTTGATGAATGTTAAAACTAGATGTAGCAACGGCTCATCCAAAAATGATTCCAGTATTTGTATCTTTAATAACAGCCCAGGGTTTTAATAACTAATTACATCGTTGCATCAATTTCATGTAAGTATTTAAAAAACTTGTGCCCCAACTCAGGCCTCTCTCGGCCTGTGGTCTCCTGTCACGGGACAGGCTTCTACAGAAGGATTAACTTCACAGTGCACACAAGTAAGGGCAGTCTGGCAGACAGGTTTCACTTCACTCTAGTAAGCAAAGCTAACTTCTGTTCATTCTGCTGTCTCATATCTCCATGTCCGATTTGTTAGTCCCTATCTTGCAGGACACTGACTTACTGTGTTTTTTTGTTTTTTTTAGGATTTGTCAGACCGACAATGACCTGCTTGTGCGCGATCATAGGTTTAGTTCACTAAGAGAAACATTCTGGCAAGATGTCACTTTATGGATGTGTAACCAACAATTACAATACAATAATATAAAAATACAATAAGAGTGCAATGTTGTATTACACAAAAATACACTGCATTAGTAATAGTAACGTGCACTACACAATTAGGTTTACGATGACTGATGAATGTGATGGTCACCAAAGAATAATATTAATAGCTCTATTAAAATAATAGCTGAAATATCTTCAGCTTTAGCTCTTGTCTATTAATCATTGACAGTAAAATAGTACAGCTATTATGACTCTGAATAAACTCATTTAAAAAAAGCACAGGGGCTGTAGTTGTTGAGAAGATAGAGCAGAGCGCGGGGAAGCAGGGGACAATGAGAAGAAGAAGAGACATGTGAAGGGAAGTGCTGGGAGAGACATTATCACTCTCCCCACTCCCCATGCATCACCTCTGTCCTTCACTTCCTGTTGCACATCTGTATTCTACTAAAAGCAATAAATACCAAAAAAAAAAAACATTTTTTAAGTTGATGCATTCTTGTACAGGTAGGTCAACATCCATAAAATGTCCTCTTAAATATGCACAGTAACAACCGGTTTATTATCTGTGGGATAACATGCAGCCGTCTTCTCTCGATTTCGTGACAGAAGGCCCTGTGTCAGCGTTTTCTCGAATTAATTGTAAGTGAGTTCCAACACCATGCCTACAGTATGCTGCCTGGCTTGACATGTCAACAAACAGAAGTATACGAGGGTTGACAGTCACCAAGCAGCTCCACACGTTAACCCAGACTCTAACAGAGGACCTGCAATGTGATAGCACCACAGAAGACATGGATGGGCTCCATATGGTCAGGATTCACAGCCTTCAAAAAGAAAAAGAATGGAACCGTGAAGAGAATCTGCGTGACAGCGCCAAGAAGCAAGCAGCATGGAAATGGGATCCCAGCCAAGAGGACACTGATTTGGTGCTAAAGCTGTTCATAATACAAAGAGTGCAGGGAAGATCAAACTGCTTGAATCATTCTATGTTTATATTCAGGGCAACCAGTTGTGTGTGTTTTGTGTTTGTAGTATTTTTTTCGTCATCATACTTTCTAGGTCAAAGTTTTGCAGGTATCCAGTATGATTTGGGAGTTGGAATTCTTGTAGAAGCTGTTTTGACCACTCATTTATCAAGAACAGTACTTTTTAGTGCATATTTAGACAATCTTGAAAACTCTTATTCCTGAGTAAGATAGAAAGCAGGACTTTTCACTTCCTCACACAGAGTGCACACAAATGTTGGCAGCACATTTCCTGTTGGAACCCTGTGTCTCCATTCTTCCATCCAAGTTTGTTAAACCGCTGTCATTTCAATTGTTCTGCTCAAGAAAAATTATAATCCACCTGTCAACAATGACAGGGTGTTGGAAAACTTGGATAATGGATAGTGTAGGTCCCTGAAATTCCAACCAGGCAACTTGCTGCCAACTAAAACCATTACAGAATGACAATTCTGTTTTCAGTTTATTTGAAAATTGCACTGAATCACCACTGCTTCTCTGACCATCTAACCACAATCAATTTCCACAGCCAGACCCAGAAATGAATGACTGAGGGAAAATAAAGTATTGACTTGTTAGGTACGTTTTTTTTTTTTTCAAATACCATTGTTGACAACATCATAAAATCTCCATCCAACAGAACTATTTCACCATAGCGCAGACTCAGAGATAGCGGCCCTTTATTTAGAGTTACGCTGACATTGGATTCATACTTTGATTCATGAGGCCATTCCAAGCCATTTCCATAGATAATTAACCTTTAAAAGTAGTAGTGTCCATAAATTGGAGATTAATGCTCTCTTTGGCCAACTTGCTCGCTAGCGTCATCATGGTAATTAAGGGAAGTAGGGCTGGGTATCGTGATATGACAGTAGATGTTGTCTTAGTTATTAGACACCCTAATATCTACGTAATATAACCTTTGTCTTTTCCTGATTGTAAAGGCTGCATTACAGTAATGTAATTCAGAATTTACCGTACTGTACTAGTAGTACTATTATTTGTCTTTAACCACCAGTTATTTTATCCACATGACTGATGGTTATTTATCTGGAAAAATAGTTAATGCGCAAAATGGGAAATGTAAACAGCTTTGCCAAGTATGTGATGACGTAGCAAACATGTAACGCACATGACTATAGTCCCGGTACCCATCGGATGGGGGAAGGATCAGGATATGGTTCCCACCCACTGCGACGTACACTTGTGGCACGAGGTGCGTAGTGGAGTTGCGGTGGGCTTTGGCCTGTGCCTCAGCCACGTTGGGTAAATTGACAAATTGGTTCAGCATATTGAATCGTATGCCCCTGCACACAGCTTATACACAAAGGTAACAATTGTTTTGCTGACACACGTCTCTGCCACAACCCTGTATTCTGCACAGGTGCCCAACTTGTACAATGCTGCCTCTATCCATTTAGCCAAAGAACTTCAAAACACCTGTAATCTACAACCATGCGAAACGTCAATTTGTGATTAAAATAGTCTAGTTCATTCATTCTAAACCAGTTGATGGAAATGCTTCTGATTCCCATTTTCTTTTGTTTTATTTTTTGCGACATTTTAAAAGTTTGCTTATAAAGAGCTTGACAGTTAGATGGAAACATGACTCAAGAAAGTCAAGACAAAGTTCTAGAAGAAGTTCTGCTTGACTACATTTTGTTGCACTAAAATATAAACTGAAAGAAAAAAAAGAAAATTTAAGATGTTAAAAATCCAATATAGTGTTGATTCCTCTGGTGACCTCTGTACAGTTGTCATGCTGTTAGTTCACCAGTGTTGTGTAGGATTGGTTTTGTTCACACTCGGGGCCTATAAACCCCCAGCACACTGAAAAGCTGAGAAGGATCGCTTTGATCTCTGTGCCTCACTAAATCAACACCAGACAAGGTTCACGCAAAGGTCGGCAAAGTCATCTGATCGTCACATTCCAAAACCAAGCATTGCATGACAGCCATGCACTGGTACAGGTTAAATGTCACCAAAAGTTCAGGCATGACGACGGAAGATGGACAAATTTAACATGGCCCCAAACGAACACGAGAAATAGATCGGCCATAGCTAATAAGAGGAGGCAAAAATGCAGTTGGTGCATTTAAAGCTGGGAGACATTTGGCATTTATTCATTATATAAACTATCAAAACCGTTAAATTAAAAAAATTGACAATAATTAAGTGAGACAGTGGTTTGTGAATTTACAAAACAAGGGAAAAGGTAATGTTGTTCTTCTAAACTACGTCTGCTACGTATATACTATGGAAATATAAAGTTAGGCTGAAATGGGTCTGGGTTTACATCAATTTACACCATTTAAACATACTGTATACACATTTCCAAGCTTTGATACTGAGCAGAGACAGGGATAGCAACAGCAATACAATCCATGTTCTGATCACACAAACAGAGAGGTTCCCTGTACTATACAGCCATTTACACAGGGTCACTAGTCTTCACAGGAGACCAAACCTATCATAACACAGCTGTGAGTACAGACCTCCTTTGTATTCTGAGAAAAGAAAGAGGGGGGTTAAAAGATGATCCAATTAAAGTTGTATATCATTCGGCTCTCCACTGTCAGTGCATATTCCTCTGGCTCTATTAGAAGCCAGCTCCTCCCAGGCAGGCCAGTGTAGCTCTGTAATTACACCTCTTCCTTTGACAACCTGCATGATTGTTTTCCTAACACTGTATTACTTCGTTAGTACTTTCCAGTACGCGGTATTTTAAAACTGTCAGTCTGGCCCGACTCATCCCCCCCGATCTGCACTCGTCTGTTTATCATAACAATCATTAATAACTGTCACTTGCCAACATCCATAGAACAAACTCATTGCCTCATTACCATGTTGCAGCGCTTGTTCCGGCGCAGCGCCTGTGTATCGCTCACAACAGGGCCAAGCCAATTACTTTGCTGAAATGGAATCGCATTAATCAAAACTTAACAAGGTGGCAAATTTAAAGATATCACATTGCAAAAGACAGCATAACTAATATGTCACTGTCATAGTTGCTGTAGAGGTATGCAGCAGTCGGGGACTAAATATATCGCCTTCCATGGTCCATATGAATTCTGACGTTTCATATGATCTGGGAAGCATTACAGACAGAATGGAGTTTACAGTGTCGAGCACTGGCTGCTTCTGAGGACTACCTTGTCTCTATTAAGCAAATAGACAAATAGAGAGCAAGAAAGGTGGAGGAGTGCAAGAGAGAGAATAAAACTCATGCAGACAGAAGAGTGACACAACAAAAGTGAGTTAAATAAACCTGAATAAAAGAGGGAGGACAGAATAGGAAATCATGGGGGCAGTAGAGGGACAGGAAGAGAGTGCAAGAGGAGAAAAGTGGGAGGAACAGAGAAGAAGACGAGACGGCAAGGGAGGCACTTCCACTCAGAGAAATATTGAAGAAGAAAAGAAGGTAAAGAAAAAGAAGCATAAAAGGGAGAGAAGGACAGAGGGATGGACAGGGGAGCAGTGAAGTAGAAACAAGGAGAGGGGAAAAGGGAGAGAGAGGAGGAAGCGCTGAGCGTGTCTCTGAGAGCGCCAGCAGGCGGCAGTTCATCATGTCTCCCTTCACAGAGACGTTTTCTTTTACACTTTAAATGATGATACTCATCAATCACAGGCTGACAGCTGCATCAAGCCAGCTGCAAACATGCAAAGGCCAGCAGTGTGAAACCTGCTGACGCCACCCATCGCTGCATACAGGAGGAATCAGTCAGCCACTCGGCCTCTGCTTAGGATTTATCTGCTCTCACAACACACCAGCTTGCTTTTCTCTCCGGCAAACCTAGAGTAAATGCAATCCATTTTAAGAAAAGTACCTTGCATGGGTTTGAGAAGTGACATGTAGACTCACTTTCACTGAGCATGTAATTTGCCAAGGTTTTAATTAATATAGACTTAATGTATAGAGAATTTAAAAACAATAAGGTTAGAAGCCACAACTTTGAATACAAGCAGTTCCTTTATGTGTTTGTTAAGACAAATATCCAGGAACATTAAAGAAGCAGTAAAAAGGAAGTTTGAAGTAAAGCAAAGACTGAAGTCAAGAAACATTTTACCACTGACTGAGTGATTGACTGACTGACTGGACAAGGGATGAATCTGGACTGGAGCTCACTGACTGGGCATCTGCTTTATCAGAAAACTACAATGGCAGGCTTTAACACCAGTGTCACAACACATGGCTGCAGTTCTTGGGAGATTGTGCATTGGCCATCAACCACAGCACGTCAAAGATCCTGACTCAGTTGACAGAATGACAGGAATCTCTATTTGGATCAAGTAAGGCTACATGGTGATGATAGAAAAACGGAATTGAAAATTTAAATTTACATTTAGTTTAGAACTGGATTCCACTTGAATGTCTAGGAATACAAACATGTTCACTGTATCTGCAATTCATCTGCAATATGAGTCCATCATTCATAAAGACAAAAGGCAGTCCTTCCTTGGTGCCAGAGGTTATCCATACACAGTGCATGCACACTACTGGTCTTAGATTACTCCCTTCAGCCATCCTTCACTTTCTCCTCCTCCTCCCTTTTATTTAGCGTTCTTAGTGACTGCTCATTTTGAGCACTCAGACAGAGGGGGTTGAGCTGAACAGAGCCAAGCAGATGGATGTGAATTCAAAGTTTCCTGATCTTTAGCAGAAGTTATGGAGGGTTATCTTTGGCTGTATATCTGAGCCCTGGCAGCTCTCCCCTGGTGATGAAGGATTAAGCAGCACAGCTGTCTCTTCCCAGAATGATGCAGTGCAGTGCTCCCCGACACGACAGCATCACTTAATCTTAATGTCCGCTCCTCCAGCGCAGACGCACAGGACAAAGCCAATCAGCATCACATGCCACGGGGATGGACCCTACTGCCTGGCCCGGGAGTCTCTCACCCTCAGGCCGATTAATCAACTTCAGACAGCCCAGTTCAATCCCAACCACAGCTCCCCCTGCTCTGATCTGCTCACACTCTCTCTCTCTCACACACACACACTCCCTCTAACTGCTGTGATGAATAGAGCAGGGGAGGGCTACCATGCAAGAACACTTATCAGATTGCAGTCCACATTATACATGTCTTTGTGTTTCACTGAGAGAAATGGTAGTGAGCAAAGAGAGAGAGAGAGAGAGAGAGAGAGAGGGGGGGGGGGTATTGAATGCTTACACCTTATTTCTGTCACAGGCCACCTATTTGTTGTGAGATCCGCAAGCTCCAATAAGGGCTCCAAGAATAATGACTAATGCTCATTTGATCAAATGACTTTCTGGGAGGTCCAAAGCAAGGATTTAAACCCAATGTGATATCGAGCCTTTACAAGGAGACAACACGCTCCCATGCATTTCTGTCTTAACTCCTCATTTCATGTGATAGCTTAACAACCTGGATCCAGATCAGAGGATTACATTAATGCATGTTGTGCATAGACAAACCATAGAAAATGGCTTAAACTGCCCTGAAGAAAAGAAATCCTCAGAGAATCTGCTCTGACATATCAAAAGCAATACATCAAGTCACCCAACAATTACAACACCACCATGAAGACATACAGGGAAATAATATGCATGGCAGAATGATGTTTGGAAAACACACCCAAGTGTATGTTTATGACATTCTGTAGAGCCCTGGTTATGTGCAGATATAGAATATTAGCTCCATAAGTTATTCTCAATTGCAGTCAGTCTCATTACCCACGGGCATTTCCCCATTTCATGGAATGATGAAGAGCATTTCAGCTTCAAGTAGAATAGTGGGGTGTATACCACATTAACACATGCAGGACTCTCGGGCGTCCTATCCGAAAAGCCCGCTATGATTTAAGAGAGCTAATTTAGAGCAATAAGCATTGAACACCAAGAAAGCATCACTACGCTACTACCATACAGTATGACCTTGAATAAGTAGTAAACCAACATAATGGGGTTCTTTATCTGAAGAATACTCTAATCTTTCTTTCACACAGTACCACTGTATTCAATTTATGTGTGCTTATACGGTGCCTTAATAAAAGACATAAAAAGGGAGATGTTTACATTATTATATCCATTTCCCTGCTGAACTACAATTCATAACAGGAAACCACTCTTAGGCTTGACAATAAAGACCTGTTTTTATTGCAATAGAGTTCATGGTTGTAAACAAGAGGAATTCATCTTAATAGTCAAGTGACGTTATGAAACAAGTTCTGGTCAGATATACAGCACAATCTGGGCTTGATTTCATTATCTGTCAATTCCAATCTCTTCACAATGCAGCCTCTTAATCCAATAAGTTATTCAGGAAATATGATATTCACCAGGCAGAAGTGGTCATTTACACGTAGTTAAGTTGTTTCAACCAGGGTAATTGTTGTTGGCAACAACACAGCCCTACTGCTTGCACAAGTTTGCGATGGCGTCTAAGAGTGATTTTGCAGCGTTATCGGGGAGCGTTCCAGCCAAAATGAGCAGAGCCCTTGGCAGATCCCAACGAGAACTTTTCCATAAAGACGTCACTATGTGAAACAGAGCAAAAACCAGAACAACAACAAGACCTCGGAAAATTAAAAAAATTTGTAACTATGGGACACTCCTCTGCCAAACTGGGCATGGCCAATTTTCTGTGCATTATGACAATTTCATGAGCAGAGATACCTATTTAGGATAGGGAAAAAAGGGTAGGCATGGCAACACCATGATCAAGGATGTTGTGATCCTTTCCATCACAAGGCTTTGGTGATGATCCGGAGAGGGACATGCAGATGAGAAAAAACTGGAATATAGGTTGTAGAGAGTGTACCAAATGTTGTTTGCAACATTGTGATAACAGTGTTGGTCATGGATTTCTAAGAAAGTCAGCCCTAATAAAACAGTGAGCTGAATTCTTTTGACATTTGTTTTGAAACTTCCTTGCCACGTTTCCTCATCCACAGCTCGTTGCTCCATCTAACCTTTGTCCAGCTAGTATTCACACTGCTGTTTTCCATGATGTCGGTTACCAGTTGGGTCCAGCTGAGTTGTGTGAAACCCTGAATCCCCTAAAAGCCACCTGGTGTTTACCAGCTGCGACAGCAACGCTGATATTGTATTCATCGAAAGATGGTCTTTAGTAAGCAAATGTGCTCCATTTCAGACTGCTTTTATGTGAATATATCATATATCCTCCCATATCATAAACAGGTAAAGATAACCGGCAATTGCTGAATGATTCGGTAGCAAAATAAGCTGAGAGCAGAGACACCTTTAGTCAATAAAACTGCCGGAATAGTACATCTCTTTAAAACACATACTTTGATACGTGGATATACATAGATAATTTATTTATGTTAGAATATAAAGGCCACAGTCTACAGCAATGTTTTTGCACCGGGGAAATTATTACGACGGGTCTCTGCTTAGTCTATTATTCCAAAAATCCCCAGATACCTTGCACTTGAATGCTCTTAGAGAATTTGAATCACATACTGCACCCATGATATAGTGCAGATAATATACGCTGCTGAATAAATATTACTGCGTGCGCCATTACACTTATAGATTTCTACCTGTAGTGTGAAACCATCAATGGTCTTCTAATGATATGATGATAGAGCCAGGACATAGTTCCATTAATTCATCATTCTATATTCTCCTCCACAGCTTCCAGAGACCCTGCTAATACAGACATCATCTCCTGTCCCACACACATAATAAAGGCCTGTCAGATCTACAGCGTTATTAATTAGCACTTCTCTGAGGTGAAATTTAATCAATCGCAGACCCTCTGATAGCTTTTTAGAAGGTTATGCAAATGGAATGTGACTGAGGCCTGTCGTTGCCACGGTGGCCGTTGAGGAGAAAACCTCACTCCTCTCCTCAGTCACTCCTCTCCTCCTCCTTCTCCTCTTCTTGCTCCTGTCACGGTGCTAACACATTCATTACTTTAACATTTGAGCTCTCATAGCTCTGATAGCATCAGGGAGGGTGAGAAAGAGAAAGGCATAGAAAGAAAAAGGGGGGTCCTAATGTTCATTTAATTAGAATTAGACATATTACGTATGGAGCAGAGAGGTTGACAGGCCCTGCAATGACTCACCTGAGGGGAATGTAGAGGCTGCACTCAGACACCATGAGATCATAGGAGTGCAATAATGGATGGACAGAGGTATTTGATCGGAGTTGGTTGACTAAAGCTACATACCTTGAATTAGTATGGATTTCTGTATCATAGAAGGTTTTACTTAAGTAAATGCAGGGGCGTCAGACTGGGGGGGGGGGGAGGGGACTGAGTACCCAGGCCCCTTATGTGAGGAGGGCCCAAAATGATGCTAAAATGAATAGCTGTGGATGCACGGAGGGGCCCACAGAATATGTCTTTCTACAGGGCCCAGAATTTTGTGTTACGCCCGTGAGTAAATGTAATACTAAATGACCTAAACAGCCATGATACTTTGCTGTTGTAGAGTCTCCAGTGGGTGGGCAGTGATTCAGTTTCTATACTTGTAAAGCAATAATAGTCCTATGGTGGTCTATCCCGGCCCTTCAATTATTTTTGCTACAAATATCAAAAGGTACACACTCTTAAAATGCTGTGCCAATAAAATGTTTCTTCTGTGACAGACTTAAGCTATGACTACTGTACAGTCACACATCACTGCAAATGCACTCATGAAAACATGTGAGGATGAGGACAGCTAATGATTCCAAAATCTCTCCTAGGAACCCATGCATTTTTCATGTCGCTGTAAAAGGACTGTCTGTGGCAAAGTTAACGGCATTGGACGCTAATTGATCTGTTCCTTTAATGCGTGTGGAACAAGGAAGTGCCAAACCATGCTGCAAAACTGTCATCTCAGCCTTTTTCCTCTAATGCAGCCATAAATCGTGTAGCCGTCGCCCCCTCATTCAGATGTTTTCATTACTACCATATCAGTTTTATTGAAATTACTGACATCTGCATGTTTCAATAATTGTAAGTCCTGCAAAGCTGTTGTAGCAATTTTAAAGGGGAGGCCCCGCTCTGCATTCTGGATCAATTTTCTGTTCTCAAGGGACAAGAGAGGGAATGTGGTATTGGAAAAGGCACAGAGGGCCTGATAGATTGTGTGGTTACCCCGTGACGGAGACAAACAGTTTAATCCGATGTAAATCGGCAGGCGCAGTGTGAGATTGTTTTATACAGAGATGTAAATTGCATTGTCAAAATCAGTCATCTTCCAGGAATGGGGCTTAACAGCATCCACTTTAGAACGGGAAAGACAAACGCTTATCTCACTCTGCAAACCCTGGGGGGAGGCACAGAGCCACCTGGAGCTAGCTCTCTCTTTGTGAGGACAAAACACCGTCAAATGAGAGGAAGCACAAATACATGCTGAATAAGGGTTTTGGGATTTATCAAAGCTGAAAACTATGACACAAATTTGTACATGTAGCCGGCTGCACTGTAGGTTCTTATCATCTCACTGTAATGGGATCCCGACGCGGCGCAAAACAAACAACACCACAACATAACATAATAGACAGTATGAGACTGGGAGGTTACAACGCAGAGGTAATGCATGTGTTCCTCCTGTTTGAATTATCTATGGTCTATCTTTGCATAATGTATACTGGGATGGGTCCCATTATTATGGCGTAGCCGGGCAAATGAAATATCCCTGGAGTTTTCTCGGCGACACAGTCCACTAAATCAATGCAGCATTTTGATAAAGCTGTGTGTCTAGATAATAAGTCAGTAATAACTACTTGCAATCATTTCATTAGATACAGTATGGATGATACAGTTAGGGAAATTAGAAAAAGAGGGTTGAGTCTCTAATGTGGAAAGTGCTGGCTTTGTGCCTGTGTATGTGTCTGCACTGGGGTTGTACTGGTTTACTGCAAGTTGGGGCCTGTGTGCATGTGTATTTTTCTGTTTGACGCACAAGCTTGTGTGTGTGTGTGTGTGTGTGTGTGTGTGTGTGTGTGTGTGTGTGTGTTTGGTGTGACTGGGACTAGACTGATGAGGCTTTAGTATATCTGTCAGGCACAGTTTGGGGATTGGAGGAGTAGGCGTGCAGGAGCTGGTGGCCATACATCTCTATTACACTAGATGGTCACCACAGTGGCCAGCTGTTTATTCTCATTAGCTCACACGTTGGCTGTCCAAACAGACTCTCTACAGCCTTGCACAAAGCCAAATTCATTGTAGTCCAGTTCAATACAGTCCAAAACAAACAGTTTTTTTTATTGTTTAGTCAATGCGTATTTTAACTGTCAGTATATTGGAAAAACCTGCACTGCACTGCAATGGCAGAGACAATACCCACCCAATTCTACTTTACAGCCACTCAATAATTCCTTTCATATGTCCCTGTCCTGCTTTGTGAAGAATCACAGGTTTTGGATATAATGTTTTTTTTCTTTCTACATTACAAAGGTGTCTGTTGTATGCTAAAAATGCATGCATGACAGTGAGCCAGAAATATTAGCATGCTCTCTTGGTGTGGGATATGAGAGAAAAGGCTGCTTTTTCATAGCAGTGCACAGACAAGGATGCAGTGAGAAAAGCTAATGGCTATGATTAATGACAAAGGGCCAGAGGAGAGCCGGGACACAGACGCTACATATATCATCCTCTCCCATCAGTCAGTGCACCTCCCAGGACCCTCTCGGCAGAGGGGGGAGAGAGGAGAAGGAGGTGGAGGAGAGGTGGAGGGGAGGGGGAAGTGAGAGTGAGAGAGGCAGAAACAGAGAGAGAGTTATCTACTCTCAGTCCTTTACACGCAGGAATTGCTTCTCTCTTTCTTCTTGGGGAAAGTAAAAAAAAACAAGTGACAAAGAGGTGATAAGGTGAACAAGAAAATGGCGTGTAAAATAACTGGGAGATATTCTGTGAGAGAGGAAGAGAGAGGGGGAAAGGCAGAGAGCAGTCTGCGATCGTTACTGATTTCAAGCAACTTGACTCTTTGCATGCCGAAGCCACATTTCCAAGGTCTTATCTGCCATATGGTCTGCCCTGTTTAGATGATTTATTAGGTGAGGAAAAGTGCACTGATAAATTTTACTGTGTTTCCCTGCATAGGCAACCCGTGGTGTCAATAACTAAACTCAGGCGTCTTTAATGAAAACTTTTAGTACCGAAAGGGTAACCATCTATTTATGAGTCACTATAATATTACACCAGGCCAAAAAAAAATGATCTGTGCTTCTCACGCACTTTACAAAGAGGCCTGAATTGGAGCAGGGGGGGAGAGCACAGATCATATCCATATGTCAGCAGCTCCCAAGCACCCTGCATTTAACATGGCGCGGGTGTATTTCTGCTTAATTGAAGCATTCAGCTGTTTACAGCTCACACAAAAACAGCAAGGGTTTATTTATGGCCAATTATAGAGTAGTGTTTTGAGTGAAGGAGGCCCATTATGGATTCCAGCCCTTTTGATTCTAATTAGTCACCGTGTTCAGGTTTTTGGTTTACATGCCTGATTTACTGGGGGGGGGGTAGGCCGTGGGGGTGGGAATTATTTTCCTATTAAAACAACATATGCCCGTTACTGAATCAGACAAAAGCTTGCTGAGAAACAAGACATGAAAACAATAGCTGTAGAACAACCTTCTTTAGTGCTGCGGTTTGTACCTCTAGCCTCCTTTTTATGTGCAGAATTTAAGTAATAAATATACAGGGTCCTACGACAAACACAAATCTGGCTCGTCTGCTCTGCTCTAACTTTATTTAGTGTATAATTTAATCATAAACATGTCAGTCTTAATACTATCTTAAACTCATGCTAAAGATTTGGTTGAACTGCTTATAAAATCAATTTAAGAAGATAATATAATCTATATGTAGCTAGATATACATTTAATATAATATCATTAATAAAACAACTTTAAACTTGTTTAAAACTTGTCAGCACGATAGTACAAAGAAAAGTATCAACAAAGAAAAGAAAAGCAAATGTGAAGACTCAATGTTTTTCCTTTCACCATCCCTGCCTTATAAGCTGATGACACATGTAAGCTATTCATTACGTGAAAACGGTTTCCCAAACATGTGCCAACAGCCTCCTAACAATGCACTGTTAATTTGCAACTAAATGGGAGTCCAGAGCACCTTGAAGTTCCCATTTGCAAACCAAAGCTGGCCCTTTGAAGTACAAATATCCTCCATTTAACAAGTTAGAGTCACAAAGGTCACAGAGGACAAAAGGACTGATTCACAGAATCGCTGTCAATATGTGACTAAACTTCTTAAACAGCCACAGGTTTTCATAATAAAACAACAGCCCTCAGCGAGGCGAGTGAAGTGTAATGGCACAGGATGAACATAAAAGTGTATCTAAAATCTAATTACTAAGAAAAGAACATAATAAAAATAATTGATGCATAACATTTAATGTTGTTCTCTTGTTTTATGATCAATGGATAACCAACACTGCTCTACTTTGTTCCTCTCTTAAAGCTTTTTGACTTATTTATGGTGACTGTGTAGCAATTAATATTGCACAGGCCACATTGTCATTTTTCAAGCCATTTCCCAGGAAATGTTCTACACCCTGTAATGGCCCCTCTAATGCTGTAGCTGTCATGTCCTGGACAGCTGCATTTTTACAAGACAAACTCAGACGCGTCACACTCATCTCTCTATGGACTAACTTGCTGCTCATTGCCACACAATAAACACATGCACATACACAGACCCACACAGAGGCCAAGGCCAGCAGCTGTTAATAGCTGGAAAACTTTGATTAATATTTCAACCCTTGTTGCCGGGCTGCTGAGCGAGTGTCACCTTCCAAACAGTGTTCCGTGAAACCGCTTCTTTCAGGGACCCTGCTTTGGCAGGTGGAGGATGATAAATCTGTTAGGAGGATCCTCCAAAACCTCATCAGGCTAATTACAGTGTAGCCATGCAGCTCTGATGCATGTCTACGTCTGTGCCTGTGTGCACACATGTTTGGGTGGAGGTTTGGACTGCAGCCAGGTTAGCAGTGGAGGAGCATGCTTTGCAAAGAAATTGAGTCCTCAGCTTTCAAATTAGCTAGCTCTCAAGCAGAATTATAATAACTTTCCTCATGTTCATTCTCCATGTGCTTAGGAACCTTTAGTCAGACCTTTGAATCAGATGCAGCAGGCCATACTTAGTCCATCTCAGGGGAGGGAGTTTGGCTGCGATTCATAGCAAACACAGGCATGATGGGTGTGAAAACAAACTTGGCTGACACACCTGGATGTAAATAGTGAGAGTTCCGCTGAGAGTGTTTTTTCTCTGTTGTTGTCATTAAATCGGAGGGGCCAGGTGACAAAAACCTTGAATATCAACATCATGTACTGCAAAATGCTGACAACAAATGTGACAACATCATTAAGAGGAAACACAGTCTGTGCATACAATGGTTGCAGTGTTATGTGAGAAAAAAGAAATGTTTACCCAAATAGATGGTATGACACATACTGGATGCGTTTTCACACGGAATGAGTCAACCGAGAAAAGAAGTGAAGAATTAATTTACAATAAGATAATCAAAATTAGATTAGTAGGGGGAAACTTAAAAGGGGTTAAATCTATACTATTTATATGCATTATTGTATTTTTAAACAGCTACTTAAAATCTCCAAAATGATTAGAGACATCAAATCACAGACTTAAGACAGTGCACTAATAATGTGTTAATCAATCATAACCTGTTCCTCCATCGGCCCCCACAGACTGAATGTGACAACAGCGCCATTGATACCACACAGACATGCGTATGCGAGAAATCTGAGCATATTTGTGTCATCCCACACCTCGGCGTGTATACTGCCGCATGGCACAGCTTCTCTGTCAGCTGTTGTCTTTTGTTTCCTCACACCTCACACTGGTTGCCGCACCTTTCTTCCCCATTCCTCTGTGAAGACTGTGTAGAAGGATAGAGGATGGAGAAGGTGTGTGTCACCTGGGGTCCTCTGACTGAGAGAGGCTGTTATGCCCATCACTGGCCCAGCAGGCCCGCCAATCACACGCCGGTAGGCCCACGCTCAGAGAAGGCCAGAAAAAAACAAGCAAACAAGACAACAATCGACAGCAATCTTTAAACACGCTTGTCATTCTCCTCTGAGAGATTTCCATTTCAGCTACTTAAGCACATAAGAACACGACAGCCATCGCCAACAATCGCTAAACACAACTCTGGTGTTCTCCCTCCTCAGAGAGATTACAGATTTCCAGCCATTCAGTGGAGAATGAGAGGCGTCTGCAGATTGAGGGGATTGGCACAGCACGCGTTGGTGTGTCGCAGCCTGACTGGATTGAGCGCGGTGTGGCATGTCATTTTTGGGCGCGCTGTTGCTCAACATCAAGAGAAATCGATGGCGTCTCCACAGGGGCAGGGAGGCCTGTGGAATAAAGGAGCTTCTCAGGTCTGTTTGAACTCATTTTCTTTTCTGGGCGGTTGCCCCCTCGCTCAGCCCCCCTAAGGCATCTCCCTCACAGCGGGCCCTGACAGCTTGACACATTGACAGCTGCCGCTGAATGACAACTGATTTGTACAAATTTCAAGCCTTATAAATCTACCTGTCACAACAAGAGCATAAAAGAGCTCGGACCCAGCAGGTAATTCGGAAGTGGTGGGGGAAAAAGAAAAAAGGCCTGCTTCTTCCTCCTCCTCTTCCTCACACCTGACAGCCCAGTCTGGGAGAGAGAAAGAAAAAGATAGGAGGTAGAGAGTTAAAAAATAGACAATATGGCTCTTTTTTTCCCTTTCTGATAGTATACCATCATCCTCTCCTCAGATCCACTTTGAATAAGAACTGATGAAACCATTTTCTTAACAACAGGCGATCAATTGTCTCATTTAGAGATTATAAACAGTGGATTGAAAATGGAAAAGTGCAATTTTGGTTTACACCAACATTAAAGCAGCACCACCTGCTACTCACAGGATTATCACATCAATCTGCTTCTCAAGGCTCTCACTGGGTAAATGGGCAGACTCTTTTTACGGTATTTAAACAATATCCAATACTGCACAGCTGTAGTGCCCCTACCTCCCCACTCCCCCTCCGCCTTTCATCTGTTGGTAATGGCAGACCTGGTGGGCAAGGCCTATAGCTTCAATAAATCCTCTTCAGGAGTTTATCTTATAGCGAGATATAAACTATGAGAGACGGGGGCAGAAGAAAATCAATAGAAGTGACAAACAGTGAAAAGGGTTTATTATTCTAAATGAGTTGTCTGTCTCATTTTTACAGGAATGGCTTGGCTGCCCTGGCCAGTAACAACAATTTAGCGCCAATTCTTCACAAAAGGTAAACATAATCGTGATGACTACTCTTCTGTAAATTTCTGTTTCATTGTTATCCCAATCTTTAGATTGAAAAACATCACGTGACATGGTCCTGACTTATTGCTATTATCGCTGCTGCTAAGAACCCCATGATTCTGTAAACAGTCCATTAAGATTAAACCCAGTGATCTAACACTGAAGACAAACACGCTCAGCTCTACCTGTGTTTGGCTTCACTTTAAGGGACAATGAGAAGCCGATCAGGAGATAACAGCGAAGAGGTCATCCAGTCTCATCCATCCGTGCTGGGCTCGGCCTGCTCCCACTGTTAAACAGGAATCACATAACTGACCGATGACACTTCTTGTGCTTGTTTACCGCTGGTTGTGATGGATGCTATGGACAAAGACTAGGACCAGCCTGAAACTGCAGAGCAGGCTGTTTCATGTGAAACTGCACTGTTTGCATGCAATCTGACGGTTGGTAATATGCGTTTTGTGGACGGGCATGAGTCATTACACTGAGATTGACTGCCACAATTATCAGAATGTCAGCATACTAAAGCACTGAGGAGATGCACATTTCCGCTGGCAGGCTGGATCATGAATGGCTCTCAAACTAGCTGTATGAGCTCATGTCTGTGGGGAGGAAAACACCAACCTACTCTTTCAATATTGTAGAACTGCCTGCTAAACCGCTCCTATTTGCAAGTAGGCAAAATACTCTAATGTTCCATTTTCTGTATTTATCCCTGTCCTAAATGTGCCCTTCCGCACTCTAACCCTCAAAGATCCTTCCTGTCATGCACCCACCTACCCTGCTGTTTGATTAAGACTTAGCCCACTGCTTGATCCCTGGACAGGACCCCGGCTGGGACAAAAAGCACGAGTTAGGCAAAGGGATTATCAGTGCCACTCCCATCGAGGCAGTCAAACTGTCACACAGATCAAAGCGGTTCCCAGCTGACACTCAGTCATTTCAGGCAGGTGTCCTCTCATATTCTAACACCGGGACAAGTGCATGAACTTAGCTAATGAAAAAAGTTACTTCAGGATTTTTTTGCCTGCCATAACTGAAATCTTTGCCATACATCATCTGAGTATTGGTTTCTAGTAATTCATGTTGAATATAGTGCAATGTGTAAAGCTGAATAGAAATTAATTAATTTATGTTATTCATTTCTTATTAAAATTATTTTATTTAGCCCTCATAATTTTGTACATTTATTAGCGGGATATACACTTTAATCTAGATTATGTGTGTGTCTTCATCAAATAATTCCATTTCTTTTTACTATTTCAAGTATATCACACTACAGTCTATAACAAGAATTGGTTTAAATCACATGAAATAAAACATGAAATTGTAATAATTTGAATTACAAAAAGGAAAATGGGATAATGCCAAACATGAATTGTTCAATTCATGTTACCACATTGTTAGAAGGGACTACACTTCAAATTTACTGATGTATGCAGGAGTGTAATTTACAGTAGATTAGCTGTTGATGGCATTATATCCTTTAAATGGACACCAAATATGTATTATTCTTTTCAATATACAATGGAAAACATTTAAACGAATACTGTAATGTGTTTCTGACATCTGTTATTTACCCACAGCAACACAGCAATAGTCAGATGTTTTTACTGTGAGATCACAGTTGATGACAAGAGTCCTGTTATGTCTTGATAATTTGGGAACATTGGCATGACAAGCATCGGGGCCATAAATAAATGAGCACAGACTTTGGTGTGACACCCCTCCAGCGGGAAGACAGTCTAAACTCAACATGTCCCTGAAGACCTCCCAAATAACACTGCCGCAAAATCACTTCCCTCAGCATCCCAAAACATCACAGAGAACAAAGAGGAGGAAAAACAAAGAGGAGAACAAAGACCAAAGAAATTAAGAGCAAATCATATTTAAAAAGATTGATTTAAAAAACTAATGTAACCGGAAACATGAAACGAAAGGGTGATAGAGACGCATGCCCAATAGTCACACAATCATAAAAGACACTGAATGGTTCTTATTATGGGATCTAAAGCCCAGCTGGCTTTGGATCCAGCAGGTCGGCTGAAGTTCAGCGGGTCTTGTGATTGGGGGGGCGGGGGGGGGGGGGGGGGGGGGGGGGGGGGGGGGGGGGGGGGGGGGGGACTTGGCTCGAGGAGGAGGAGTTGGGACCGTGGGGCTTGGTGGGGCAAAGGGATGAAGGATGGGCCTAAGGGTGAATGCCAAAACCATAAATCCAACCTCAGCCTGACCCCAAGCTCCTATAAAGTTTATTTACATTTTCACATCGCGTCCACCTCTGAAACGTCCATGTTTAGACATTTCAAAGCAGCGTGACGTGCCCATTTATCTTGAGACCGAGCGCTCACAGAAGACAGGGAGCTGGGACCAGTTTATCCCACCCTGACCTGACTGGCTGTCTGCTCATATACTCCCCTGTTCAAAGATCACTCAAAGGATCTTTTATTAATTTGGTTTGTGTGGGGATCTTCTATTTATATTATCCAGCAGCCGCCTTTCCAGCTCGCCTGCTGAGCTGAGTATGCTTCCAGGCACTGAGCGGCTTTTAACCTTCTTCATATTGTGTTTGATATCTTTCCCACGTTATCCTCACACTCATTTAGAAATGTTTATTTGCATTGACTTAAGCTGTTATTTAAAGATTAAATGAGACTAACAGGAAGACATTGGCAGTAAAGCACTAACCACAGCATCTCATTTCCTACGGCGGGGTGTCATGGGCATCGTGTCTATTTACACTTTCGATTCATTTAATGATTTTCATTCAGAAATGAGTTTAGTGTTTACTGTCATCAGTCCTGCTTAGAATGATGTCTGGCAACTTCGAACACAAAACTGCTCGACTGTAATTAGCAGTAGCAAGAATTCACTGTTTTACTGCCAAAACGGGAAGCTAAACAAAACCTTACCACGCTAAAAGAAATCACATGCTTTTAACTCTTTTCTTCTCTTTGTGAAAAGGGAGATAAATAAATAACTAAAGGCAACATCCTGCCGTTTCATTTTCCTGCAGCCCCCATACACTGCTCTTTTTGATTTGAGCGCCTGTTGAGAAACCTTGTTTGGACAGCCATGGGGTGGAGCTGCCAGGCTTATAAGTCTGCCACAGAACACAGGCACACACAGGGCAGCCCGCAGGGGTCCTCTCATCTTTAGAGGGAGGGGATTCTACCACCTTAGCGGGTGAGAAAGGCACAGTATTATTACACCCCATCAAGGAAACTCCAGCTGACAATAAATCCCTGAGTGCTTTACAGTGCAGACAGTGAGCATGGAAGAGTGCCACTGAGAGCGAGAGGGGAGGAGGGAAAGGAGACAAGGAGATGAGGGGAGCGAAAGGGGTTAGAGGACTATCCCTCAAAAGGCCATAAAGCCTTCAGGCTGTCATTCAGGGCAAGAACCATGGCAACAGAAAGTGTTTGGAAATTCCTTCTGGCTTTTTTTATTTAACTGAAAGATTTTCAGAGCACAGTGGATCGGTCCCAGTTATTACATTCCTAATAAATGTCTGAATTCACAAGGCAATTAGAAATAAAAGATCTCTCTGACGTTTATTTATTTGTTTTTCACAAGCTCCACTGAATGCTTTCTGTCTTGCAAATGTGTTAACATGTGCACAGTAATAATACTATTAGAAATAACTTCATTCTACTTTTGAGTAACAAGTGACAGTGGAAAACAATGTACGGGGCAGTTGGCAGCGGGGAAAACTATTACTCGAAGAGGGTCCTGTCAGAAAAATCTGCCAAGAGCTAAAATAAAAATACACATATAAAATAATCACTGATGATTCTGGGCTAGTTCTGTGGTGGAGACAGCATTGTATGGCCTTGTGTGAGAAAACAGGGAACATGCCTAAGTTATTACTGCAGGAAGGCAATCTGTCAAAGCTAGGCTGTTCTGGCATAGCCAATACCACTGGTGAGATCAGAGAGTCAGATTCTGCTTGCAATTACTGCTAAAGGACCTTGGATGCAGGCAGCCTGTTATCAATTATTTCCCTGGCCCTAGACACTTGGAGCTGTCAAAGCCCTACTGTCTTCTGTTTTGTAACAGAGGGCCCTCTGAGGCTCCGAGGAAGCCTAGCCTTTCTCAGACAGCAAGGGAAGATAGTTTGTGTCATTAAGTGGTGCTATTATAGATTCACACACACTTCAGAGTATGTTTTTCTCCTACTTTTCTTGCTCTTTCCAATCTGTTACTGTACTCAACCATGCCTTCTCTGTCTGTAGCCTATCCGTTTCCCTCTCTCATTCACCCCATTATGGGTGAATTTAAAACGAGAGGACAGACTACAAGGAAAAGTGTTTGGGCTGACAGCTCTGACCTGGGTATTTATGGTGAGGCTCTGGGCTCTGATATTCACCTTGAGTACTTTATGTGCACTGCACAGCCCACTCAAAGGGTGCAGAGATCCCCTGTGTCCAACACATCTGTGCTTTAATGGAACCGGTATTCTGACCCAACTGTCCAAAAAAATGGGTAACTCAAAATAAAAGAAATTAACAGATAAGTGTGTTTTCCTCACATAAAAAAAATAAATATATATACTATGTTTATTTCCCCTGTCTCAATGTCCAATTACCCCTAAACTATAATGATGAGGTAATTTAGCAATTGGCTAATGTGATATAAATTAAATTTACATATGCCTCATTGAGCCACTTATCTGACTACATTTTGTTGTGCATCCTTCCTTCCTCATGGAATAAAGGATAGACAGGGATAGATTAATCATTTTTCCACAGGATGACATTACTTTGGCCCGCTCAGCCCTGAGCTGTCCCCCAGGGCGAGCCCCTGGATCAACCAAGACCGGAGCTTTGGCACAAAACGACAGATCCCAGTCCCCCCCCCACCCCCCCACAATCCCTGCCAAGTTCCAGGACCTTATCACTGAAAATTACATTCTTATGGTAGGCAAATGCGCTCTATTACTGCAGTTGCCAGTTGCATAAAAACTGTCAGGGAAGAGAGGAAAGGTCATTTGCTGTGAGGATTTCAGCAAGTACAATTTGCCACGTGTGTGTGTGTGTGTGTGTGTGTGTGTGTGTGTGTGTGTGTGTGCGCGCACCTGACTGGAATAACTGGGGTTCAAGGGATGATCACAAGGTTATTGTCATATAAGCTCCTCGAGGTGAGCTGCCGTCGTCAGCGCAGGTATTATCTCCTCACACAGGCAGCTAATGTACTCCAGCTTTGTCCTTGAAGCGAAAAGGCGGTCAAGAGATGGTCAAGCCATTTTTAATCTGCTTTGCTTAGATGAATTTGGACTGATGACTTTTACTTGTGTATCTTACATAGCAAAATATCTGGTCATATTAATGATATGTATGTTGGAAGTCAAACCTTGGAAACTTTAAAGGCGTAAGACAAGAATTCTTATGTGTTGGTTAAATGTTAATATGTTACCAGCCTTTTGATAAAGACAATACAAATGGAAAAGCCCTAGCCGATGCTTCATGGATTAATGGCTGATCGGCTCCATTGTTTCCCTCATCTTTGTCAATAGGAGTCGGTGAGAAATGTACACCACAGCAAAGCTGACTTACTAAAGTCCCCTGCCTTCCCCATACTCTCGATAACAACTCTGTATATATAGGACGTAAAAATGAGCTGAATCAAGTCTTTCTACAGTATATCCAGACAAATCTTCAGTCAATTGCATTATCCTCTTGGAATAAGATGCCAAAAATCTCAACAATACCAACAATTGATGTTGACAAAACTATGTGAGAGGATTGTCACTCAAACTCAGGAAGCTATTTACATCATCCAGGGGAATTTTTGAGAAACATTGAACAGATGAGAGATGAGATTTAATTCAACCTTCTTGATTGATAACAGATATTTGTTTTCAAAAGGGGAAATTAAACTGTTGCTTTAAAGCCAGTAGGTTCCCTTATCTCTCTATTCTTCAGTAGGTTTAGTCATGCGCAGAGAAGGTACTCAGAAGTTCCCAAATACACTCAGAGAGATTGGGAGGAACTCACTCTGCCACAACCTTTTGTGAGGGGTTTACAGCTTAAAACCATTGCCCTATACACCGGTGACCTCTTTTCCCCTCCGACTCAAAAGTTTCTTCAAACATCAAACTTGGGATTATCTTTTGATTTCCTTTTAGGAGAAAGGAGTGCTTAAGTCCACAGCTGTGGTGTCTGACAGACAAAGGGTGGAGGAGGAGAGACTGCTAAGTCACCATATTTATCATGACTGGGTTACCTCTCCTGTCGGAACCTTTCTTCTTCCACATGCTAATTGGCAATATCTTCCAACACTTCTCCAAACCTCCTCCATCAACTCCCCCGCTCCCCCCTCCCACCCGGCAATACGCCCCGTTTTAGAGCCCACTTTCTCTTTTCTCTTCCCTCTCTCCCCCTCCTTTTCCCTGCTTACCCCCAAACAGAACCCCTCTCCCTGGCTCGAGGCTGTCCCTCTCAAGGGGGAAAGCAAGGTCTGTCAAATCAAGTCGAAAGCCTATTAGCATGCTAATCCCCACTAAAGCTCAAGATCTCCTGGGCTATATGTGTCACTTTCCCTAGGTCCAATCAGACATATTAGTAGGTGTTGATAACTTATAAAGAAATTTCACTGGTTGCTTTAATACTAAAATATGTAATATGTAATATGCTGTGGCTTGTAAGTGTGTGGTGATCAAAAACACAAAACATCCAATCAAGAAGAGGACTGTAAATAGTATTCAGACTTCACAAATAGTGAAGGCTTCTCGAATGCTCAGAGATAATACATGTACTGTGTGTGTCTTGGCTTGTCAGAATGGCTTCTGGGAAGACAGTGACATTCATGGCAAGCCTACGGAGAGAGTGAAGGGTCAAATGAGGAGCCAATAGTAGACATTGTGATTCTAAGACCCAAAGCCCAAGGGGACTTTTCATTGTCAGCACCAACCTTGTATCAACGCTGAAGGCCTTAACTATATCCATCTATAGCTCTACTAATAGAGAAAATAGGTCAAGGGATTGCACACAAGACTTTAAAAACTTTTAAATGGAACTGCATGATGTTCAAAACATGCAATTATGTAATTTGGGCTGAATTCTGTAAAACATTCTGCTCAAAAACGGATCTACAAATCCTTACATTAACATAAAACCCAATACTTATAAATCCATATATGACAACTTAGTTATGATTACATTTATTAATTCAAGTCCAAACTAAATAAAGAATACCCTTTTTTTGCCAGAGTAACTAAGATTTCCATGATGGTATAAATATTTACTTTCCATATTTTGGAGCCTCATCTTCTCAAATGATAAACATTTCATGCATCCCAATTCATCATCTATTTTCTGAAACACTGACACAGATATGATGAGAAATATAATGCAATGTGTCTGGCAGCAGCTTTAACTTAAAAAAAAAAAACTTCTCCTGTTTCTCAAAGAGCGTCAGGCATGGCTTGCACATAGGGAGATCAGAGAACATGGCCGCTGTGGTTTGCCTGCTACCATCAATCAGACCCCAAACGGCTTCCCTGACACCACCACTATTTATTCTCCATCTTGAAAAGAACAGTAGAGGAAAAAATGGGTGAAAAGGAAGGGTGCTCTTTGATGAAAGGGGCCGGGCGGGTAGGCTAAAATCACTGCCAAATATTCTCCTAACAAAAAGGTTTCCAAACACATCATCTGGAGAGGTGGGGTGTAGATGTAGTCCAGGTGCCTACCCAGCAGTGAGTGAGTTCTCTTGTCAATATTGTATGTGTAAAATCTTTGACACATGCTCACCCCTACCTTACCCCTCCGTTGTTAATGTCCTCCTCCCTCTACACACTCCTCGCCATATCTTTACTCATCCCCTCAACCCCCACCACACACACACTCCCCTCCCTTCTGTGAGCAGGGGCCAGAGTCAAATTTACAACAACTGTCAAAGTCAGGGATGACAGATAAATTAATCTTCTCTTCATGAGTTTACATCACAGGCATCTGGGCTGCTGATCTGGCCCCTAACAAGCACAGGGTCTCAGCGAGCTGTCTTTTAAAGCTGATGTTTTCATGGCCAGAGATGAATTACCCTGTCATGAGAATCTATTTATACAGCAGTTAGAGGGTGGGGCTTTGGATGCAGGACAGCGTGATTTCATGGGTTAAGGTCCCCTTGAAGCATCTCTTAAATCTGGTTCTGTCAGACACATCAGCACCAGGTCCATTTTTTGAGTACTTTTTGTTCTAGATGTTCTTCACATATGCTGACTTATTGATTTCATCAGACTCATCCTCAAGTCAAATCAAGTCAAGTTTATTTCATCCATAACAATGGAAAGTACAGTGCTCGTACCCGCCTTATTACCCATAAAAACTAGAACATAAATGCAATACAATAAATACACCACACAGTACAATACTTTACGTAGATACAGTAAAGTAAAACCTTAAAAAAATGTACGTTTAAAGTACGCTCCATAACTCTGCCAGTCAGATTACCATGAAGAGGGTGGCCCGGGTCCCTTGTTATTTTCATATACTTGATCCACTGTATTTAACTCTCTCACAGTTTTCACAGCACTTTTAGTCACTCTATCAATCCTGGCCTTCTCAGTTACCCCAGCA